>NC_139619.1:34364424-34886924 GCF_964270895.1 Podarcis filfolensis | reverse complement strand
GGAGAGACGCAAAAGGTGGAGCAAGGCTAGGGTCTTGAACTGGTGTACAGGAGGCGGAGATTCAGATGGGACTTCGCCGATCTAGGGAATAGACGTAGAGACGCACGCTAAGATGTGGAAATGGAAACTATACTTCAATAAAGACTTTATTCCGTTCTACCGGCTAGCGTTGGTCCTTTGTGAGCCGGGACCTAGAGGCAGTCTCTGACAGTAAGTCCCATCTCACAGAAGTTTTCATCAGTTCTCTTTGACTCAAGCGGCGTGTGGGGAGCGAAGCAGGGAGGAAAGAGGACTGGTGCCTTTGGAGCTCACAAAAGTCAAGCGACATGTCTACTGAAGAGCAAATTGCTTCCCTGCGAGAAGCGGTAACGCAGCTCAGCGCAGAGATAATCGCCTCCAGGAAAAGAGAGGATGAAGCGGCTGCTGCATGCCGAGATCTCCAAGCCAGGTTGGAAGTGCTTACTAAGCAGGCACAAACGGGTTCCAGATCCGAGGGAATCGGGTTGGGAAGGACTGGAGGCAGCATTGTATCTCACTTTGATGGGAATTTGCAGCAGTACCCCAATTTCCGAGCAGACGTGCAGTTTGCGCTGAAACTGCTGGAGAAAGAGTTTAGAGATGAGCAAGAAAAAGTGGGGTTTATCTTGTCTCATTTGCATGGAGAGGCGAAAGCATGTCTGCGCAATCTGTGGAGAGATATGGACCCAGCGCTCCAGAGTTCAGCTGCATTCATTAAAGCGATGGATTCTTGCTTTCTATCGAAAATAGACATTGACATTGCCCGTAAGGACATATTTGAGCTGAGACAAGGGAAAGCCAGCGTGAGGCAGTATCACTCCCGCTTTTTTGCATTGGTCAATGCCTTGGGGTGGGACAAGGATTCCCCCCCCGTTAGAGATCTTTATTGGGAAGGATTGAACCCCCAAATCAAGGATGAGATAGCGCGGGGGGAGAGACCCAAAAGCACCCAGGAAGTGGTGGACAGATCGCTTGCAGTGGGGGTGAGGCTGGAGGACCGCCCTTGGGACAGAGGAGAAGGGCGTTGGGGACGCACACCAGCCAGAGTGCCCTCCCTCTTGCCCAGGGATGTCGCGCGTGCGCAATCAACGCCTCCGCAAGCAGGGGGGGAGGAGCCAATGGAGATCGGCGGTGCTAGAGCTCATTCAGCCACCAGAGCCTTAACACCGGGAGCAGTCAAAACAAAGCAGCCTAGAGGGAACAGGAAGTGTTACATCTGTGACAGTTCGAAGCACATGGCGAAAGAGTGTCCCCAGAGGCTCCACAAGCACACTGCAGCTTCAATGACAGTAATGGGAGCAACTCAGCAAAGTGAACCACGGCAGGGAAACGGAAGCACTGGGGGCCAGCCAGGCGAGTCAGTGAAGAAGTCCCCAGAGATTTTGAAGCCCACGGATCCCCTCCCGCCCAAACCAGTGGTGCAGCTCACCGCATCGCTCCAGCTGCCCAGTGGTCTCACTTTAGAAGTGCCGATTACGATTGACTCTGGCAGTAATGCGGACTTTATCGCACTGGAATTCCTTCAACAACACAACATAGCGCTACTGCCAGCCACACTGCCCCTGAACGTGGTCACAGTGGATGGCAGGGAACTGCTAGGGGGGCAGGTGGTGCAGCAGACACCACCTATGGTGATGCAAATTGGGAATCACCGAGAAGTCATCAGCTTCAACGTCACCCAATTGTCGGACACGCCCATAGTGTTGGGCATGAGTTGGCTGGATAGGCACAGCCCGGCATTAGCGTGGTACCAGCGGCAATTGACCTTCTGCTCTTCCTACTGCGCAGCGCACTGCATCCAGACCTGCCAGGAAGGAGAGGGGCGAGAGGATGCACAGCAGCTACACCTAGGCATGGTGCAAGCGGTGCCCAACAAGTACAAGGAGTTTTTGGAGGTCTTCTGCGAGAAGGAGGCGGACAAACTGCCCCCCCACAGACCCTATGACTGCAAGATTGATCTCCTGCCGGGGGCAACGCTGCCAACAGGGAAACTGTATTCCATGTCTGAGGACGAACTGCAGGAACTTAGGGAGTTCATAGACCACAATTTGAAGCGCGGGTTCATTCGGGAGTCGAAAGCTGTAGGGGGCAGTCCAGTATTCTTTGTGAAGAAGCGAGACACGCCCCAGAAGAGGCTTGTAGTTGACTTTCGAATTTTGAACTCGAAAACCAAGCCCTCGTCCTTCCCCATGCCCAAAATAGACGACCTGCTCGCGACGGTAAGGAAAGGACGCGTTTTCACCAAGTTGGATCTGCGAGGCGCGTACAACCTGATTCGTGTGCGGGAGGGCGACGAGTGGAAGACGGCCATGTTCACACCACTGGGCACCTACGAATACAGAGTTATGCCCTTCGGATTACAAAATGGCTCTCACTGTTTTCAAGCCTTTATGCATCACGTGTTGGCGGGACTCCTTTACAAGAAATGCGTATGCTTCCTGGACGACATCCTGATATTTTCTGAGTCGCGAGAAGCGCACGAGAGGGATGTCAGGGAAGTTCTGCGGAGACTAAAGGAGCACAGGCTGTACGCCAAGCTGGAGAAGTGCCAGTTCGACGTGACGGAGGTGGATTTCCTGGGCTATAAACTGTCGGACAAGGGGCTCGCCATGGACAGCGCCAAGGTTCGCTCAGTATTGGACTGGAAAAGCCCGCGCAATAGGAAGGAAGTCCAGCGGTTTGTCGGCTTTGCCAACTTTTATCGCAAGTTCATCAAGGGGTTCGCTATGCAAACGGCGGCCATCACTGACACGCTCAGCTCCAAGAAGAAGAAGTTTATCTGGACGGAGGAAGCGGAGCAGTCCTTTCAGAAACTCAAGCGTCTCTTCGCTTCCGAGGAGCAGCTGCTGCATGTGAATCCCAGCAGACCGATGAGGGTGGAGACGGACGCCTCAGACAGAGCCGTGGGAGCTGTACTGTTGCAACAAGACCAGCAGGGGGACTGGAGGCCGTGCGCCTTCTACTCAAGGAAGCTCAGCAAGTCGGAGCAGAATTACACCATCTGGGACAGGGAGTTGCTAGCCATCCATGCAGCGTTCAAAGCGTGGCGGCACTTCCTTATCGGAGCCAGACACACAGTGCAGGTCCGCACGGACCACAAGAATCTAGAGTACTGGCGCACGGCGAGGTTCCTGAATCAGAGGCACATTAGATGGGCAGAGTTCTTCGCGGACTTCGACTTCAAGATAGAGTACATCCCGGGTGACTACAACATCATGGCGGATGCCTTGTCCAGAAAGCCGCAATACCTCGAGGAGGAGGCACCGTCGGCAGCCAAGCACATTTTCGCACCGGAAGCGTGGGCTTGCGCCTCGGCGACCGTGGATCTGGACGCCGTACGTCGAGCGTTGCAGGAGGACCCCTTCGCGCTAGCCAAGATGGAGGAGGTGCACAAGGGCACGGTGAAGGACGACGAGTTCCAGATCAGAGACGGTTTGCTCATCCGCAAGGGAGCACTCTACGTGCCGGGGAATGACCTCCGCGCAAGGGTGCTGCAGCAGCTACACGACGCCCCCACTGCCGGGCACTTTGGCAGAGAAAAGACTGTAGAACTAGTGACCAGAGACTTTTGGTGGCCCAAGATGCGGGGGGAAGTAGCGGATTACGTCTCGAGATGCGACACCTGCCAAAGGGCCAAGTCAGTGCACAAACCGCCGGCGGGATTGCTGGAACCGTTGCAGACGCCGTCTGAGCCGTGGGAACGGGTGGCCCTGGACTTTGTCACGGATCTGCCCAGTTCGAGGGGAAAGACGGCAGTGCTTGTGGTGGTGGACATGTTTACCAAGATGGCACACTTCATTCCGTGTGCGAAGGTGGCCACGGCAGAACAGACCGCCAAACTGTTCATAGACCACGTGTTTAAGGTCCACGGTCTGCCACGATCTATTCTATCCGACCGGGGGCGGCAGTTCATCTCGAACTTCTGGCAAAAGTTGATGGGCATCCTGAACGTCAAGATCAATCTAGCGTCGGCGAGACACCCGCAGACCAACGGACAAGCGGAGAGGGTCAACGCCATCATGCAGCAGTACCTGAGATGCTACGCCAATCAGCAGCCTAACACGTGGGTGGACTACCTGCCCCTCGCAGAGTTCGCTTACAACAATACGAAGCACGTGTCGACGGGGGTGACGCCGTTCTTCGCCAACAACGGGAGGCATCCCAGAACCTTCCCAGGTTTAGAGAGAGTGGGGGAGGGGGAGCCGCAGGCAGCGGAAGAATTAGCGTCAGAGTTGCAGGAAGTCCACGAACAGCTTAGGAGGCAGTTGGAACTGGCAAAGCACGCATACAAACTGCAGGCTGACAGACACAGGAGAGTAGGGGAAGACATACAGGTGGGAGACTGGGTTTGGTTAGCAGCGCAAGCAGTGCCGACCAGATCGTTGGCCAAGAAGAAGCTAGGGCATAAGCAGCTAGGGCCTTACCAAGTCCAGGCACAGGTCAATCCAGTGGCCTTCCGGTTAGCGCTTCCGGAGGGTTCCAGAATGCATCCGGTCTTCCATAGATCGGTGCTCACGCCCTACAAAGCACCGCATAGATTTCACGAGCCAGGCACAGCACCAGATCCGCCCAGAGAAGGACCCAGGGAAAGGGGGTCGCCAAGAGGGGAGCGCATCAACGAAGCCACAGAGATTTTAGACTCGAGATGGGGGGAAGAGGGAGTAGAATACCTTCTTGCCAGAGAGGATACCCCGGCCAGCGCCAACAGTTGGGTGCCGGGCTATGCCTTGGACGAGCCTCTTCTCAAGGAAGAGTTCCATGCCATTTTCCCACACAGGCCCATGCCAGCCGAGTATTTCGATGACTGGCTCTTCACACCCACACTTTCAGGCAGCACGTTCCAGGGGTTCGACTCGGACGAGGAGACGGCACCACACATACGCTCTCCGGAAGGTTCACCCTCGGGTTCTGCCTCAGACCGCTCCTATTGGTGGGATAATCAACCAGAGGAGCAGTGGCGCAGGAAGTGGCTGGGGGGTCCCTGGCAGGCATCACCCTCAGAGGGGAACGGGGGAGAGATGGACATGGACGTGTTGGGGGAGGACGTGGGATTTGAACACGAAGGCAGGGAGATGGAAGCAGAGGAGATCGACGTCGACGAGCGCACGGAGGACGAGCCAGACCTGCCCGATGTAATGTACGACACGAGGGAAGAACTGTATCCGGCACTCACCCCTGCCACGACGGAGCACCCAGAACCCACACCGGAAGGAGGGGAGGGGGGAAGGGGGGGCTTCGAGGGGGGGATGGATGTCAGGGGTTCAGGAGCAGAGGGAACGGATGGCGAGGAATCGGAAGGAGAGGTTAGCGATGATAGCCGTCCGAGATCTCTAAGTCTGTCCAGCGAATCGGAGGATTCACAGAAAGGGGCTCCCGTGGGCAGAGCTGGGGGGTTACCAAGAGGGGCACCCCAGGAAGAAGGGACCAGAGGGGATTCAGAGAGCAGCAGCTGGAAATCCGGACCAGCTACTCCACCAGAGAGCAGCAGGGGGGAGGAGTTCCAGGCACCAGCGACAGGCAGCTCTCCGGCAGCAGCCACGCCTGCGTCAGAGAGCGAGGAAACGGTAGAGAGGAGGGTCGGAGACAGCGCGCGCGCGCCAAGTTCAAATGTACCAGAGGGAGGCGCAATGAGCAGCCCGGAAAGGGAGCCAGGTCCTAAAGCCCGCCGAAGGGAGGGGGAGGAATCCGAAGGGTCCGCATCCGAGGCATCCAGGAAGGAAGGAACCCCGGGGGGTGGTAGGACCCAGAGGCGAAAGGAGAGACGCAAAAGGTGGAGCAAGGCTAGGGTCTTGAACTGGTGTACAGGAGGCGGAGATTCAGATGGGACTTCGCCGATCTAGGGAATAGACGTAGAGACGCACGCTAAGATGTGGAAATGGAAACTATACTTCAATAAAGACTTTATTCCGTTCTACCGGCTAGCGTTGGTCCTTTGTGAGCCGGGACCTAGAGGCAGTCTCTGACACATGTAAACACACACATGGAGCACTGCAACATGGCTCCCTCTCTCTCTAGCATCAGACAGCAAAGAGAAAAAGAACAAAGGACTATAGTCCCCCTTCACGGAACACAGGAACACAAACATCCTGTCGCCATCACTTCCCACTCTGTGGAGTCAAAACATAGACAACAATCCCATGACTGCAATCATGGAGCTGGAATTCTAACAGTTTCAAGCGCTACCACAGGTTCCGCAGAATATCTGTACTGCATTGTTTAGTGTGGCAGCACCTGCCCTTTGGAACTCCCCGCCTCTTGCAACAAAACACGTGCCTTTGCTAGACGCTTTTCAGGCACCTGCTAAAAGCATTCTTGTTTAGGCAAGCATACCTAGAAGCTTAGGAAGTTGAAGTAATTTTCATCTCTTTTAATATTTTAGCTTTTGTATGTTTTAAAGTAGGATTGTGAGTGTAAAGAAAATAAATATGAGAGGTAATTGGATTACATATGGTGAATTGATAACCAAAGAAGGAGGAAAATGGAAATTAAAGCCATATGAACAAGTCAGAGAACATTTTTATGATTGGTTGCATTATTTTCAGGTTAATGAAATGTTCAAAAAAGACATTAAAGAAAGCGGTTATGCAGAAAAAGATTCAAAGTATCAGATTGATGTGATAAATAATGATTGTAAAATTTTGTCAAAAATGTATAAAATATTGCTGGAATGGAATATGAAAGATGAAGAAGTCAAATCGGTAATGGTACAATGGGCCAGAGATTTTGGTTACAATATACAGTTTGAGGATTGGGAAAAACTGTGGAAGGAGAACTTAAGATTTACTGCTTGTACGGCATTAAAAGAAAATGTTATGAAAATGTTTTACAGATGGTATATCACACCGGTAAAATTAGCAAAAATGTATAAGACGTGTAATAAGTGTTGGAAATGTAAGAAAAAAGAAGGAACGTTTTATCACATGTGGTGGGAGTGTAAGAAAGTGAAGAGTTTCTGGGAGATGATATATAATGAAATGAAAAAGATGTTAAAATATACATTTGTAAAGAAACCAGAGATCTTTCTTTTAGGGATTACAGGAAAGGAAATAAGAAGAAAGGACTGTAAACTTTTCCAATATGCAGTTACAGCAGCAAGAATTCTTCTGGCCCAGAAATGGAAACAAGAGGAAATACCGACGATAGAAGAATGGAGACTGAAGCTGACAGACTATGCAGAAATGGACAGGTTAACTGGGAAAATTAGATATCTTCGAGACCAAAAGTTCATCGAGGACTGGGGGGAATTTGTTGAATATCTGAAAAGAATGTGTGATGTACAAACAATGCTAGTGGGGTTTCAAGAAGCACTGTAAAAGTGGAGATATATTGTTAAAAAGAAATAGAAGTGGGAGGGAAGTTTAACGGCAATATAAACAGAAGAAATGCGTAATTGAGAGGTAAATATGGATGATTGTCAGAGAAGCTGAAGGAAGTCTAAATAGAACCAAATTTGTGGAAATTTCGATAAACTGGTATATTTGTGTTGAAAAATTAATATATATTTTTTTTAAAAGAAACCCAACATCATTGGGAGGGAGGGCCATGTGAAGACAGGATTCTCAAAAATACCTCTGGTTTGCGGCTCCTGGAGTGTTGCTGGCAACGCCTGGAGGTTCTCTTCAAGCTCCGGGAGCTTCACACGCAATGCTTGAGTTTTCTTAAATACTGTTTCAGCTGCATGCCACACCTCAGCCAAAATCACTGCTTTAACTCAGAAAAAGAAGGGAGCATCTGTGCATGTCATTCCGGTCAAGTTGCACCAAAGTGGGACTTGTTCATCTGAGCTCCACAAGCTGTTTTTTTTAATTGTTTGACTGGGGTTGTTTGTTGGTTTTTCTTTAATTTGGGGCAAGGCCTTTTTATGTGCCCTTTCAATCGCCAAGAGCCAGCGCTGTAAATCAGTTTTAAGGGAGTCTTAGAAGCACAGCTGCCGCCACCCCCCACCCCCCAACATCATCAGCAGTTACACATACAGGCTTTTAAAACTTATTTAATATCTTTTTAAAAAAGTTAACCTTGTAATTCCTAAATCATTTTAAACACTTTGAAAGCTGTAGTATTGGGGGCACAGCCCAGGAAGCAGAAATGGCTCCTAAATGGACAAGCCATTGAACAAGTCAGGCATTTCAACTACAGTGGTACCTCTGGTTGCGAACGGGATCCGTTTCGGAGCCCCGTTCACATCATGAGCAGAACACAACCCGCGCCTGCGTGTGTGTGGGTCGCGATTTCCTGCTTCTGCGCATGCGTGTGACATCATTCTGAGCCTCTGCACATGCGCGAGCAGCGAAACCTGGAAGTAACCCGTTCCATTACTTCCGGGTCACCGCGGGAGGCAACCTGAAAAGACGTAACCTGAACCGAGCGGAACAAGAGGTAAGACTGTATTTGAGGATTTGCTTCTCTGATAGGAGTACTGGGTCACATCAGATGACAGCCTCGGCCTTGAAGGCATCAAGATCTGCACAAGCAATTCTTAGCTTTACCAGAACTGAAGGCAGCAATGGGATTGCCCCTGCTCCGAGAAGATATACAGTGGTACCTCGGAAGTCAAACGGAATCCATGCCAGAAGTCCGTTTGACTTCCAAAACATTCGGAAACCAAGGCTCGGCTTCCGATTGGCTGCAGGAGCTTCCTGCACTCAATCCGAAGCCGCGGAAGCCCCGTCGGACATTTGGGCTCCAAAGAACATTCACAAACCGGAACACTCACTTCCGGGTTTGTGGCGTTCGGGAGCCAAAACATTCGAGTCGCAAGGCGTTTGGGATCCAAGGTACGACTGTATTGGTAAGGGGTCCCCACAGGTAACATGGGGGGGGGGGAGGAGAATGATAGGAGGGGATCGGGAGAGACAGGGAAGCCCGGAGGGAACACCCCACCTAGCCCAGGTCCGACCCCAAGCCAATATCACCAGCGGCTGGAGCAAAAGAGCAGAGGAACCGCGCACCGGGGACCGGCTGGGGGCTAGAAGAACGCGGCGTGGACCCTCCCTTGCCAGTGCAGGGGGGCACAGCAAAAACCATGCTTTATGTTATTTAGTTTATTTTCAGTCCATTTCTTATCAGTATTTTAAAGCCCTATGAACCCAGGTAGGCGGCCTGAACCACTAGAGCCCTTTTCCTGGAACTGCCACCTCAGCCCTGATCTAGGGACCCGACACCAAGCCCTGGGGGTCCCACGGGAGAACTGCCCCTTTTTCTTTTTCCCTTCCCCCCCCCCTCTCTCTCTCTCCTCCTTCTTCTTTAGTTATACACATAACCCTCCCTTTTTATTAATACATTATTACTCATTATTCATCCATTTCTATTCACTTCTTACTCATTTAGTCATTTTCATTATTATTACTCTTTTTTCTCTTTTTCTAAAAAAGTTTTTTTTAATTTCTCATTAAAGAATTCTACATATATATAACTACTTTTCCATCCCCACTCCCCCTTTTTCTATTTACTTATTACAAAGGTTTTTTTCTTTTCCTTCTCTTTTCTGAACAAACAAACAATTTTCAGTAATGAGGCGTTAAAGCAGACATACCTTCCTCTGGGTCTGCTCTCTCGAGTCGGGCTCTCCCTCTCCTCAGTGGCGGCGGCTGCAGCAAGGTCGGGGCACACCCCCCCCCCCAGCCAGCGGATTGGCTGGCTGGAACTTGCTGGAATGTCCCCAGATTTAATTAATGTCCCCGGATGTAGTCGGGACTCTCCCTGGCAACCGGAGACACCTGGTAAGCCTCCTTCTGGCCTTACTTGAGCAGCAAGTGCAGCTTGCCCTGGATCACCGTGGATCCCTTCAGCTGCCATCAAGCTCCCAGGTGCAGATCTGCTGTCCTGACCTGATTTTTAAATTGAATTCCATTAGCCTTTACATTTTAAACTTTTGACTCTTATCTGCAAACTCGCAGCCCCACCTCCCCACCTTAACACTGGGAGGGCCATGTCCCCGGAATTTGTGAAGACAGGATTCTCAAAAATACCTCTGGCTTGCGGCTCCTGGAGTGTTGCTGGCAACGCCTGGAGTTTGTCTTCAAACTCCTGGAGATTCACACCGAATGCTTGAGTTTCCTTAAATACTGTTTCAGCTGCATGCCACACCTCAGCCAAAAGAGCTGCTATCACTCAAAAATTTTAAAAAGTTTTTTTTAATTTCTCATTAAAGAATTATATATATAAGATATAAAACTTCAGGAAATGTTGTCAAAAGCTTTCTCCGCATCCACAAATATCAAAACTG
Organism: Podarcis filfolensis; assembly: GCF_964270895.1. Classification (NCBI taxonomy): domain Eukaryota; kingdom Metazoa; phylum Chordata; class Lepidosauria; order Squamata; family Lacertidae; genus Podarcis; species Podarcis filfolensis. The sequence continues at coordinate 34,876,681 of NC_139619.1, read as the reverse complement.
CCTTAGTGTTGATAGTCACTTGTAGTTTTTCTAAGATATTAATTATATTTCTCGTGTTGTCAGACAAGTGTCTACCCGGGAGAAAGCCTGCTTGATCTTTATGTATCTCTTCCACTAGTACTTTTTTAAATCTTTTAGCCAAAATATCTGCAAAAATTTTATAATCCACATTAAGTAGAGATATGGGGCGGTAGTTCTTAAGCTGTGTCTTCTCAGACTCACTTTTCGGTATAAATGTAATATAAGCTTCCTTCCACGACTCTGGTGCTTTTTTCCCTTCCAAAATTTCATTACAAACTTCCTTTAGTGGTTGTATTATCCAATTTTTCAAGGATCTATAGTATCTTGAAGTTAAGCCATCCGGCCCTGGAGATTTACCCAGTTGCATATTCTGGATGGCACCTTCTACCTCCTGTTCAGTTATTTTATAATTCAACATTAGCTTGTTTTCTTGAGAGATTTTTTGTAATCCATTTATTTTGGGGTGTTTTACTGTTTTGGATGTTTCAATTTGCTGGGAGCGTCCAGAATGGCTGGGGCAACCCAGTCCGATGGACAGCATAGAAATCTCAACGTTGAATTTGTCTGATTTCCTTTCAGAGCCATTCAAGTTGGTACTTTTCAGCACCTAGGGGTGTAGTGGCATCTGGACCATGGACCTCTCAGCTGGTGACTTGTGGGAGTCAGTCTGCAGCTCACCACACCTCAGCCAGTGGGATGTATCACCAGAGATTACAGAACACAAGCCAAGTCTTCAGAGATGTCCTGCTCTCAGCAGAGCACCTTCTTCCAGATCAGTGGCGGAGCAGGGTGGGGGTGGTCTGCACTGGGTGTCATCCTGCGGGGGGGGGGGCAGAATTCACTGTAGGCTTGGGAAGCTGGGAGTTGTGGGTGGGCGCTCCCGGCTGGAGTGTTGGTACTAAAGGGTTAAGAGGTAACAAGTCGCTCTAATCACTGAGCAGCTGGAAGTCATTAAGCATCCAGGAATGTGAGTTAGTTTGTATAAATAGTCAGTTCACCCATGTGTTTTCTCCCTTTTTGACCTGACTCGCAGACTCAGTTTGTGGCCATGGGTGTGTTTGCTGATATGAGTTAAGTTTAGAGTAAAGTTTTCTTTATGCCGGAGATAAAAGCATGTGTGCTTTATCGCCAGGGTTTTTCTTTTGTAAATAAAGTTTCTTCCTGAGTTCCAAAGTGCTTGCTCCAGGATTCTTCATTGAAAGGTACTGACTCTCCTGCCTTCTTCAACCGCTGCACAAAATTCTCTGCTGAGATAAGATTTATGGCGTTGGAAGCACACTGGACGTTTACTTAACATTAAACTAATTAAAGTTTAATGGACAGGTTATGGTTGTTTGTACGTCAAGAAGGAGATAAGGAGTGCAGTTCAGAGTGATTTATGAAAGGACTGGAGCGAAGACAGAAGCGGTTGCCGACAACGAAAGCCTTCAAAGCAGCTTGAGTCCTGCAACGTGCCTAGAAAAAGTTTTAAACAGGCACTGCGCAGTTTGTACTCGCTGGAAGACGTCTTATTCCTCAAGGAGCCACCTCAGCAGCTGGGAGACGGTCTACAGGTGTGTGAGTATCGTTCCTAAGCCCCAGGGAGGATGGCAGAGTCCCAGGAAAGTTTTGCTGTCCCGTTTACGCGACTCAATGGGAAAAATTGGCAAGATTGGAAGGCTAGAGTAAGGGTTTGGTTGCAAGCAAAAGAGTTGTGGAGTTGTACTGAAGCACCGCCTTTACAGGCAGCTGCAGACGCGTCTGCAGAAGACAAAGCAGCAGCAGCAGCTTCACAGAAACGCGACAGGAAAGCCCAAGGTCTATTAGTTTTGGCAGTGGGACCAGAGCAAATGCCTTATGTTTCTGAGTTAAAGAACACGCATGAGGTCTGGACGGTTCTGCAGCGGCTAAATTCCAGAAACACTGCGGGGGCCAAGATCCATGCTACAAGATGTTTGTTTGATTTACGTCTCCAACCGGGAGCGTGTGTGAAAGAACATATTGCCAAAATGGTGTCTGCCTTTAATCAACTAAGACAGCTGGGCATTCCTTTCTCTATGGAGCAGCAGTCATACATATTGTTGTCTTCTCTTAATAAAAGCTATGAGACTCTAGCTTTAACTTTGGAAGCTATGCCTTCAGCTGAATTAACCCTTGAATACATTTCTTCTCGGCTTGCAGATGAACAGGATAAAAGGCAAAGAGAAAGAGGTTTGTCTTCAAAGGGGAGTTGTGCTGTGCCTAAGAGTGGGGATGCTGAGTTTGAGAACACAGTAAATGCTTTTGCAGCTAGACACTGTTTTCGCTGTGGTTCCTCTTCCCATTTAATCAGGAACTGCACACGTGAACCTGGTCAAGACAGCACCAAGGCCGTTACCCCTAGTTACCAGACAAGGAGTTCCAGGGGACGTCGAAGAAGAGGAGGAGGTCGTGGCTACTCCCACAGTACACAGCACATGGCTTCAGCAATGGCGTTGATGCAAGGGCGTGGCCAAGGCAGCAATCTACGCTGGTTGATCGACAGTGGCGCATCTCACCACCTGGTGGCGCCATCTAGTGTCCGTTTGCAGAATTGCAGGCATTTGCAAACCCTTAAAGTTGTGACAATGGCAGATTCAACTAAACATTCCTTAGAGACCGTAGGCACAGTGTTCTTGAATTGTTTGCACACAGAAATTGATGCCTATGTGCTAAAGGGAATGAAGGGGTGTATTTTGTCTGTGTCAGAACTTGATAGAGATGGGTTTAAAACTGTGTTTGAAAATGGGGTTTGCACTATTTCAAAGAATAACGTATCTCTTTTGCAGGTGGAATGCAGAAATGGGTTATATTATTTTGAGACAAGTCCAGATGAAGTTGAACAGGTTCATGCTGGTTGTCTGAACTCGCCTACCCATAATTCTTGTGTTCATTTATGGCACCGCCGTTTGGGACATATTCATTTTCAGTATGTTAAAAGGCAACCTGAATTATCAGAAGGGTGCAAAATGAACAAATGTACTAAGTATTTGGATTGTACTGCATGCAAAAGGTTCATAGATGCAGCTATCCCAGTTCAGATAGGAAATCTGACAAAGTATTCCAACTTGTGCATATGGACCTATGTGGCCCAATGCCTGTTGCTAGCATGGGAGGTTCGAGGTATGCACTGTGTCTCTCGGATGACAAAACAAAAGTCACATGGTTTTTTCCTCTCAAAACAAAAGCAGATACTGCAGAAACAGTTAAAAATTGGGTTCATGCAGTAGAACTTGAATTCGGTACTAGAGTACTTGCTTTTCAGACAGACAGAGGGTCAGAATTTACCGGGTCTGTGTTGCAGAATTTCTTTAAGAAAAAGGGAATTAAGCATCGTCTGTCTACACCTTATTCCCCCGAAGAAGGAGGCGTGGCCGAACGTAAAAACAGGGTTCTGCAAGAGTTGGCAAACTCTATGTTGTTTGATTCTAAACTCCCTCAAAGTTACTGGGCGGAAGCCTGGCAGACGGCTACTCATATTCTGAACCGAGTATATAATTCGGTAATTGATACTACGCCATATTTTGCTTTATACGGGAAGAAGCCCAAAGTTAATTACTTTCGGGTGTTTGGATCTCAAGCCTATGTACTTATCCCAAAAGCGTTAAGGAAAAAAGGGAAGTCCAAGGGCTAGGAAACTCATCTTTTGTGGGTACGAACCACACGCCAAATCTTGGAGGTTCATGAACCCAGATGGGGATACTACAAGAGTGGTCATCAGTAGGAGCGCTGAATTTTGTGAGCAATCCGGATGGACTCACTTACATGCTAACCCTGACATTTTGAGAGATGATTTAGGCATTTATGCTGAGAATGAAAGTCCAGAGGGTGGTGAGCCAGAAGGGGATGGTGCACATGGTTCAGATGCAGATTCTGACCAGGCACAAGGTTCTTCTCCTAAGGTAGAAAAGCCAGAATCTAGAAGTGTTCCAACATCGCCAGTCAGTAGGCCTAGCAGACAGCAAAAGCGAAGCAGGTCGCCTGCAACACCAAGCCCAAGGGAGGTATCTAAACGGAGGTCTTTATCCCTAGGGGCGCATCCAGATATAAAGTCTGAGACAGATTCTGACAGCCAACGGTCAGAGGGGGCACAAGAGGAACAATTGCGCAGATCAAAACGTGCCACGAAGGGCAAACCACCAGAGCGGTTTAAGGTGACAAGTGTATACGTAAACATGGCACAGTGTGAGCCAGATAGCTATATAGAGGTACAACAGCTTCCAAGCTCAGAAGCCGTAAAGTGGCAGGAAGCAATGGAAAAAGAGATGGCTTCAGTGAAGTCTCTCGGTGTGTTTACAGGTACAGAGCTTCCGAAAGGGCAACAAGCTGTAGGTTGTCGATGGGTATATCGTTTAAAGCCCACAACTACTGAGGAGTTGCAATATAAAGCCCGACTAGTTGCAAAAGGATTTTCGCAGCGCAAAGGTGTTCACTATTCTCAAATCTATGCCCCTACTTCAAGTTCGGAGTCATTAAGAATGCTTCTAGCCTCTTCAGCTAAGAAGGGAAATAAGCTGTTTCATTTTGATGTCAATGTGGCTTATTTAAATGCAGACTTACAGGAGGAAGTCTATATGACACCACCATCAGGTTTTGAAGGAGACAAGCCAAACCAGGTCTGGCGCCTACACAAATCCATTTATGGGTTGAAACAGTCCGCCCGTAATTGGAATTCCTGCTTAAACGATGCTCTAGAGAGCATGGGGTTCAGAAAGAGCGCAGCAGATGCGTGTCTTTATCTAAAAGGCTCGGGATGTGGACAAGAAGCAGTTTTGATATTTGTTGACGATTTATTATACAGTGGAAAGGACGATAAACTTGCACAACAATTTGCCACAAAGCTTGGAGAAAAGTTTCAGATAAAATCACTAGGCACTGTATCTGTTTATCTAGGAGTTAAAATTCAGCAAGATGAAAATGGGAACTATTGGCTCAGCCAAGAAGCTAAGATCCAGCAGTTGCTGGAAAGGTTTAAAATGGACAACTGTGCTGGGGTTAAAACCCCAATGGAGTTAAGTTACACAAAGGATGCTCAAGCCGAGCAACAGGCAGAGTTCAGTAATCCCGGGGTTTACCAGTCAGCGATAGGCAGTCTACTCCACATTGCACAGTGGACTCGGCCCGATATAACATATGCTGTCAACATGCTGTGTAGACAAGCTGAAAAACCATCAGTGCATGCTTGGCAAGGAGTAAAAAGAGTTTTAAGGTATCTCCAAACTACCAAAAGGTTTCGCTTAAAACTATCAGCAGAGGGCAGCACACAACTTGAATGTTGGGCCGACAGCAGTTGGGCAGATGCTGGACCAGATAGAAAATCAGTGTCAGGAATGGCGATAAAATTTGGAAATGCACTAATTGGTTGGAGATCAAGAAAGCAATCACTTATAGCTTTAAGTTCAACTGAATCTGAGTTCAATGCATTATCAGATGTATGTAGAGAACTGGAATTTTATAAGCAACTGGTACAAGAATTGTTTGGAGAATGCTCCCTACCTATCAGAGTGTGGGAAGACAATCAACCTTGTATTAAACTAGCTAAATCAGGTCAATTCAAGGCACTCACAAAACACTTGGATATCCGTTATCAAAATGTATGCCAAAGTGCAAAACAAGGTTTAATTGAATTAAAGTATTGTCCAAGCAAAGAAAATCTCGCAGACGGTTTTACAAAAGCTTTGAGTCCGCAATCTCATAAATATTTCTGTTCAGGTTTAAATTTGAATTAAGGTTGGTACAGCTCAGTGTTACGAGCGAGAGGGGGTGTTGGTACTAAAGGGTTAAGAGGTAACAAGTCGCTCTAATCACTGAGCAGCTGGAAGTCATTAAGCATCCAGGAATGTGAGTTAGTTTGTATAAATAGTCAGTTCACCCATGTGTTTTCTCCCTTTTTGACCTGACTCGCAGACTCAGTTTGTGGCCATGGGTGTGTTTGCTGATATGAGTTAAGTTTAGAGTAAAGTTTTCTTTATGCCGGAGATAAAAGCATGTGTGCTTTATCGCCAGGGTTTTTCTTTTGTAAATAAAGTTTCTTCCTGAGTTCCAAAGTGCTTGCTCCAGGATTCTTCATTGAAAGGTACTGACTCTCCTGCCTTCTTCAACCGCTGCACGAAATTCTCTGCTGAGATAAGATTTATGGCGTTGGAAGCGCACTGGACGTTTACTTAACATTAAACTAATTAAAGTTTAATGGACATGGAGGAGGCAGGCAGGGGAGAGGACGGGAAGGAGGCAGGTGAGCAAAGAACGGAGGGGAGCAGGAAGGGGAGAGTAAGGAAGCGGGATCGGTGGGTGCACCTTTCATTCTGCCTGGAAGACCAGCGCCTACAGCTGGACTATCAAGCGGATTGAAAGGGTCACTTTGGGGGCAGCGCTGCAAATGCAGAAGGGATCTTGGCCGGTTTCTAAAAAGGGAAAGTGAGTTTCCCTCTGACAAACGCTTTCTGCCTCCCCTCTGCAAAGCTCCACATGTTTCCGCCCAACCCTCTCCTCAGCCAACCCCCCACTTAGAAGCCACTCTTGGGTTATTGACTTCTGTGTGCTTGTGTATCTGTGTCTCCCGTGTGGGGTTCCTCTCTGCGTAAAGTCTTCAAGCTGTGCCTGTGTGCGCCTGACAAATCTGCCCCATTGCCTTTCCCTGGTCAAAATTTATATTTCCCCCCACCTCCAGTCTCCGTTGTTGTGTGTCCTGGCTGAGAGGAAAAACAGAAGACGGGGGGCCATCGGTCAGGGATAGTCTACTTGAGATTCCTGCATTGCCCCAGGGGGTTGGCTTGATGACCCTCAGGGGTCCCTTCCAGCTCCACTCTTCTCTGGTGCAGGCTTGTGCAGAGTTTTAGGTACAAGTTGGGTGCAACGGGTGCAGCCCATCTTATGCACCGCCGGCTCGGGAAGAAGTCCCACTGATCATGATGAGACTCGCAGGCGAGTAGATTGCTGCTGTGCAGGCCTGCTGTTGAAATCAATGTTTTCCTTTTCAGAGCATGGTGAAATCCCCATGACTAAAACCTCCCCTTCCGTAGTTTCTGTCAGGAGTTCAGCCTACACTCGAGTAGCACCCTGGCAGAGACACGTGCCCGACTGGCATGTTCCCTCCCTCCTGGTCGATCGTTTGGGAGCTTCATAAGCTTTCTTCAGCCCGAACATCACAGCGACCGATGCCAAGCGACACCGGCACACTTAGGGATCCGCAGAGTTTGTGCATCATGCGTGACAGACCTCAGCAACTCAGCATTTTGGCTAATCTACTTTATTTACATGTAAACACACACATGGAGCACTGCAACATGGCTCCCTCTCTCTCTAGCATCAGACAGCAAAGAGAAAAAGAACAAAGGACTATAGTCCCCCTTCACGGAACACAGGAACACAAACATCCTGTCGCCATCACTTCCCACTCTGTGGAGTCAAAACATAGACAACAATCCCATGACTGCAATCATGGAGCTGGAATTCTAACAGTTTCAAGCGCTACCACAGGTTCCGCAGAATATCTGTACTGCATTGTTTAGTGTGGCAGCACCTGCCCTTTGGAACTCCCCGCCTCTTGCAACAAAACACGTGCCTTTGCTAGACGCTTTTCAGGCACCTGCTAAAAGCATTCTTGTTTAGGCAAGCATACCTAGAAGCTTAGGAAGTTGAAGTAATTTTCATCTCTTTTAATATTTTAGCTTTTGTATGTTTTAAAGTAGGATTGTGAGTGTAAAGAAAATAAATATGAGAGGTAATTGGATTACATATGGTGAATTGATAACCAAAGAAGGAGGAAAATGGAAATTAAAGCCATATGAACAAGTCAGAGAACATTTTTATGATTGGTTGCATTATTTTCAGGTTAATGAAATGTTCAAAAAAGACATTAAAGAAAGCGGTTATGCAGAAAAAGATTCAAAGTATCAGATTGATGTGATAAATAATGATTGTAAAATTTTGTCAAAAATGTATAAAATATTGCTGGAATGGAATATGAAAGATGAAGAAGTCAAATCGGTAATGGTACAATGGGCCAGAGATTTTGGTTACAATATACAGTTTGAGGATTGGGAAAAACTGTGGAAGGAGAACTTAAGATTTACTGCTTGTACGGCATTAAAAGAAAATGTTATGAAAATGTTTTACAGATGGTATATCACACCGGTAAAATTAGCAAAAATGTATAAGACGTGTAATAAGTGTTGGAAATGTAAGGAAAAAGAAGGAACGTTTTATCACATGTGGTGGGAGTGTAAGAAAGTGAAGAGTTTCTGGGAGATGATATATAATGAAATGAAAAAGATGTTAAAATATACATTTGTAAAGAAACCAGAGATCTTTCTTTTAGGGATTACAGGAAAGGAAATAAGAAGAAAGGACTGTAAACTTTTCCAATATGCAGTTACAGCAGCAAGAATTCTTCTGGCCCAGAAATGGAAACAAGAGGAAATACCGACGATAGAAGAATGGAGACTGAAGCTGACAGACTATGCAGAAATGGACAGGTTAACTGGGAAAATTAGATATCTTCGAGACCAAAAGTTCATCGAGGACTGGGGGGAATTTGTTGAATATCTGAAAAGAATGTGTGATGTACAAACAATGCTAGTGGGGTTTCAAGAAGCACTGTAAAAGTGGAGATATATTGTTAAAAAGAAATAGAAGTGGGAGGGAAGTTTAACGGCAATATAAACAGAAGAAATGCGTAATTGAGAGGTAAATATGGATGATTGTCAGAGAAGCTGAAGGAAGTCTAAATAGAACCAAATTTGTGGAAATTTCGATAAACTGGTATATTTGTGTTGAAAAATTAATATATATTTTTTTTAAAAGAAACCCAACATCATTGGGAGGGAGGGCCATGTGAAGACAGGATTCTCAAAAATACCTCTGGTTTGCGGCTCCTGGAGTGTTGCTGGCAACGCCTGGAGGTTCTCTTCAAGCTCCGGGAGCTTCACACGCAATGCTTGAGTTTTCTTAAATACTGTTTCAGCTGCATGCCACACCTCAGCCAAAATCACTGCTTTAACTCAGAAAAAGAAGGGAGCATCTGTGCATGTCATTCCGGTCAAGTTGCACCAAAGTGGGACTTGTTCATCTGAGCTCCACAAGCTGTTTTTTTTAATTGTTTGACTGGGGTTGTTTGTTGGTTTTTCTTTAATTTGGGGCAAGGCCTTTTTATGTGCCCTTTCAATCGCCAAGAGCCAGCGCTGTAAATCAGTTTTAAGGGAGTCTTAGAAGCACAGCTGCTGCCACCCCCCACCCCCCAACATCATCAGCAGTTACACATACAGGCTTTTAAAACTTATTTAATATCTTTTTAAAAAAGTTAACCTTGTAATTCCTAAATCATTTTAAACACTTTGAAAGCTGTAGTATTGGGGGCACAGCCCAGGAAGCAGAAATGGCTCCTAAATGGACAAGCCATTGAACAAGTCAGGCATTTCAACTACAGTGGTACCTCTGGTTGCGAACGGGATCCGTTTCGGAGCCCCGTTCACATCATGAGCAGAACACAACCCGCGCCTGCGTGTGTGTGGGTCGCGATTTCCTGCTTCTGCGCATGCGTGTGACATCATTCTGAGCCTCTGCACATGCGCGAGCAGCGAAACCTGGAAGTAACCCGTTCCATTACTTCCGGGTCACCGCGGGAGGCAACCTGAAAAGACGTAACCTGAACCGAGCGGAACAAGAGGTAAGACTGTATTTGAGGATTTGCTTCTCTGATAGGAGTACTGGGTCACATCAGATGACAGCCTCGGCCTTGAAGGCATCAAGATCTGCACAAGCAATTCTTAGCTTTACCAGAACTGAAGGCAGCAATGGGATTGCCCCTGCTCCGAGAAGATATACAGTGGTACCTCGGAAGTCAAACGGAATCCATGCCAGAAGTCCGTTTGACTTCCAAAACATTCGGAAACCAAGGCTCGGCTTCCGATTGGCTGCAGGAGCTTCCTGCACTCAATCCGAAGCCGCGGAAGCCCCGTCGGACATTTGGGCTCCAAAGAACATTCACAAACCGGAACACTCACTTCCGGGTTTGTGGCGTTCGGGAGCCAAAACATTCGAGTCGCAAGGCGTTTGGGATCCAAGGTACGACTGTATTGGTAAGGGGTCCCCACAGGTAACATGGGGGGGGGGAGGAGAATGATAGGAGGGGATCGGGAGAGACAGGGAAGCCCGGAGGGAACACCCCACCTAGCCCAGGTCCGACCCCAAGCCAATATCACCAGCGGCTGGAGCAAAAGAGCAGAGGAACCGCGCACCGGGGACCGGCTGGGGGCTAGAAGAACGCGGCGTGGACCCTCCCTTGCCAGTGCAGGGGGGCACAGCAAAAACCATGCTTTATGTTATTTAGTTTATTTTCAGTCCATTTCTTATCAGTATTTTAAAGCCCTATGAACCCAGGTAGGCGGCCTGAACCACTAGAGCCCTTTTCCTGGAACTGCCACCTCAGCCCTGATCTAGGGACCCGACACCAAGCCCTGGGGGTCCCACGGGAGAACTGCCCCTTTTTCTTTTTCCCTTCCCCCCCCCCCTCTCTCTCTCTCCTCCTTCTTCTTTAGTTATACACATAACCCTCCCTTTTTATTAATACATTATTACTCATTATTCATCCATTTCTATTCACTTCTTACTCATTTAGTCATTTTCATTATTATTACTCTTTTTTCTCTTTTTCTAAAAAAGTTTTTTTTAATTTCTCATTAAAGAATTCTACATATATATAACTACTTTTCCATCCCCACTCCCCCTTTTTCTATTTACTTATTACAAAGGTTTTTTTCTTTTCCTTCTCTTTTCTGAACAAACAAACAATTTTCAGTAATGAGGCGTTAAAGCAGACATACCTTCCTCTGGGTCTGCTCTCTCGAGTCGGGCTCTCCCTCTCCTCAGTGGCGGCGGCTGCAGCAAGGTCGGGGCACACCCCCCCCCAGCCAGCGGATTGGCTGGCTGGAACTTGCTGGAATGTCCCCAGATTTAATTAATGTCCCCGGATGTAGTCGGGACTCTCCCTGGCAACCGGAGACACCTGGTAAGCCTCCTTCTGGCCTTACTTGAGCAGCAAGTGCAGCTTGCCCTGGATCACCGTGGATCCCTTCAGCTGCCATCAAGCTCCCAGGTGCAGATCTGCTGTCCTGACCTGATTTTTAAATTGAATTCCATTAGCCTTTACATTTTAAACTTTTGACTCTTATCTGCAAACTCGCAGCCCCACCTCCCCACCTTAACACTGGGAGGGCCATGTCCCCGGAATTTGTGAAGACAGGATTCTCAAAAATACCTCTGGCTTGCGGCTCCTGGAGTGTTGCTGGCAACGCCTGGAGTTTGTCTTCAAACTCCTGGAGATTCACACCGAATGCTTGAGTTTCCTTAAATACTGTTTCAGCTGCATGCCACACCTCAGCCAAAAGAGCTGCTATCACTCAAAAATTTTAAAAAGTTTTTTTTAATTTCTCATTAAAGAATTATATATATAAGATATAAAACTTCAGGAAATGTTGTCAAAAGCTTTCTCCACATCCACAAATATCAAAACTGCCTTAGTGTTGATAGTCACTTGTAGTTTTTCTAAGATATTAATTATATTTCTCGTGTTGTCAGACAAGTGTCTACCCGGGAGAAAGCCTGCTTGATCTTTATGTATCTCTTCCACTAGTACTTTTTTAAATCTTTTAGCCAAAATATCTGCAAAAATTTTATAATCCACATTAAGTAGAGATATGGGGCGGTAGTTCTTAAGCTGTGTCTTCTCAGACTCACTTTTCGGTATAAATGTAATATAAGCTTCCTTCCACGACTCTGGTGCTTTTTTCCCTTCCAAAATTTCATTACAAACTTCCTTTAGTGGTTGTATTATCCAATTTTTCAAGGATCTATAGTATCTTGAAGTTAAGCCATCCGGCCCTGGAGATTTACCCAGTTGCATATTCTGGATGGCACCTTCTACCTCCTGTTCAGTTATTTTATAATTCAACATTAGCTTGTTTTCTTGAGAGATTTTTTGTAATCCATTTATTTTGGGGTGTTTTACTGTTTTGGATGTTTCAATTTGCTGGGAGCGTCCAGAATGGCTGGGGCAACCCAGTCCGATGGACAGCATAGAAATCTCAACGTTGAATTTGTCTGATTTCCTTTCAGAGCCATTCAAGTTGGTACTTTTCAGCACCTAGGGGTGTAGTGGCATCTGGACCATGGACCTCTCAGCTGGTGACTTGTGGGAGTCAGTCTGCAGCTCACCACACCTCAGCCAGTGGGATGTATCACCAGAGATTACAGAACCCAAGCCGAGTCTTCAGAGATGTCCTGCTCTCAGCAGAGCACCTTCTTCCAGATCAGTGGCGGAGCAGGGTGGGGGTGGTCTGCACTGGGTGTCATCCTGCGGGGGGGGCAGAATTCACTGTAGGCTTGGGAAGCTGGGAGTTGTGGGTGGGCGCTCCCGGCTGGAGTGTTGGTACTAAAGGGTTAAGAGGTAACAAGTCGCTCTAATCACTGAGCAGCTGGAAGTCATTAAGCATCCAGGAATGTGAGTTAGTTTGTATAAATAGTCAGTTCACCCATGTGTTTTCTCCCTTTTTGACCTGACTCGCAGACTCAGTTTGTGGCCATGGGTGTGTTTGCTGATATGAGTTAAGTTTAGAGTAAAGTTTTCTTTATGCCGGAGATAAAAGCATGTGTGCTTTATCGCCAGGGTTTTTCTTTTGTAAATAAAGTTTCTTCCTGAGTTCCAAAGTGCTTGCTCCAGGATTCTTCATTGAAAGGTACTGACTCTCCTGCCTTCTTCAACCGCTGCACGAAATTCTCTGCTGAGATAAGATTTATGGCGTTGGAAGCGCACTGGACGTTTACTTAACATTAAACTAATTAAAGTTTAATGGACAGGTTATGGTTGTTTGTACGTCAAGAAGGAGATAAGGAGTGCAGTTCAGAGTGATTTATGAAAGGACTGGAGCGAAGACAGAAGCGGTTGCCGACAACGAAAGCCTTCAAAGCAGCTTGAGTCCTGCAACGTGCCTAGAAAAAGTTTTAAACAGGCACTGCGCAGTTTGTACTCGCTGGAAGACGTCTTATTCCTCAAGGAGCCACCTCAGCAGCTGGGAGACGGTCTACAGGTGTGTGAGTATCGTTCCTAAGCCCCAGGGAGGATGGCAGAGTCCCAGGAAAGTTTTGCTGTCCCGTTTACGCGACTCAATGGGAAAAATTGGCAAGATTGGATTTAGATAAATTTATTGTCATTGTCCGTATATACACAGTATACACAACAACGAAAATCAAACACCCCCCCAAAGACCGGGTTCACATACACATTTACACGTATCTCCAACACTCTCATCCTATTCAGACATAATCTATAAAACATAACATAATCCAGAATATAACATAACCTATTTAAAGGCATAACATAACCTAAAACCTATCTCATTCCTTCCTACTCCCTGCTTGCTATTTCTTGCAACTGGCCCTGAGATCATTATTTAGTGCAATCAGAGCTCTTGGATAGAAACTATTCAAAAGGCGTGTGGTTCGTGTTTTCATTGTCCTATATCTTCTGCCCGAAGGCAACAGTTCAAAGAAGTTGTGAGCAGGATGGGTGGGATCTCTCAGGATATTGTGTGACTTCTTCAAAGTGCGAGACGTGAAGATCTCATCCAGGGTTGGTAGTTGGAGCCCAATAACTGAGGCTAGAGTAAGGGTTTGGTTGCAAGCAAAAGAGTTGTGGAGTTGTACTGAAGCACCGCCTTTACAGGCAGCTGCAGACGCGTCTGCAGAAGACAAAGCAGCAGCAGCAGCTTCACAGAAACGCGACAGGAAAGCCCAAGGTCTATTAGTTTTGGCAGTGGGACCAGAGCAAATGCCTTATGTTTCTGAGTTAAAGAACACGCATGAGGTCTGGACGGTTCTGCAGCGGCTAAATTCCAGAAACACTGCGGGGGCCAAGATCCATGCTACAAGATGTTTGTTTGATTTACGTCTCCAACCGGGAGCGTGTGTGAAAGAACATATTGCCAAAATGGTGTCTGCCTTTAATCAACTAAGACAGCTGGGCATTCCTTTCTCTATGGAGCAGCAGTCATACATATTGTTGTCTTCTCTTAATAAAAGCTATGAGACTCTAGCTTTAACTTTGGAAGCTATGCCTTCAGCTGAATTAACCCTTGAATACATTTCTTCTCGGCTTGCAGATGAACAGGATAAAAGGCAAAGAGAAAGAGGTTTGTCTTCAAAGGGGAGTTGTGCTGTGCCTAAGAGTGGGGATGCTGAGTTTGAGAACACAGTAAATGCTTTTGCAGCTAGACACTGTTTTCGCTGTGGTTCCTCTTCCCATTTAATCAGGAACTGCACACGTGAACCTGGTCAAGACAGCACCAAGGCCGTTACCCCTAGTTACCAGACAAGGAGTTCCAGGGGACGTCGAAGAAGAGGAGGAGGTCGTGGCTACTCCCACAGTACACAGCACATGGCTTCAGCAATGGCGTTGATGCAAGGGCGTGGCCAAGGCAGCAATCTACGCTGGTTGATCGACAGTGGCGCATCTCACCACCTGGTGGCGCCATCTAGTGTCCGTTTGCAGAATTGCAGGCATTTGCAAACCCTTAAAGTTGTGACAATGGCAGATTCAACTAAACATTCCTTAGAGACCGTAGGCACAGTGTTCTTGAATTGTTTGCACACAGAAATTGATGCCTATGTGCTAAAGGGAATGAAGGGGTGTATTTTGTCTGTGTCAGAACTTGATAGAGATGGGTTTAAAACTGTGTTTGAAAATGGGGTTTGCACTATTTCAAAGAATAACGTATCTCTTTTGCAGGTGGAATGCAGAAATGGGTTATATTATTTTGAGACAAGTCCAGATGAAGTTGAACAGGTTCATGCTGGTTGTCTGAACTCGCCTACCCATAATTCTTGTGTTCATTTATGGCACCGCCGTTTGGGACATATTCATTTTCAGTATGTTAAAAGGCAACCTGAATTATCAGAAGGGTGCAAAATGAACAAATGTACTAAGTATTTGGATTGTACTGCATGCAAAAGGTTCATAGATGCAGCTATCCCAGTTCAGATAGGAAATCTGACAAAGTATTCCAACTTGTGCATATGGACCTATGTGGCCCAATGCCTGTTGCTAGCATGGGAGGTTCGAGGTATGCACTGTGTCTCTCGGATGACAAAACAAAAGTCACATGGTTTTTTCCTCTCAAAACAAAAGCAGATACTGCAGAAACAGTTAAAAATTGGGTTCATGCAGTAGAACTTGAATTCGGTACTAGAGTACTTGCTTTTCAGACAGACAGAGGGTCAGAATTTACCGGGTCTGTGTTGCAGAATTTCTTTAAGAAAAAGGGAATTAAGCATCGTCTGTCTACACCTTATTCCCCCGAAGAAGGAGGCGTGGCCGAACGTAAAAACAGGGTTCTGCAAGAGTTGGCAAACTCTATGTTGTTTGATTCTAAACTCCCTCAAAGTTACTGGGCGGAAGCCTGGCAGACGGCTACTCATATTCTGAACCGAGTATATAATTCGGTAATTGATACTACGCCATATTTTGCTTTATACGGGAAGAAGCCCAAAGTTAATTACTTTCGGGTGTTTGGATCTCAAGCCTATGTACTTATCCCAAAAGCGTTAAGGAAAAAAGGGAAGTCCAAGGGCTAGGAAACTCATCTTTTGTGGGTACGAACCACACGCCAAATCTTGGAGGTTCATGAACCCAGATGGGGATACTACAAGAGTGGTCATCAGTAGGAGCGCTGAATTTTGTGAGCAATCCGGATGGACTCACTTACATGCTAACCCTGACATTTTGAGAGATGATTTAGGCATTTATGCTGAGAATGAAAGTCCAGAGGGTGGTGAGCCAGAAGGGGATGGTGCACATGGTTCAGATGCAGATTCTGACCAGGCACAAGGTTCTTCTCCTAAGGTAGAAAAGCCAGAATCTAGAAGTGTTCCAACATCGCCAGTCAGTAGGCCTAGCAGACAGCAAAAGCGAAGCAGGTCGCCTGCAACACCAAGCCCAAGGGAGGTATCTAAACGGAGGTCTTTATCCCTAGGGGCGCATCCAGATATAAAGTCTGAGACAGATTCTGACAGCCAACGGTCAGAGGGGGCACAAGAGGAACAATTGCGCAGATCAAAACGTGCCACGAAGGGCAAACCACCAGAGCGGTTTAAGGTGACAAGTGTATACGTAAACATGGCACAGTGTGAGCCAGATAGCTATATAGAGGTACAACAGCTTCCAAGCTCAGAAGCCGTAAAGTGGCAGGAAGCAATGGAAAAAGAGATGGCTTCAGTGAAGTCTCTCGGTGTGTTTACAGGTACAGAGCTTCCGAAAGGGCAACAAGCTGTAGGTTGTCGATGGGTATATCGTTTAAAGCCCACAACTACTGAGGAGTTGCAATATAAAGCCCGACTAGTTGCAAAAGGATTTTCGCAGCGCAAAGGTGTTCACTATTCTCAAATCTATGCCCCTACTTCAAGTTCGGAGTCATTAAGAATGCTTCTAGCCTCTTCAGCTAAGAAGGGAAATAAGCTGTTTCATTTTGATGTCAATGTGGCTTATTTAAATGCAGACTTACAGGAGGAAGTCTATATGACACCACCATCAGGTTTTGAAGGAGACAAGCCAAACCAGGTCTGGCGCCTACACAAATCCATTTATGGGTTGAAACAGTCCGCCCGTAATTGGAATTCCTGCTTAAACGATGCTCTAGAGAGCATGGGGTTCAGAAAGAGCGCAGCAGATGCGTGTCTTTATCTAAAAGGCTCGGGATGTGGACAAGAAGCAGTTTTGATATTTGTTGACGATTTATTATACAGTGGAAAGGACGATAAACTTGCACAACAATTTGCCACAAAGCTTGGAGAAAAGTTTCAGATAAAATCACTAGGCACTGTATCTGTTTATCTAGGAGTTAAAATTCAGCAAGATGAAAATGGGAACTATTGGCTCAGCCAAGAAGCTAAGATCCAGCAGTTGCTGGAAAGGTTTAAAATGGACAACTGTGCTGGGGTTAAAACCCCAATGGAGTTAAGTTACACAAAGGATGCTCAAGCCGAGCAACAGGCAGAGTTCAGTAATCCTGGGGTTTACCAGTCAGCGATAGGCAGTCTACTCCACATTGCACAGTGGACTCGGCCCGATATAACATATGCTGTCAACATGCTGTGTAGACAAGCTGAAAAACCATCAGTGCATGCTTGGCAAGGAGTAAAAAGAGTTTTAAGGTATCTCCAAACTACCAAAAGGTTTCGCTTAAAACTATCAGCAGAGGGCAGCACACAACTTGAATGTTGGGCCGACAGCAGTTGGGCAGATGCTGGACCAGATAGAAAATCAGTGTCAGGAATGGCGATAAAATTTGGAAATGCACTAATTGGTTGGAGATCAAGAAAGCAATCACTTATAGCTTTAAGTTCAACTGAATCTGAGTTCAATGCATTATCAGATGTATGTAGAGAACTGGAATTTTATAAGCAACTGGTACAAGAATTGTTTGGAGAATGCTCCCTACCTATCAGAGTGTGGGAAGACAATCAACCTTGTATTAAACTAGCTAAATCAGGTCAATTCAAGGCACTCACAAAACACTTGGATATCCGTTATCAAAATGTATGCCAAAGTGCAAAACAAGGTTTAATTGAATTAAAGTATTGTCCAAGCAAAGAAAATCTCGCAGACGGTTTTACAAAAGCTTTGAGTCCGCAATCTCATAAATATTTCTGTTCAGGTTTAAATTTGAATTAAGGTTGGTACAGCTCAGTGTTACGAGCGAGAGGGGGTGTTGGTACTAAAGGGTTAAGAGGTAACAAGTCGCTCTAATCACTGAGCAGCTGGAAGTCATTAAGCATCCAGGAATGTGAGTTAGTTTGTATAAATAGTCAGTTCACCCATGTGTTTTCTCCCTTTTTGACCTGACTCGCAGACTCAGTTTGTGGCCATGGGTGTGTTTGCTGATATGAGTTAAGTTTAGAGTAAAGTTTTCTTTATGCCGGAGATAAAAGCATGTGTGCTTTATCGCCAGGGTTTTTCTTTTGTAAATAAAGTTTCTTCCTGAGTTCCAAAGTGCTTGCTCCAGGATTCTTCATTGAAAGGTACTGACTCTCCTGCCTTCTTCAACCGCTGCACGAAATTCTCTGCTGAGATAAGATTTATGGCGTTGGAAGCGCACTGGACGTTTACTTAACATTAAACTAATTAAAGTTTAATGGACATGGAGGAGGCAGGCAGGGGAGAGGACGGGAAGGAGGCAGGTGAGCAAAGAACGGAGGGGAGCAGGAAGGGGAGAGTAAGGAAGCGGGATCGGTGGGTGCACCTTTCATTCTGCCTGGAAGACCAGCGCCTACAGCTGGACTATCAAGCGGATTGAAAGGGTCACTTTGGGGGCAGCGCTGCAAATGCAGAAGGGATCTTGGCCGGTTTCTAAAAAGGGAAAGTGAGTTTCCCTCTGACAAACGCTTTCTGCCTCCCCTCTGCAAAGCTCCACATGTTTCCGCCCAACCCTCTCCTCAGCCAACCCCCCACTTAGAAGCCACTCTTGGGTTATTGACTTCTGTGTGCTTGTGTATCTGTGTCTCCCGTGTGGGGTTCCTCTCTGCGTAAAGTCTTCAAGCTGTGCCTGTGTGCGCCTGACAAATCTGCCCCATTGCCTTTCCCTGGTCAAAATTTATATTTCCCCCCACCTCCAGTCTCCGTTGTTGTGTGTCCTGGCTGAGAGGAAAAACAGAAGACGGGGGGCCATCGGTCAGGGATAGTCTACTTGAGATTCCTGCATTGCCCCAGGGGGTTGGCTTGATGACCCTCAGGGGTCCCTTCCAGCTCCACTCTTCTCTGGTGCAGGCTTGTGCAGAGTTTTAGGTACAAGTTGGGTGCAACGGGTGCAGCCCATCTTATGCACCGCCGGCTCGGGAAGAAGTCCCACTGATCATGATGAGACTCGCAGGCGAGTAGATTGCTGCTGTGCAGGCCTGCTGTTGAAATCAATGTTTTCCTTTTCAGAGCATGGTGAAATCCCCATGACTAAAACCTCCCCTTCCGTAGTTTCTGTCAGGAGTTCAGCCTACACTCGAGTAGCACCCTGGCAGAGACACGTGCCCGACTGGCATGTTCCCTCCCTCCTGGTCGATCGTTTGGGAGCTTCATAAGCTTTCTTCAGCCCGAACATCACAGCGACCGATGCCAAGCGACACCGGCACACTTAGGGATCCGCAGAGTTTGTGCATCATGCGTGACAGACCTCAGCAACTCAGCATTTTGGCTAATCTACTTTATTTACATGTAAACACACACATGGAGCACTGCAACATGGCTCCCTCTCTCTCTAGCATCAGACAGCAAAGAGAAAAAGAACAAAGGACTATAGTCCCCCTTCACGGAACACAGGAACACAAACATCCTGTCGCCATCACTTCCCACTCTGTGGAGTCAAAACATAGACAACAATCCCATGACTGCAATCATGGAGCTGGAATTCTAACAGTTTCAAGCGCTACCACAGGTTCCGCAGAATATCTGTACTGCATTGTTTAGTGTGGCAGCACCTGCCCTTTGGAACTCCCCGCCTCTTGCAACAAAACACGTGCCTTTGCTAGACGCTTTTCAGGCACCTGCTAAAAGCATTCTTGTTTAGGCAAGCATACCTAGAAGCTTAGGAAGTTGAAGTAATTTTCATCTCTTTTAATATTTTAGCTTTTGTATGTTTTAAAGTAGGATTGTGAGTGTAAAGAAAATAAATATGAGAGGTAATTGGATTACATATGGTGAATTGATAACCAAAGAAGGAGGAAAATGGAAATTAAAGCCATATGAACAAGTCAGAGAACATTTTTATGATTGGTTGCATTATTTTCAGGTTAATGAAATGTTCAAAAAAGACATTAAAGAAAGCGGTTATGCAGAAAAAGATTCAAAGTATCAGATTGATGTGATAAATAATGATTGTAAAATTTTGTCAAAAATGTATAAAATATTGCTGGAATGGAATATGAAAGATGAAGAAGTCAAATCGGTAATGGTACAATGGGCCAGAGATTTTGGTTACAATATACAGTTTGAGGATTGGGAAAAACTGTGGAAGGAGAACTTAAGATTTACTGCTTGTACGGCATTAAAAGAAAATGTTATGAAAATGTTTTACAGATGGTATATCACACCGGTAAAATTAGCAAAAATGTATAAGACGTGTAATAAGTGTTGGAAATGTAAGAAAAAAGAAGGAACGTTTTATCACATGTGGTGGGAGTGTAAGAAAGTGAAGAGTTTCTGGGAGATGATATATAATGAAATGAAAAAGATGTTAAAATATACATTTGTAAAGAAACCAGAGATCTTTCTTTTAGGGATTACAGGAAAGGAAATAAGAAGAAAGGACTGTAAACTTTTCCAATATGCAGTTACAGCAGCAAGAATTCTTCTGGCCCAGAAATGGAAACAAGAGGAAATACCGACGATAGAAGAATGGAGACTGAAGCTGACAGACTATGCAGAAATGGACAGGTTAACTGGGAAAATTAGATATCTTCGAGACCAAAAGTTCATCGAGGACTGGGGGGAATTTGTTGAATATCTGAAAAGAATGTGTGATGTACAAACAATGCTAGTGGGGTTTCAAGAAGCACTGTAAAAGTGGAGATATATTGTTAAAAAGAAATAGAAGTGGGAGGGAAGTTTAACGGCAATATAAACAGAAGAAATGCGTAATTGAGAGGTAAATATGGATGATTGTCAGAGAAGCTGAAGGAAGTCTAAATAGAACCAAATTTGTGGAAATTTCGATAAACTGGTATATTTGTGTTGAAAAATTAATATATATTTTTTTTAAAAGAAACCCAACATCATTGGGAGGGAGGGCCATGTGAAGACAGGATTCTCAAAAATACCTCTGGTTTGCGGCTCCTGGAGTGTTGCTGGCAACGCCTGGAGGTTCTCTTCAAGCTCCGGGAGCTTCACACGCAATGCTTGAGTTTTCTTAAATACTGTTTCAGCTGCATGCCACACCTCAGCCAAAATCACTGCTTTAACTCAGAAAAAGAAGGGAGCATCTGTGCATGTCATTCCGGTCAAGTTGCACCAAAGTGGGACTTGTTCATCTGAGCTCCACAAGCTGTTTTTTTTAATTGTTTGACTGGGGTTGTTTGTTGGTTTTTCTTTAATTTGGGGCAAGGCCTTTTTATGTGCCCTTTCAATCGCCAAGAGCCAGCGCTGTAAATCAGTTTTAAGGGAGTCTTAGAAGCACAGCTGCCGCCACCCCCCACCCCCCAACATCATCAGCAGTTACACATACAGGCTTTTAAAACTTATTTAATATCTTTTTAAAAAAGTTAACCTTGTAATTCCTAAATCATTTTAAACACTTTGAAAGCTGTAGTATTGGGGGCACAGCCCAGGAAGCAGAAATGGCTCCTAAATGGACAAGCCATTGAACAAGTCAGGCATTTCAACTACAGTGGTACCTCTGGTTGCGAACGGGATCCGTTTCGGAGCCCCGTTCACATCATGAGCAGAACACAACCCGCGCCTGCGTGTGTGTGGGTCGCGATTTCCTGCTTCTGCGCATGCGTGTGACATCATTCTGAGCCTCTGCACATGCGCGAGCAGCGAAACCTGGAAGTAACCCGTTCCATTACTTCCGGGTCACCGCGGGAGGCAACCTGAAAAGACGTAACCTGAACCGAGCGGAACAAGAGGTAAGACTGTATTTGAGGATTTGCTTCTCTGATAGGAGTACTGGGTCACATCAGATGACAGCCTCGGCCTTGAAGGCATCAAGATCTGCACAAGCAATTCTTAGCTTTACCAGAACTGAAGGCAGCAATGGGATTGCCCCTGCTCCGAGAAGATATACAGTGGTACCTCGGAAGTCAAACGGAATCCATGCCAGAAGTCCGTTTGACTTCCAAAACATTCGGAAACCAAGGCTCGGCTTCCGATTGGCTGCAGGAGCTTCCTGCACTCAATCCGAAGCCGCGGAAGCCCCGTCGGACATTTGGGCTCCAAAGAACATTCACAAACCGGAACACTCACTTCCGGGTTTGTGGCGTTCGGGAGCCAAAACATTCGAGTCGCAAGGCGTTTGGGATCCAAGGTACGACTGTATTGGTAAGGGGTCCCCACAGGTAACATGGGGGGGGGGAGGAGAATGATAGGAGGGGATCGGGAGAGACAGGGAAGCCCGGAGGGAACACCCCACCTAGCCCAGGTCCGACCCCAAGCCAATATCACCAGCGGCTGGAGCAAAAGAGCAGAGGAACCGCGCACCGGGGACCGGCTGGGGGCTAGAAGAACGCGGCGTGGACCCTCCCTTGCCAGTGCAGGGGGGCACAGCAAAAACCATGCTTTATGTTATTTAGTTTATTTTCAGTCCATTTCTTATCAGTATTTTAAAGCCCTATGAACCCAGGTAGGCGGCCTGAACCACTAGAGCCCTTTTCCTGGAACTGCCACCTCAGCCCTGATCTAGGGACCCGACACCAAGCCCTGGGGGTCCCACGGGAGAACTGCCCCTTTTTCTTTTTCCCTTCCCCCCCCTCTCTCTCTCTCTCTCCTCCTTCTTCTTTAGTTATACACATAACCCTCCCTTTTTATTAATACATTATTACTCATTATTCATCCATTTCTATTCACTTCTTACTCATTTAGTCATTTTCATTATTATTACTCTTTTTTCTCTTTTTCTAAAAAAGTTTTTTTTAATTTCTCATTAAAGAATTCTACATATATATAACTACTTTTCCATCCCCACTCCCCCTTTTTCTATTTACTTATTACAAAGGTTTTTTTCTTTTCCTTCTCTTTTCTGAACAAACAAACAATTTTCAGTAATGAGGCGTTAAAGCAGACATACCTTCCTCTGGGTCTGCTCTCTCGAGTCGGGCTCTCCCTCTCCTCAGTGGCGGCGGCTGCAGCAAGGTCGGGGCACACACCCCCCCAGCCAGCGGATTGGCTGGCTGGAACTTGCTGGAATGTCCCCAGATTTAATTAATGTCCCCGGATGTAGTCGGGACTCTCCCTGGCAACCGGAGACACCTGGTAAGCCTCCTTCTGGCCTTACTTGAGCAGCAAGTGCAGCTTGCCCTGGATCACCGTGGATCCCTTCAGCTGCCATCAAGCTCCCAGGTGCAGATCTGCTGTCCTGACCTGATTTTTAAATTGAATTCCATTAGCCTTTACATTTTAAACTTTTGACTCTTATCTGCAAACTCGCAGCCCCACCTCCCCACCTTAACACTGGGAGGGCCATGTCCCCGGAATTTGTGAAGACAGGATTCTCAAAAATACCTCTGGCTTGCGGCTCCTGGAGTGTTGCTGGCAACGCCTGGAGTTTGTCTTCAAACTCCTGGAGATTCACACCGAATGCTTGAGTTTCCTTAAATACTGTTTCAGCTGCATGCCACACCTCAGCCAAAAGAGCTGCTATCACTCAAAAATTTTAAAAAGTTTTTTTAAATTTCTCATTAAAGAATTATATATATAAGATATAAAACTTCAGGAAATGTTGTCAAAAGCTTTCTCCGCATCCACAAATATCAAAACTGCCTTAGTGTTGATAGTCACTTGTAGTTTTTCTAAGATATTAATTATATTTCTCGTGTTGTCAGACAAGTGTCTACCCGGGAGAAAGCCTGCTTGATCTTTATGTATCTCTTCCACTAGTACTTTTTTAAATCTTTTAGCCAAAATATCTGCAAAAATTTTATAATCCACATTAAGTAGAGATATGGGGCGGTAGTTCTTAAGCTGTGTCTTCTCAGACTCACTTTTCGGTATAAATGTAATATAAGCTTCCTTCCACGACTCTGGTGCTTTTTTCCCTTCCAAAATTTCATTACAAACTTCCTTTAGTGGTTGTATTATCCAATTTTTCAAGGATCTATAGTATCTTGAAGTTAAGCCATCCGGCCCTGGAGATTTACCCAGTTGCATATTCTGGATGGCACCTTCTACCTCCTGTTCAGTTATTTTATAATTCAACATTAGCTTGTTTTCTTGAGAGATTTTTTGTAATCCATTTATTTTCAAAGATCGATCAATGTCAATTTCGTTCTGTAGCCCTTGTGTATATAGTTGTTTAAAATACCTCTGGAAACAGTTTCTAATCTCCACTGGGTTCTGTATATTCTTTCCTTCCACTTCCAAATTTATAATAGTGTTAAGTTTTTGTCTTTTTTTCATTTGCCAGGCCAACAATTTCCCACATTTATTGGCCAACTCAAATGTCTTTTATCTCATCTGTTTAATTTCCCATTCTATTTCCTGGTTCAACATTTTCATATACTGTGCTTGATATAACTTTATTTCTCTCAAAATCTCTTGCGACTTTGGTTTCGCTCTCAGTTTCTTCTCACCTTCCTTTATTTTCTCCAAAATTTTATCTTTTTTCTCATTTTGAGTTCTCTTCTTTATTGCATTGTGTTGTATCAGAAACCCTCTCATAACCGCTTTGCTTGCATCCCAGATTGCTCTTTTTTCAACAGTGGTATTCATATTTATCTCAAAATAATCTCTCAAGGTTTTTTGGGCCTTCTTGGTCACTTCTTCATCTCTAAACAAGGTGTCATTCATCCTCCATCTGAAGGAGCCAGTTGGTGTTAGTTTCATCTCCATCTTCACAGCATTATGGTCAGAGCAAGTTTTAGGGCAAATTTCAACTTTTCTTGTCTTTGGAGCCAGTCCTCTAGTTACCCAAATTTGGTCAATTCTTGTCCATGTCATTTTGGCTTCAGAGAAGAAAGTTCCCTCTCTACCCAAGGGATTCTTTGTTCTCCAGATGTCAACTAAATCCAAGTTGTCAGTCATCTCGAAAAATGTTTTTGGTAGTCTGCCGTCCTTAGTAACTACCTGTCTCTGTGCCTTGTCCATATTTGTAGATACCACTCCATTCATATCCCCCATCATGATCATATTATAATCCAAATAGTCCATCAGAGTCTCATGCAACTTTTTTAAAAAGTCTGATTTCCCCTCATTTGGTGCATAAACGCCTACTATCAAGAATTTTTCTCCTTGGATTTTGGAAGGGAAAGGGGCACCAGAATCGTGGAAAGAGGCCTACATTACACTTATACTGAAAACAGAGACTGAAAAGACTCAACTTAAAAACTACCGTCCCATATCCTTATTAAATGTGGATTACAAAATTTTTGCTGATATTTTGGCCAAGAGACTGAAAAGAGTATTGATTGAAGAGATACATAAGGACCAAGCGGGTTTTCTACCGGGAAGACATATATCGGATAACTTGAGGAATGTAATTGACATCCTGGAAAAGTTAGATGTGAACATAAATACTAAAGCTGTTTTGATATTTGTGGACGCGGAGAAAGCCTTTGACAACATTTCTTGGAGTTTTATGAAAAAGAACTTACAGGTTATGGGGGTAGGCCAAGGCTTTGAAAATGGTATAAGTGCAATATACGCTGAACAAAAGGCTAAATTAATTGTAAATAATGTGGTTATGGAACAATTTAAGATAGAAAAAGGGACACGACAAGGGTGCCCAATTTCCCCTTTACTTTTTATATCGGTCCTGGAGGTTTTGCTGAATATGATTAGAAGGGACCGGTTGGTTAAAGGCATACAGGTCGGAGCCAAACAGTATAAATTGAGAGCATTCGCAGATGACCTAGTTTTGACGTTACAGGAGCCAGAATCTAATACCAAAAGAGTTTTAGAATTAATTCAAGAATTTGGTCAGGTGGCAGGATTTAAACTGAATAAGTCCAAAACTAAGGTTTTAGAGAAAAACTTAACATTGTTTGAAAAAGAGAAATTTCAGAATGAAACAGGTTTGACTGTGGTGAAGAAAGTGAAATA
This sequence comes from Podarcis filfolensis, assembly GCF_964270895.1. Taxonomy (NCBI): domain Eukaryota; kingdom Metazoa; phylum Chordata; class Lepidosauria; order Squamata; family Lacertidae; genus Podarcis; species Podarcis filfolensis. Next base: position 34,850,877 of record NC_139619.1, on the reverse strand, counting down.
TCTGGGGATTAATATGACAGCTAAAAATGGGAATTTATTTAAAAAAACTATGAGAAATGCTGGTTAGAAGTGAAAAAAGATCTTGAAATGTGGTCAAACCTGAAACTTTCCTTGATGGGTCGAATTGCAGCTATAAAGATGAATGTATTGCCTAAAATGTTGTTTTTGTTTCAAACATTGCAAATTGTGGACAAGATGGATTGTTTTAAGAAGTGGCAGAAAGACATTTCTAAATTTGTCTGGCAGGGCAAGAAGCCCAGGATAAAATATAAGATTTTAACTGATGTAAAAGAAAGGGGTGGTTTTGCCCTGCCAGACTTCAGACTGTACTATGAATCAGCAGCATTCTGCTGGTTGAAAGACTGGCTGCTTCTTGAAAACACAGACATTTTGGACTTAGAAGGTTTTAACAACGTTTTTGGATGGCATGCATATTTGTGGTATGACAAGGTTAAAGCACATAAAGCATTTAAAAATCATATTGTTAGGAGATCTTTGTTTAATGTTTGGATCAGATATAAGGATCTATTGGAAAATAAGACCCCAAGGTGGTTGTCACCAATGGAAGCGAAAGCCCAGAAAAAGCTCAATATGGAGGCCAAATGGCCGAAATATTGGGAAATTTTGGAACAAGAAGGAGACAGACTGAAATTGCAGAGCTTTGAGAAACTAAAAAACAAAGTGCGAGACTGGCTTCATTATTTTCAGATAATGGAGGCTTACAATTTGGACAAGAAAATTGGCTTCCAGGTGGAAAAATCTAAACTAGAAACAGAAGTGCTAGAACCTAAAACTAAGATCATGTCAAAAATGTATAACTTGCTGCTGAAATGGAATACACAGGATGAAACGGTTAAGTCAGGTATGATTAAATGGGCACAAGATATTGGACATAACATTATGTTTGCTGACTGGGAACAGTTATGGACCACCGGTATGAAATTTACGGCATGTAATGCCCTAAGAGAGAATATTATGAAAATGATATACAGGTGGTACATGACACCAGTCAAGCTTGCAAAAATATACCATTTGCCTGATAATAAATGTTGGAAATGTAAAGAGACTGAAGGTACATTCTTTCACCTTTGGTGGACGTGCCCAAAGATTAAGGCTTTCTGGGAAATGATTTATAATGAAATGAAAAAGGTATTTAAGTATACCTTCCTGAAGAAACCAGAGGCTTTTCTCTTGGGCATAGTCGGCCATTTGGTGCCAAAGAAAGACAGAACTTTTTTTATGTATGCTACAACGGCAGCAAGAATACTTATAGCAAAGCACTGGAAGACGCAAGATCTACCCACTCTCGAAGAATGGCAGATGAAGTTGATTGACTGTATGGGACTGGCAGAAATGACCGGCAGAATCCGCGACCAGGGAGAAGAGTCGGCAGAAGAAGACTGGAAGAAATTTAAGGACTATTTACAGAAATATTGCAAAATTAATGAACTTTGAAAGATGCTGGATTGAATTTATGTGGTCTCTAGCTGTTATGATAAAAAGAAATGGGATAAATATTGTTTAAGTTATAAAATTTAAAAAAGTTGATTGGAAAATAAGGTGTTAGTTAAAAGGAATGTTAAGAGATTAGGATTTGCTGGATAATCATTTTGAACTAGAAAACAAGAAGGGGAGGTATGAGGAAGTCAAAGAAACATGTTATTGAAAATTGATATGGAAATTGATTTGTTTTTAATATTTTTCTTTTTCTTTTTCTTTTTTGTTTGTATAAAATTGAAAAATTGAATAAATATTTATATATATAAAAAAAGAATTTCTCTCCTTGTATTTGAATTTCAATTGCCACAAATCTTCCTTGGTCATCTTTAAATATGAATTTCGGTGATAGGCTCTCCTTTGCATAGATTACTACTCCTCTTTTTTTGACTTTGTCCGATGAGATAAACTCTTTTTTTTTTTTTTTAATATTTATTGGTATTTTCAAAAAACACACAACAAACAAAAACAAAAAAAATAAACAAAATAAAAACAACACAAAAAAGCATATTCAAAACTAAACAGAAAAATAGAAAAAAACACATACAGTTTCTGATACTTATTTTCCTCAACCTTGTTTCTCAGACCTCCTCACACCTCCCCTTCTTGTATTCCAATTTAAATTGTCAATTCAGCAAGTCCTTAACTTATTTCTTCACCTTAACTTAAACATTTATTCTAACATACTGTTATTTTACTTTACTTCTTTTTTCCATTTCCTCCATTTATTTTTAACAGCCTTATTTTCACTTAATTTAAAAAAAAAGAAAAAAAAAACCAATTTCACCTTATTAAAATTACACATCAATACTTATACCTCATTAATTTATTCTTAAACCTTTTTCCTAAGGTCGACCAAAATTTCCCTTCCACGGTTTACCCAATTTCCTTACCACTAACAAAATATAAAACAAACAAAGCAATGCAAATTATCCTTATGTACCCTTTGGATTCCCAACCTCCACCCACCCTTCTCCCGGTTCCAGTCCCCAACCAATATCCATCAGTCTTTATATTATTTATTTAGCCTGGAGATCTCAGGTCCGAGGCCCTTATGTCTCTCTCAGTTCCTTTCTGCCGGTCTCTTTGATAGACCTTGATGTTAAGCCCCAGGTCTCGGAGGGGCTCCGGCCCAACAGAATCGGTGTTGCTTCTAGCCAGTCCTCCATACTTAAAAGCAAAAGCAAAGCCTATGGGGTATTCCAACTCTTGTTTCAAATTTCTTTCAAATCCAAATGTCCCCACAGCTCCAGCTTCCACCTTCAACAAATTTATAATCCTCAGGTCTTCAGATCTCCTCAAAAGAGGATCTCTCCATTTTCCAAATTCCCAATCAAACCAGGCTTTCCGCATCCAGTTTTTATTGTCCTTTTTTATCATCATGTCAGGCCTCATATTGTAGCTCTCCTTTGACTCCTGCAAACCTCCATCTCCTCCTTCGTTTTCTTCAAAAAGAACATATTGCTCCATCGTGTCTACGCTTTCGGTTTCATTTATTTGTTCAGTTGAATAGGCTTCCTGTTTCAAATCCTTATCAGACTCCAAGCTGTTGTTTACTGTCCAGTGTAATAGCGATACCTCTGTAGACAAAGCATCGTACTCATCTTGTAAGTTTCCCAAGAGAACCAGTGCTCTGTCCAATTCTGCTTGGAATTTAGACACTCCAGCCATTTTTGTAATGTAGTATCCTTGTTACCCCTCTAGGGGGATTTAATTCCTTGATCTTCCTTTCAGCTCAAAAACCAAAAGTCCAGTTATTTTGTATCAACCTTATTTTCAACAAGTTATCCCGAATAAACCAGCAAAAACAGCAGAAACAATGTTCTCTTTTTCCAGCTGACAACTAGCTGACTAGCAGCTCACTTGACAGCTGTCAAAATCTTCCATGCAACAGGCTTTCTCATCGGACGTTCCCGGGTCTAGGGGGGGGGGTGTAGTTTCAGCTCCCAAAATTCTTTTTATCCTCCAGAATATCTTCTTATAATGTCCAAACCGTGAGGTCAGGATCTTTTGTTAAAAAAAGCAAGAAACAGATTCTCTCGACCTTAGCTGCCCAGTCCTTTGCTTTAAGTTGTTTACAAAGAGGGGGGGGGGGTGGACTTCCTTTTTAGCCCCTTCCCGCTCGTTCCAAATCCAAGATAAGAAATTTTTTAAAGTTCCAATCTCCGTATTACTCACGGGTTGATGTTTTAGGATCCAATCACTCTTAGAAGAAGTTGGCGCTCTCTGTCAATGGCTTGCGGCTTCACTCCGTAGACGAGGGAGTACTCTCAGCACCACGCCTTACCCTGCCTCCGTTCCGAAGCCTTTAAAAAGGCTCCGTCGCGGATTGGGGGGGCGCAAATGGTGCCCGCCGAGTCTCTGTGTTCACAGGCATCCGCGCCTGTGATTTTAAGGGTCCCCGCTTCGCCGCAGCGGCCAGACCCAGACACTACGGAGCCGATTCCCTCCGGAGCTCGGAGGGAATCCGCCATTAAACAGTGGCACCAACCCGGAAGTCCCGATGAGATAAACTCTTGGCCCAATCTTTTATTAATCAATACTTTCCTGTGTAGCCTTATCACATGTGTTTCCTGTAGGCAAATCAAGTCCAGTTGTTCCTTTTTTAATAAATGAAAGACCCTTTTCCTCTTTCGAGGAGAGTTAAGTCCATTAATGTTCCAACTTAATAATTGCAGAGCCATGATGTAGTTACTCTGGTTTTCCTCCAACTGCGCCCAATGCTTGCTCTTGTTCTGTCGGTGGTGTTAGTATCGCTTTCGCTGGGCAGTCCAGTCCAAAGGATAGCGTTGCTATGTCCACTATTGGTGATCTTCTGTCCAATACTTTTTGCTCTAGTCCTCTATCTGGTGATCTTCTGTCCAATGCTCCTGGCTCTTTTCCAAGTTCCTTCTGCAGATCCTCTTCGTAGTTACTCAAAAACTTTTCTTTATCCTCAACTGATCTTATTTTTATTTTCCTTCCTTTAAAACTAAAGGATAGGCCTTGGGGAAATTCCCACCTGAAGATGATTCTGTTCCTTCTCAGCAGGACAACCAGATCTCCATAATTGGATCTAAGGTCCAAAAGATGTTTCGGGATATCTTTGAATATTTCCACTCTTGACTGCAATATTACCAAGGTCTTCTGATAGTGCCAACCCAGAATTTTATCTCTCTCTTCTTTAGATCGGAGGGTAATCAGACAGTCTCTTACTCTATTATTCTTCCCTCCTCTTCCAAGCCTAAAGGCACTCACAATCTTGAATTCTTCTTTCTCCAAATCCAAATCCCAAAAGTCTGCAAATTCCTGCATAAGAAAGTCTGTCAGACTGTCCTTCTCTAATTCAGGCACAGCTCTGATCCTCAAGTTCATTTGTTTCTCCTTAAGTTCAATCATAGAAAGCGTCGACCTGTGATCCTCCAATTGCCTCTGTATAACTGGTATCTTCTCCTCTACGGCAGCTGCTTTTTCCTTAGCTTCTTCAGCGGTCTGTCGAGTCAGTAGATTCCTGTAGCAATTTCTCAATAGTTTCTGTGTTAGTATTCACCTTCTGTCCCAAATTATTAATGCTTATAGTGTTTTGGTCAATTTTAGTTGATGCTTCAACCACTTGTTTACTTAACTTTTCCAGTGATTCATTTATCTTACCTAATGCAAGTGCTAAAGCTTCTTCAGATGACATACCTTTTGACTTAGATTGTGTAGATGCAACCGCAGATGAGGCAGAAGGGCCAGATGTTGATGGTCTTCGCTGCCAGGATTTCCCAGACCTCGTTATTTTGTCTTGGAGCGAATCTACTTTTTCTTTTCCATCTGCCATAACACTTCAGCTGAATACCCAAGGTCAGTCCCACGGCCACAATTTGTTTTGAAGTGGAAAATTCCCCTGGCCCGATTGTTGTAACAAATTCAGAAACTTCCTCTAGGGGGACACAGTAACCATCTGTACTTGTTGCATTAAAAAGTAGCACTTTTAAAACCCCCATTTCACAAAGTAAAGAAACAGTCTCAATTTCAGTTACTTTTCAGATACTTCAGTTACTTCCCCTTCTTTCTAAGATCAGGAGGAGACAACCAGATACAATGTATCTCCCTTGCAGCTAGCTGTCAAAAAGTACTCTGTTCAGAAACAGCGGATTTCACAATGCAGCAGTCTTATTGTTCTTTGGCAGCCCGTTCCCAGGTTTTGAGCAGTAGATTTTTTTCCCCTTCCCTCTCTCTTGCAGGCAAATAAAGTCCAAACCTCTCCCCCCTCCTCTCCTGCAACCGAAGGGGGAATCACTTATTTTGGTGTTGGAATTTTAGTCCTTTCTGGTCAACTTTCCAAGGCTTTAACTTACAGCTTCTTTGCTTTAGTCCGTTTACAAAAAGCGGAAGGCGGACTTCCTGTTTATACCTCCCCGCTTCGGTGCCAAATCGGACCTTTTTTCTTCCTTTTTTCAATTTATCCTATTCACGGGTAGTTGTTTTTAAAGTCGAATTGTCACAGGAAAAAGTCAGCGCTCTCCGGTAACGGCTGTGTGGTTTCGCTCCGAGAAAGAAGCAGTTGACTCTCAGCACCGCGCCACTAACCCCGCTCGCTCCAGAGCCTGTAGTCGGGTTTCCTTGCGAATTGGGGGGGTGCAAAGGGTGCACGCCGAGTCCCACATTCACAAGCTACACCCGCCTGTGATTTTTGAAGGGTCTCCGCTTCGCCGTAGCGGTACAGACCCGATTTCCGCAGAGCTAGTCCCTCCGAATCAGGGGGAGTCCGCCATTACCGATGGCGCTAACCCAGAAGTCTCTGTCTCTTTTCTTTTCCATCTTGTCTTTTGTCTCACACTATAACTTGAACCACCACAGCGACTTTTGATTTTTAAATAGAATTCCATTAGCCTTTACATTTTTAACTTTTGACTCTTATCTGCAAACTCCCAACCCCACCTCCCCACCTTAACACTGGGAGGGCCATGTCCCCGGAATTTGTGAAGACAGGATTCTCAAAAATACCTCTTCCTTGCGGCTCCTGGAGTATTGCTGGCAACAGCTGGAATTTTTCTTCAAGCTCCTGGACCTTCATACGCAATGCTTGATGATCCTTAAGTACTGTTTCCGCCCCCGTCTTAGGGCTATTGGGCGCCTTCTTCAGTATTTCAGCATCCTGGAGAAGACAGACACTTCCTGCTAGACATTTACTCCAGACATTTACAGAAGGCACAGAGGCACTGGTTGAAGAATGAGCAGACAGTCCTATTGCTGAGAAGGAGCTCCACCCCAGGGTGCTAAAGAGCTCTTTCCCTAGCCTGCAGGTGCCAGAAGGCCAAGCGCTGGTGTTGCAGTGGTGGTACTTCAGATGAGTATGAGAAAAGGCTGCTCTGGATTCTGGGTATATAAATGGCCTTGCTTGAAGCTTTGGATTGTGCTCTGCATTAGCAGAGAGGCTCTACTTAGTTGCAAATGAAGCACATTTCAGTTATTATAGAAACCGGTGTTTCCATGCATGCTTGTTCAGGAACTATGTGAACTAGACAGCCGCTGTTTTAAACTGGCCCTTTTTCTGGCAGGTTAAACGATTAAAGTTGACTTGGTTAACTTCATCCACTAACTACCCTTCTAAGCAACCAGAGCAATTACAAATAAAAGGCTCTCCAACCGTGCGCTATCCCTATCTGCAAACAAGCTCTCCTACAAAGGGGGGGGCAGGGGAGCCCCGCTACTGTGCTTTGCCTCAACGCCCCAAAGACAAGCCGTCCAGCTGGAGAAAAGGGGGGAGGGGTGTACCCCACAGGAACGGCCAAGAACGCTGTTTTTTGCTCAGCAATGAGGCGTTAAAGCAGACATACCTTCCTTTGGGTCTGCTCTCTTGGGTCGGTCTCTCCCTCTCCTCAGCGGTGGCGGCTGCAGCAAGGTCAGGGCAAGCCCCAGCCAGCGGATTGGCTGGCTGGAACTTGCTGGAATGTCCCCGGATTTAATTAATGTCCCCGGATGTAGTCGGGACCTCCGATGCTGCTTGCTGTCATGGCGTCAGCCGTGTTGCAGCGCAGGAAGTCCCCAGGCGTAATTCCGGGGACATTAATTAAATCCCAGGACATTCCGGGGACAAATTTCTGCCAGGGACAGATTGCTGAATCCGGGGACTGTCCCTGGCAACTGGGGACGCCTGGTAAGCCTCCTTCTGGCCTTACCTGAGCAGCAAGTGCAGCTTGCCCTGGATCACCATGGATCCCTTCAGTTGCCGTCAAGCTCCCAGGTGTGGATCTCTTGTCCTGACCTGAATACAAAAGAAGTGATTTTACATCTCCATTCCAACACGAAACGAAAGCCCAGAGCCTGGCTTCATGCTCCCCCTCATCTGGAATATGGTCACTTCCAGCCCCCTCCCAGCCCAAGGATCTCCTTGTATGACAGAGAGGTTTTCTGTGGAGTGTTGCGTCCTTCTGCTGCTGCAAGCTGTTTCTCCAGCAGAAAAATGCTTCCTGGTAGATTGGAAGTGGCCACCCCTCTTTTCCCAACCCATTCCATATGCATCCCGACCCCAACTATCAGGATTTGCCATCTGGCCTGACTCTACAGTGCTGCTGATACACAAGAGAGGCAATAGCCTGCCACTCACTAACCTAACTGCAGCCTTGCAGGAAAAGAATATAAGAGCAGCCAGAGATTTTGTAGTCCAGCCTATTCACATAAGGAGACCAGTCCCCTGCAGCGCACACCCTCCTACTCAAAACCAAGTCAGCTCACCGCCATGAACTGGGCCTCTTTCTCCTGCTTCACTTCTGAGATATTTAAGAGCGGGCTGGATTAAAGTCGGCTCACATTCCTGGCAAGGCTGTTTTCGTCCACGGAGTTTGTTCTATGAGACACATGAGCCAAATAGCCGAGGAGACAGTTTTTTAGCTGCCTGTCATTCATACACTTTATACTGAAAGGATTTCAGGGGCAGATGCTCTTTTTCTGCATGGAGGGTGGGGGTTTCCAAAGGAGCACTATTCAGACCTGCATTCATGGCTTATGAGTCGTAGCCGTGTGACAACTGCACATCATGCTGATGTGTTGAAGGGCTGATGTTGCACTTCCAGGTAGAAGAGCTCGTTGGGATTAGTTTAGGCTCTGTGTCAAATGACTTTGTGACATGATGGGGGGGAGTTATTATTTTTAGAGTATTTACCTGCAACCTCTTATGTGGGAATCTCAAGGTACTTTACAACTAGGTCAGAAAATAGGCAAACATTGAAATGCAGCAGAATAAACAGGCCTACAGTAAAAAAAAATCCTTCAAAGCCCATATTGGCTGGCAGCAGCATCCCCCCAAATCCATGATGGATAAACACTTTCCCCACATGGATCAAAATTGCACCCATGTTGGCAAAGGCCTCCTTTCTAGAAGGGGGAGCAGAGGCTGCCCCCACCCACTGCTCTCTTCTCCCAGGCATCTGAAGAGACAAACGGCTCCCCTTCTCTACCTGTGTGCCACAAGCCTGAATTGCAAGACAGTTCCCACTTTGGGGCAACAGGGAACAAACATGCAGAGGACGAGTTCTGAGGCTCCCCCAACAAAGCCATTTCCCTGGGCCCACCTGCCAGCCTGCTGCTGGCTGGCTGCCCACCTACAGGAAAACGGCACGATCCTCCCCACCAACAGGACATAACAAGAAGATGGGCACTATAACATAGGACTTCCTAACTTGTGAGTTCTGATGAGCCGCTGCTGCTTCCCCAGTTTAAAGGATGGCGGCTCAGGTGAGCCATTAAGCTAGAAGCTGCCTTTCGGAAATGTGGCACGCAGGAGGAAAAGGACCGACCCCGGGATGGGCTGTCTGCCTTCCTTTTGCCTTCCACCTCACGACATCCTTCCCCAGCCTGGTGCACTCCAGGTGTTCTGGGGCTCCATCTCTCACCAGGCCCAGGCGGTATGGCCAGGGGTCAGGGATGGGGGCAGTTGTCCAAAGCAGCTGGAGAGACTCAAGGAGGGCATTACAGCCTCAAAGCCCTTTCCCTACCTCTCAATCTGGACTTACCTGGCCTTGCCCCTGGCCACCTTTAGCCAGATCAGCTGTGCTCGGAGCTGGGACAGACCCCTCTGGAGACTTAGAGGTAGAGGAAACAGCCTGGGTCCCCTGGAGAGCACTCTCAAAGGAGATGCCCTCAAAGCTGATCATACTTTTCCTACTCCCAGACTGCAGGCTAGAGAACGTCGCTGCACACTGGTGACCCGTTCCCTGGGTGGTGCACTGGGAAGAAGAAGAAACCTCATCCAGAGATGGGAGGGAAGCACTTTGGCCAGTGCCATGGGGCCTTTCTTCGGAAAGCTGCTCGGGGACCTGCAATGGAGCACTGCCCAAGGAGGAGGAAATGTGGGAGGCCTGCTGGGAAGGCTGCTGGGACCCCGACTCTTCCTGGCTAAGGGAAGCAGCTCTTCCAGTGGTATCTCTGGGAACAGAGGGCATCAAAGTGAGCTGGCAATGAGAAGGCTCAGCCAGGTGGGAGCCGGAGGTCTCTGGGGTCGCACCCAGGGATTCGTTGGGTGAACTTTTCTTCTCCATTCTGTGGACACGAAGGCAAGTCTTCTGACCACTGTACCAGCTGGTTTCAAAGGCTATTTTTTTATGAAAGCTTAAAAAACAAAGACAACACAATATACAGAAATCAGTGTCAGATATCAAGCATTTTGAAAACATAAAAATGAAAAGAAACAGAAGACGAAAAGCTTTCTTCTTTGTTGCAAAGTAATTCCCAAGAATAAACCCAGAGTAGGTAGGCCTTTTTACTCCTGGGGAAATCACCGGCAATTTCATGCCAAATGCAGCAGAGGGAAGGGGCACAGGAGCTGCTATGAAACAGACGATCCTCAAATCACAGCTGTTTGATACAGGGATGGAATCAATCCTTTTGCTTCAGTAAAAACCTCAAGGGTCGTAGGTTGTGGTTAAATGAACTGGATGGTGTTACAAAGGATCTCAGAATGAAACACAGTTTTTCAATTTGAAAACTGTTGAATGATCTTTACCTATCCTGGGAACAGTACATGAAGAACTACATGAAGATGATGTACAGATGGTATACAACACCAGTGCAGTTAGGGAAAATGTTCAAAACTAGTTCAAATATATGTTGGAAGTGTAAGGAAAAGGAGGGAATATTTTATCATATGTGGTGGGAGTGTAAGGTAATTAAAACATTTTGGGAAATGATATACAATGAATTGAAGAAAATGTCCCATTTAACATTTGTTTAAAAACCCAAGGCATTTTTGTTGGGGATTGTAGGGAAAGATCTGCCAAAAAAGTTGAAAAACATCTTCATGTATGCAACAACGGCCGCGAGAGTTCTGGTTGCACAAGGATGGAAGACTGAAGAAACCCCAACTAAAGAATCATGGCGAGAAAAGTTGATGGACTATGCAGAACTGGCAAAATTGACATATAAGCTACGGGACAAGGATAACTGTGACTTTAGGGATGAATGGGAACCTTTCACAAAGTCTCTGAAGATGCAACAAAGTGAATTTGACTCCTTGGCAGGTTTGAATAAACATCCACAATTTTTTTTTTACTGATAATAATCAGCTATACAGTTTGAGCATCTATACAACTTTGTAACATGCAGAAAATAGCAATATTAGAGAAACCAAAGACTGGAACTGAGGGAAGTCAGGAGGTGGGGTGGGGGTGGGGGGTTATGGGGGGGGAGGGGGGAGGAAGGAAAGATGGGGGGAATAAGGATATGTTTTTGGATAATATGTCTTGTTATAACTTTGAATTTTTATTTTTTTAAAAAATATCCTGGGAACAGTACACCGCGGTGGTGGGCAGTTCCACAGACCCTCCTCCTCTGCTCAAAATGCATACAGACCCATCTTTGCGAGGGGAAGATCCAGACAAAAGGAGTCTGTTTTCAAAGTACCCGCGGAGGGGTTTAGACGGCTCCATTCTCTTGCCTCCCCCGCCCCCCGATCACTGTTTCACTCCGGAAGGCGTCTCAGACCTGGGTGGAGCAGCCACAAATGACAGGCAAAGAGACAAGGTCCTGCCCAGATTCAGGCTTCCTCATGATCGTGTGGAATCTGTACACGTTTCTGTTGGCGCTTCCACTAGTGATTTATCTGTACAGGATCTGTTATGTACTGAGTTGAATAGGATCCAAACTGCAGCAGTCTGATTGGTCCTAGAACAATAGGATCCAAAAGGCAGCAGTCTGATTGGTCCTAGAACAATAGGATCCAAAAGGCAGCAGTCTGATTGGTCCTAGAACAATGCAGCAATATGATTGGTTGGCAGGAACCACCCAATCATGCTCCAGATAGAAGTGAATCCACAACCTGATTGGCTTACAGTAGAATTCCGGAATTAGCCAATCATGTGCAGCCCATTGTGTAAATAATGTATATAAAGCAGATACCTTGAGGGGACTTTCATTCATTCCTCCTCACCACTATGAGCTGAATAAAGAGCATGAAATCACTTTGCGACTCTGAGTATATTTCACTGGCGACGAAGGTGGGATCCCGCTGAGCTGACTGCCACACACAGCACCGCAGCACCGCCACCTGCCGCACCGCTGCCTCGCACCGTGTATCCAGGCTTCAGCTCCGGGACACAAGGAACTCAGAATGGCAACCGACAGCAGCTTCTCGCCGTTCAACCCAGCATCTGGAGACTGGGAAGCGTACGCCTCCCGTTTCACCTTCCTCCTAGAAGCCAAAGGGGTCACCGATGAAGAAGACGCCAAGAAGAGGGCAATATTCTTCAGCATCTGCGGAGAGGAGACGTTTGAAATCGCCCGGGCTCTCCTTGCACCCGAAGACGTCGCTACTGTTCCATACAAAACAATAATAGAACAGCTGAAGGGGCACTTTTCGCCACAGCCCTCTGTGGTGGCTCGTCGAAATGCCTTCTATGCAAAGCGGCAAGCCCCTGGGGAAACCATAACTGGGTTTGTGACCTCTCTCCGCCAAGCTGCCCGGTTCTGCAACTTCTCAGAGCTGGAGAACATGCTTCGTGACCGCCTCGTCGGTGGCCTGAAGGATGAGAAGCTGCAACGACGCCTCTACGCTAAGAAGGACCTAACGTTCCAGGTCGCTCTGGAGGAGGCCCTGGCAACGGAAGCTGCCGAGAGGTCGACGCAAGAGGCACGGCCGAGCCAGCCGTCCCAACTGAGGGTCCACCACGAAGACCTCACCGACGACTCAGGATCTGACAAGGAGGAGGTGCACCGAGTACAGCAGCGCACTCAAGCAGCCCACATACCACAGCTGCCTCGACGAGAAGGAGGGAACTGCGCAAGCTGCGGGGAAAGTCACGAGAGGAGGACCTGCCGTTTCCGCAACGCAGAGTGCAGGCAGTGCAGAAAATTGGGACACATCGCCCGGGTGTGTCGAGCTCGGCCCACCCGACGCCAGGCATCAGATGACCAATCCAAGAGCCCCAGGTCCCGGGGCCCAACACACCAAGGCAACTCGACGGAGCTCACGGACTTCCAGGTATACCAGTTGCCCCACCCCAACGTAGAGAAAATTTATGTAGAGGTACAGATAGAGGGGGCCCCATGCCGCATGGAGCTTGACACGGGTTCAACTCTATCCATAATCTCGGCAAGGACCTTAAGGAAACTGTGTCCTACTGGGGGTCCCAAACTCAGGCCGGCCCCATTCACCCTCCGGGACTTCCAGAAACGTAAGGTCCCCACAATGGGGGTGGGGACCTTCAGGGTGCAATACCGAGGGCGGACGCGGCAACTGGACTTGCTTGTGGTCAAGGGCCCCTACATTAGCTTACTGGGATTGGCATGGTTTGGACCACTGGGGCTAGCCGTCACCGGGGTGAACCACACTACCTTACAAGTGGACGTGGACGCCATATGCAAGGAATTTCCGGGGGTTTTTGATGGGAAATTGGGACAGTATACGGGCCCCCCCATTGCTCTACAGCTTGACCCCGCAGTACGACCAGTCAGGCTCAAGGCCCGCCGGGTCCCGTTCGCCCTGAAACCCCGTATAGACGAGGAATTGGACCGACTCGTGGAGCAAGGAGTGCTGGAGCCGGTGCCTAATGCCCCCTGGGAAACCCCAATCGTCATACCCGTCATGCCTAATTGTTCGGTCCGCATCTGCGCAGACTACAAATGTACCATAAACAAGGCCCTCACGGCCCATGCATACCCAGTGCCAGTGGTCAGCCATGTCCTTGCCACCCTGGCTGGGTCGAAAATTTTTGGCAAGCTGGACTTGGCCCAAGCATATCAACAACTGCCAGTAGATGAGGCCACAGCAGAGGCACAGACGATTGTGACGCACAGAGGAGCGTTCAGGGTAAAGCGGCTGCAATTCGGTGTCAGCGTGGCACCAGGCATATTCCAGAATCTAATGGACTCTCTCCTTAAAGGGATTCCTGGCGTCACCCCCTTCTTCGATGATGTGTTGATAGCCGGGCCCACACCAGAGGAGTTTGAGGACCGCCTCCGCACCGTTCTGCACCGTTTCCAGACGGCGGGTCTCAAGGTGAAGCGGGAAAAATGTCTACTAGGAGTGCCTCAGGTGGACTTTCTGGGATTTATGGTGGACGCAGAAGGGGTCCACCCGACTGGGGACAAGGTACGGGCCATTTGTGATGCCCCAGCGCCCAAGAACAAGACTGAACTTCAGGCCTTCTTGGGACTATTGAACTTTTACCATTCCTTCCTTCCCCACAAGGCGGCGGTAGCGGAGCCCCTACACAGACTCCTGGACAAGCGGGCCCCTTGGGTGTGGGGCCAGCGCCAGGAGGCCGCATTCCAGGCAGTCAAGGACTTGCTTGTCTCAAACTCGGTCTTGGCACACTTCGACGAGAGGCTGCCGGTGGTGCTAGCATGCGACGCCTCACCCTATGGCATTGGCGCTGTCCTGGGACACCAACTCCCGGATGGAAGAGAGGTACCGGTGGCATACTTTTCCCAGACACTCAACGCAACCGAGCGGAACTACTCGCAAATCGACAAGGAGGGTCTGGCAATCGTGAAGGGAGTAAAAAAATTCCATGATTTCTTGTACGGGCGGCCCTTCACCGTGGTGACTGACCACAAGCCCTTGCTTGGCTTGTTTGCCCCCGAAAAGCAGACCCCCCAAGTGCTGTCTCCTCGTGTCCTCAGGTGGTCAATTTTCCTTGCCAGCTACCAGTATGCACTGATTCACCGCCCTGGGAAGGCGATGGGCCATGCGGACGCCCTCAGCAGGCTACCACTACCGGAAACAGGCCCTGACCCAGCACCTGCACAAGAGGTTATGAGCCTGGAGCTGCTTCCCGACCGCCCCATTCAGGCACAAGAAGTTGCACACCATTCCAAGAAAGATAGGGTCATCTCCCGGGTCCTGGACTGGGTGTGGAGGGGATGGCCCAGCAGCAGCCCCGGGCCAGAATTTGCCGGCTACACAACCCGCAAACATGAACTGTCGGCCCACAAGGGGTGCCTGTTATGGGGAAGCAGGGTCGTTGTTCCCCAGCCCCTCCGCAAAAGGGTCCTCACAGCCCTACACGAGACACACCCAGGGGTAGTAAGAATGAAGGCCCTTGCCAGGAGTTATGTGTGGTGGCCGGGGATCGACGGAGAGATAGAGGCCTGGGTCAAACACTGCCAGGCCTGCCAAGAATCCCGCCCAGATCCCCCAAGGGCCCCAGTCCAGTCCTGGGAGTCCGCCCGAGCACCATGGTCACGCCTGCATGTGGACTTCGCTGGCCCCTTTCAGGGGAAAACATTCTTCATAGTGGTGGACTCCTACACCAAATGGCTGGAAGTCGCACTGGTACCGTCCACTTCTACGTCCGCAGCCATCCGGGTACTACGCAGGCTGTTTGCAACCCACGGGCTCCCTGACACTCTCGTCTCAGACAACGGGACTGCATTTACGTCAGGAGAATTCCAAACCTTCACAGCGCAGAACGCCATCCGCCACATCCGTTCGGCGCCATTCCACCCTGCCACCAATGGCCAAGCAGAACGCATGGTGTGGACCACCAAGGACACCCTTCGCCGCATGACGCAAGGGGATTGGGAGTACCGCCTTGCCACATTCCTCCTAGCACAACACAGCACCCCCAGCTCAACGACTGGCCGGAGCCCCGCTGAACTACTAATGGGTCGGCGCCTTGCAATCAGATTGGACCGCCTTCACCCCGATAGAGCTCAGGATGAGGTAGTGGTGGGGGAAGGCAGGAACCCCCGGACCTTCGAGGCCCAGGACCCAGTGTACGCAAAGAATTTTGGGGCAGGCCCAGCATGGGTACCCGCCACAGTCACCAGGGTCACTGGTCCCGTGTCGTACGAGGTGCTAACGGATGAGGGGCAATGCTGGCGCCGCCACTGCGACCAGATACGGCGACGATTCCCGGGAGAAAACCAGGAAAGGTCAGAGGAGTCCCAAGGGAACAGAGGGGCAGTGAGGCCCATAGAGCAGGAGGGGCCAGCAGGAGAGGCAGAATCAGTAAATACAGAGGGGACCCGTGAGGCCGAAAGGACACCGGAACCAGAACCACGACTGAGCGAGCCGGTTGCACCAGACCAAACAGGCCCATCACAGCCAGCATCCTTGGAACATGAGCCAGAACCTGAACCCCGGACCAGGGAACACCCCAGGCCGCAACGCACACGTAGGCCACCGGCGTACCTCAAGGACTATGATTGCGACCTCCCGGGCAGGACTGGAACTTAGAGGGGAGGGGTGTTATGTACTGAGTTGAATAGGATCCAAACTGCAGCAGTCTGATTGGTCCTAGAACAATAGGATCCAAAAGGCAGCAGTCTGATTGGTCCTAGAACAATAGGATCCAAAAGGCAGCAGTCTGATTGGTCCTAGAACAATGCAGCAATATGATTGGTTGGCAGGAACCACCCAATCATGCTCCAGATAGAAGTGAATCCACAACCTGATTGGCTTACAGTAGAATTCCGGAATTAGCCAATCATGTGCAGCCCATTGTGTAAATAATGTATATAAAGCAGATACCTTGAGGGGACTTTCATTCATTCCTCCTCACCACTATGAGCTGAATAAAGAGCATGAAATCACTTTGCGACTCTGAGTATATTTCAGGATCGGACTTCATTTCAGCCAACCACATCCTTCCTCTTCCCCCGACAGCATACTAGAGTTTATACGGATTTCAAAGCAAGCTTTGGGAACTTGTATGCTAAGCTTTAAACTCCACAAAATTAGCCTATGGCTAGGATGCTATTTATCAAAGTCTGTGTCCATTAAGATACGGTCAGATACAAGTATGCTTTCCCCCTTGTTATACAATTATTATTTTTTAAATTGCATTCAACCATTTACTATTTAAACAGCTTATACACCACTTGACTATAATCATCTCTGAAGTGACACACGAGAAATACATTGCAGAAAAAGTTAACATTGATGACATCAGACTTCCGTTAAAAAGACCTGCTGGAATAAAAAAGGGATTCGGTAGGTGCTGGGTGCTCTGCCTGATGCTCTCAACTGACAAGATGTAGGTGTGGTTGAATCAAATGGGAACAGTGACCACAGTGCTATCAAATTCAACATGCACAGTATGGAAGTGGACAATTGCTAAAGAAATCCAGAACAGTCACATTTGACTTCAAAAGAGGAGACTTCCTCAAAATGAGGGATTGGGTAAAAAGGCAGTTGAAGGGGGAAAGTCAAGGATGGTGAGCCCTTCTGTGCTCCAGAGGGCCTGGGTGGCCTCATTCCCCTCTTGTTCTGAGCACTGCAGAGGGAGGCAAACACGTCCTTCCTGGGGGCTGGTCCCTCCCCGCCCTGTTCCTGGAGGGCAGCAGGAGGAGGGGGCTGCTGCAGCTGCCTCCTTTGGGGGCATGGCTCACCTTGCCTGCTCCTGCCCTCCTCCAACACACACAACCTTACCTGCCTCAGCCATCCATGGGGGCTTGAGAGTGTGTGAGCAGACTTTGTCATGGGAGGAGGCAGGCCTTGCAGAGGAGGAATGCTGGGGGCAGGCATTCAAACTCAGCCCTGAAGCTCACTGGGTGACCCTGGGCCAGGCACTCACGCTCAGCCTAACCTACCTCAAAGGGTTGTTGTGAGGATAAAATGGGGGGGGGGGAGAGAACTCTGCACACCAACTGGACCTCCTTGCAGGAAATGGGGGCTATAAATGTAATTGTGTTATTTGTACCCCACCCACCTCACTGGGTTTCCCCAGCCTCTCTGGGCGGCTTCCAACACATATTAAAACAACAAACATTCAAAGCCTCCCTATAAAGGGCTGCCTTCCAGAGGTTTGATAGTTGCTCATCTCCTTGTCACCTGTAGGGAGGGCGTTCCACAGAGAGGCTGCCACCACCGAGAAGGCCCTCCCTCTGCCTGGTTCCCTGCAACCTCACTTCTCGCGGGGAGGGAACCACCAGAAGACCCTCGGAGGAGGACCTCCGGGCTGAAGGATGGGGGTGGAGATTCTCCTTCAGGTATACTGCGCTGAGCTTCCTGACCTAACATTTGCCTCGCTTAACATAATTAATTAGTAAGTGAAGTTTTCCTCTTCCATTCAAGCAGTACAGGAAGTAAGAACGTGCAAAAAGGAGTACTACTTCTAGAATTCCCAACTCCTGACATAAAACAGCACAAAGGTTGCCTTTTCTTGACCATCGATCACCTGCGCAAAGTCCCTATGCCACCCCCTATTGTGCTTCAATACAGCCCCATCGGTCAGCCTTGACACTGAGGTCCAGCGCTGAGGGCCTTCTGGTGGTTCCCTCATTGCGAGAAGCGAAGTGACAGGGAACCAGGCAGAGGGCTTCTCGGTAGTGGCGCCCGCCCTGTGGAACGCCCTCCCACCAGATGCCAAAGAAATAAACAACTATATGACATTTAGAAGACATCTGAAGGCAGCCCTGTTTAGGGAAGCTTTTAATGACTGATGTTTTAATGTATTTTTAATCTTTTGCTGGAAGTCGCCCAGAGCGGCTAGGGAAACCCAGCCAGATGGGCGGGGTAGAAATAATAAAAAATTATTATTATTAAATTATTGTAATAATAATAATAATAATAATAATAATAATAATAATACTTTATTTATACTTTATAAATAAATGAATAAATAAAATACTATAAATAAATATACTTTATTTATAGTATTTTATATTAAAATACTGTGATACATCAAACATTAAAAGCTTACATAAACAGGGCTGCCTTCAGATGTCTTCTAAAAGTCTGGTAGTTGTTGTTCTCTTTGACATCTGGTGGGAGGGCATTCCACAGGGCTGGCGTAACTACCAAAAAGGCCCTCTGCCTGGTTCCCTGTAACTTGGCTTCTCGCAGTGAGGGAACTGCCAGAAGGCCCTCGGTGCTGGACCTCAGTGTCTGGGCAGAACGATGGGGGTGGAGACGCTCCTTCAGCTATACTGGACCGAGGCCGTTTAGGGCTTTAAAGGTCAGCACCAACACTTTGAATTGTGCTCGGAAACGTACTGGGAGCCAGTAGGTCTTTCAAGACCGATGTTATATGGTCTCGGCGGGCGCTCCCAGTCACCAGTCTGGCTGCCGCGTTCTGGATTAGTTGTAATTTCTGGGTCACCTTCAAAGGTAGCCCCACATAGAGCGCATTGCAGTAGTCCAAGCGGGAGATAACCACAGCATGCACCACTCTGGCGAGGCAGTCCGCAGGCAGATAGGGTCTCAGTCTGCGTACCAGATGGAGCTGGTAAACAGCTGCCCTGGACACGGATTTGACCTGTACCTCCATGGACAGCTGTGAGTCCAAAATGACTCCCAGGCTGTGCACCTGGTCCTTCAGGGGCACAGTTACCCCGTTCAGGAAAAGGGAATCCTCCACACCTGCCCGCCTCCTGTCCCACCAAAACAGTACTTCTGTCTTGTCAGGATTCAGTTTCAATCTGTTAGTCGCCATCTATCTTCCAACCGCCTCCAGACACTCACACAGGACCGTCACTGCCTTCACTGGTTCTGATTTGAAGGAGAGGTAGAGCTGGGTATCATCAGCATACTGATGAACACCCAGCCTAAACAGAAACAGAATTTGAAGGGGCAGTCTTTTCTGGCAGTGCCAAATGAAGCTACCAACCCATTTCTAAGTCCTAAAATCCACAATTTCTCTGAATACTTGAAAAACCCAGTGGTGCAGGACCTCCTAGCATGGCATCTGCTGGGGAACATTTCCTAGCACTTGGCTGGGAGCTGCTGCAGCGCTATAGTCAGGAAAGGCTTTTTGTATATCGGTAAGTCCCAACAGTTGAATAGGAACCTTCAAAAACAATGTATGTATTTGTATCTCATATGTTTTAAGCTATTTCACATGTCCACCAAGCACGAGAAAATGTCCCTTCATCTTCTTGACATTTCCAACAAACATTTGGTATGTTTTCATGTATTCTAAATAACTTCTCGGGAGTTATATACCAACAATACTGAAATATATATATATTTAAAAGTCTATTTTAAGTCATAACTCAATGTATATTTTAACTCTTTAGTCCACATATGTTACCACTATTCCAACTGTACAATATAACCAAAAAAAGAGAAAATCTTGCCCCTTTAATCATGCACTTTTTAGTCTGTTCCTCTTCCATTTAGGATTTCAACAAAAGTTTGTACATTTTTGATATCACATGATGTGCACAATTGTATCTCAAAACCCGTCTTCCACTCTTCCATACCCCAAGTCTTCATTTCCAACTAGAATCTCTCAATCAATCAATCAATCAATCATTTATTTGTATGTTGCCTTTCCAAATTTCAAACCATGTGCAAGGCAGCTTACAAAAAAAATAAAATATCAGTCTCTTCTTTCTCAATATCCCCATTCCGTTAACCGCACCAAGCAACAAGCTGTAAAATGCAAGTTTAAAACGCAAGCTTTCCTTTGCATCTCGCAGAACTTTAAATGTAGTTTGTGGGTTTTTTCACCTGTCCTCTAGACTTAGGTCTTTTTGCCACCCTTTAAATGGGAAATCGGTAGTTGAGCCATACTTTTTGGTAAAACGTTCGTCTGGATCCCGGAAGTCCTACCTGAGAAGAACAATGGGAGTGTCCGCTAGCGCCAGCCGCTTCTCCTTCTGCAAGCAGCGCCACCCGAATTCCCACCTGGGATGAGCCGCTTGGCACACTAAACTGTGCCGCAGGAGAAAGACTGGGGCGGGCGGCAAGTGGGAGGGGGAAGTCGTGCGCTTCTGTCCCGTGAGAAAAGTGCTGCTCCTCCCAGGAGGTTCGCGTCTCCACTCCTCCACATGCAGCTGCTGGGTGACCTTGGGCCAGTCACACCTCTGTGAAGTCTCTCAGCCCCACTCACCTCACAGAGTGTTTGTTGGGGGGGAGGAAGGGAAAGGAGAATGTTAGCCGCTTTGAGACTCCTGAAGGGGAGTGAAAGGCGGGATATCAAATCCAAACTCTTCTTCTTCTTCTTCTGGGCTGCCTCAAAGCCCATCAAGGCCACAGGCTGCTAGCATGACTCATCCCGGCTTCCTCATCTGGGGGGAAAGGGTGCGTGGTCGTAAACGCTGGCCTTGGCACCTTGGCTGAGCTACCTTGGGCCAGTCCTTGGGCCAGCTTAGCCTCCCTCACAGAGGGTTGTTCTGAAGGAACAACTCAGGAAAACACCCGAGGCATGAAGAAGAAGAACGAGGAGAGTGGGGTCTGGAAAGGGGGGTGGGGAGCGCTCCCACCCCAGCCGCTCCAGGATGGGAAGTGCGTCCCGGGGGAAGCGGGATTCAGGCAGAGGAGGAAGTCGGGTTGGGTGGGGGTTGCCAGGAGCAGCACGATGTCCCTCGAACCCCCGGCTTCCACTCTCCAGGCAGGCGCCCAACGTGGCCAGCTGGCAAGGGCTCTTTCTTACTCCAGCCTTGGCGTGCAGATCCCGGGTTCAGCCCCAGTTCCAGGTTCTGATATTATGAGGGAGAAAACATGGTAAGCCTTCCTTACAGGGGAATCATCAGAACCACCTGTGCTGCAGAGCTTCTGGCTGAAAGGCGACTCATGGAGATTTGCAATGACTGCTGCAATGCACCCCTAATGATTCAGATTGTATCATTATAGCCTTATTGTGTTTATTTGTTATTGGTATTTTAAATTTCTTTTTTTAATTTTACTTTTTATTCAAAATTATAACAAGACATGTTATCCAAAAATGTATCATCCTTGTTTCCCCCCCATTTTTCCTCCCTCCCCCCCATTCTTTATATGTTTCATGTAGTTGTCGATAATGCAACCAACTCTGAAAGTGGTCTTTGATCTCAAATTTGTATAATCTTAGACGTGGTGTGGCTGTGAGTACCATGAAGGGAGCCTGCACTTTGTGATTTGCAGGTTAGGAAGGAGGAAGAGGCAAAGATCCTTTCCCCAGTAAAACATGTTTGCACCCAGGGTGTTTCCAGACTGACAGTATTTTGTGGGAGGGATTCAGGTCCAGCCCAGAACTTCAGCTTTTCCAATGAGAATGGATTAAAGGACTCTGACCATTGCCTTAGTAGAATCTAACCACTGTGTTAAGTTTTGGGCAAGCAAGACATGAACGCAAAACAAACAAGTGGTCGTCTCCTCCGGAGGAACCCCTGCACTGTAAATATATTGACAGCACACTTACAGGTCTTTGGCATCGGCATCCCAGAACTGTGAAGGTTGCCTCAACTGTTGAGCAACACAGCTAAGGAAGAAGGAGTGGAGTGTCTCCGGGGGGAGCATAGCTCCCATTCCCTTCCAAACACACAGACAGGACAGTGTGGTGGCACCCAGGGAATAGTTGCAGCAGCCGGATGGCTGGCTGAAACACACACCAGTGCACTCTTTTTGCATGGGATTCAATCTGAATCAGCCAGTTAGTGAACTTGGTGCTCCTGTGCAACAAACCCACTACAAAATTGCTCTTCCCCGCACACTTCCAGGTCCCCCCAGCTGGGCTTTTTGCAAGAAGAAAAGTGATAGGTAAATGCCCTGGAAAGCTTGACTGCATGTAGTATCACCACCCCACAAACAAATCAGGATGAATGCTCAAGAAACAGGTCGCCTGGAATGATCTTTCTGCATATTCTTCCTTCTGAGCACCTCACAAGTAGCATACTGCACGCACTTTGTCCCCCAAACTTCTATGTTACACACACACGTGTGAGTCTAGGCAACCCTAGTCATTGTTGGAATGGGGTCATCCAGAGTTTTGGAGTACATTGTTAGCAATATGTTGCTGATACACAGCTCTGCTTCATCTTGACACCTGTGGCTGTGGCAGAGGGTGCAATGTTTTAATCTAATGGTCAGCTCTACTTGGAGAGACCGTGGGAAATGAGCTCTCTGCATTTTCTTCCTCCTGAACACCCAGAAGTAGACCCAAATTTCTATTTCCTACGCGCAAGCACATATGCACACACACAAGGTTCCAGGGCTTCCAGGCACTTTCCCAGGATTCCCGTTTCCTTCAGAATGAGGCACAGCAGAGACGTGCATTGTATATTACGTTGAAATCTTTTAATAAAAATTGATTTTTAAAAAAGAACTTGGAGAAAGGGTTAGCGTCCTTGAGGTCCTGAACATCTGCAGGTGGGCGGGTGCTGTAGCATGAGAAGTTTTTATCTCACTCAGTTTCCAGACAAAACAAAATCAGGCAGAAGCACAAGAAAGATGTTGTACAGGAATAGCAAGCAGAGAGTTAGACCTTCAGCACTTTGGATTCAATTTCAAGAGAGTTCATTTTAATTTAATGTAACTTAATTCATCCTAGAACATTTCTACCCCACTTGATTGTCAAAAAAACTTAAAGCAAGTTTACAAAAACTCCTCATGGAAATGTTTGATGATCCAGTGAAATACAGGAACACATTTCAAAATATTGCCATGACAATTAAACTCAGCAGTAAGCAAAAGGCTTTCCACACCCTGCAGCCTTCCACATGTCTTCCAAAGGCCCCTAAACCTGAAGGCTTTATGGAGGTGTGGGGGAGCGTACAGTGAAGGCAGCTTCCTGGGGTCCCTAGGCAGCGAGTTCCAAAGTGTTAGCGCTGTTGCACTAAAATATAGATTCCTTGCAAGTGTGGAATGAGTCTTACGTGGCAGCTAGAACAGTCCTACTTGTGCAGGTTGAATTGGTTGAGTAGGCACACAAGGCGTAAGGCGATCCCTCAAGTGTAGAAGATGCCAACCAAGCCAAGGTGCTTGAAATACCTGCAGCGCCACATCTGCATCTCCTCCACAGGTGTCTCAAAAGACCCCTCACCTGTGCTAGCTGTATATCACAAATGGCTAAGCATCAGCAAAGCCTGCACACTCTCTCCATCCCTGGAAGTCACATTTCACCATGACACCAACCTGGGAAGGGTAGCTCATGCTGCAGAATGAATTTCCAAAGCTTCTACACTTAGGCAGGAATAAGAAGATAGATGCACAAATATAGGATGGGGACACCTGGTTTGACAGCAGCGCATGTGAAAAAGATCTAGGGGTCTTCTTGGGCCTCAAGCTTAACCTGAGTCCTCATTGTGGAGCAGCAGCAGAAGCGCTAAGGGAATTCTAGATTTTATCCACAGAAGTCTAGCGTTCAGATCAGGGGAAGTAACAGTACCCCTCAATTCTGAGCTGCTTCCCTTCATAGCACTGAGCTCCAGTGCAACTCTTTCCTGACCCAGGAAGCAGACGCCAGCTTCCCAACAGCCCTGGAACTGCCCCCATCTCCCCTCCGACCTCTTGTGGGCCTGGCCCAGTTCCATGCTGTTAGGACCTCCGTGTAAAATTGTTGCTCCAAGACACAGAATGCCACTGGAGATGAGCTGTTGGGGAGAAGCGGCATGGGGGAGGTTGCTTTCCTGCCTGGCTTGTGGGCTTCCCAGAGGCATCTATCTAGTCAGCCAGTGTGTGGAACAGGAGATTGATGTGTTTATTACATCAACTCCAATGGCTAGACTTCACTCCGAAGGGGGCTCCCAAGCCAAAGTGGATGGGCATTGCCCTACAATTGGTGTGTGTGATTGATTATGCAGGGAGGGGCTTATTTCATGTTAGCAACCCTGGTGGAGGTCAAGCATTATTCTCCCACCGTTCCTCCATGGAACAAAAGTGTGATGACTGATAGGACAACAAGATCGGGCAAGGCTAGAGTGCAGCAGCCCAGCGCAGTTTCCCAGCAACGTAGATCATCTGTTCCTTGCCCTCCTGTGACATAGGGGGAAGATTTTGCACAAGCTGGGTCAAAAGGAATGGCTTCAGAAGGGGATTTTACTTCTGTGTTAAATAAAATTTATGAAAAATTGGAAGGCCTAAGCAAACAAGTTACTGAACAATCAACTAAAATAGACCAGAATACTGCCAGCATTAATAATTTGGGACAGAAGGTGAATTCCAATACAGAATCTATTGAAAAATTGCTGGAAGAATCTGCGTCTAATCGAAAAATAGCTGAGGAAGCAAAAGAAAAAGCAGTGGCTGTAGAGGAAGAAATAAAACCGATGTGCAAGCAGATTGGGGACCATCAGTCACTTCTGTCTATGATTGAACTGAGGGAGAAACAGACCAATCTGAGGATCAGGGCAGTACCGGAACTTGAAAAAGATAACCTAAGTGACTACCTTACGCAGGAATTTGGAAAATTTTGGAATTTGGAGGTGGAGCAAGACTTTAAGATAGTAAGTGCGTTCAGACTTGGAAGAGGAGGGAGAAAAAACAGGGTGAGAGACTGTTTGGTTACCCTCCGAACGAAAGAAGAGAGAGAGAAAATACTGAGTGCGCACTTCCAGAAGACTTTGGAAATCAACGATTCGAGAGTGGAGATTTTTAAGGATATTCCGAAACATCTATTGGATCTTAGAACCAACTACGGAGATCTGGTGGCCCTACTGAGAAGAAACAGAATTGTTTTTAGGTGGGAATTCCCCCAGGGACTATCTTTTACCTTTAAAGGGGGAAAGTTCAAAATAAGATCAGTGGAAGACAAGGGAAAATTTTTGAGAGACCACGAAGAAGACCTGCAAAAAGAAGTTCTAGAAGAGCTAAGAGCTTTAAGATCAGGAGTACTAGACATAGTTCCACCACCTTTGGGACTGGACAAACTAAAAAAAGTGATACCACCGTCAGAACAAGAAGAACTTTTGGGAGCAGTTGGAGGAGAATAGAATAACCACACCATGTCTCTGCAATTATTAAGTTGGAACATTCATGAATTTAACTCCCCGGAGAAGAGGAAGAAAGTCTTTCATTTATTGAAAAAGGAAGAATTGGACTTAATTTGTTTACAGGAAACTCATGTGATAAGGCTACACAGGAAAGTACTGATTAATAAAAGATTGGGCCAAGAGTTTATCTCATCGAACAAGGTTAAAAAGAGAGGAGATGTTATTTATGCCAAAGAGAGCCTATCACCAAAATTTGTTTTTAAAGATGAACAAGGAAGATTTGTGGCAATTGAGATTCAATCACAAGGAGAAAAATTTCTGATTGTAGGAGTTTATGCACCAAATGAGGGGAAATCTGAATTCTTCAAGAAATTGCATGAGACATTGCTAGACTATATGGACTACAAGATTATTATGATGGGAGATATGAATGGAGTGGTATCTACAAATATGGACAAGTCGCAGAGACAGGTTGTAACTAAAGATGGCAGACTACCAAAAACTTTTTTTGAATTGACTGACAATATGGACTTGATTGACATCTGGAGAACTAAGAACCCCCTTGGAAGAGAGGGAACATTCTTCTCTGAAGCCAAAATGACATGGACAAGAATTGACCAGATATGGATAACTAGAGGACTGGCATCTAAGACTCGAAAAGTGGAAATTTGCCCAAAAACTTGCTCCGACCATAATGCGGTGAAGATGGAGATGAAACTAACACCAATCGGTTCCTTCAAATGGAGGATGAATGACACCTTATTTAGAGATCAAGAGGTTACCAAGAAGGCCCAAAAAATCTTGAGAGACTATTTTGAGATAAATTTGAATACCACGGTTGAAAAAAGAGTAATCTGGGACGCAAGCAAAGCGGTCATGAGAGGGTTTCTGATTCAACAGAACGCAATAAAGAAGAGAATTCAAAATGAGAAAAAAGATAAAATCTTGGAAAAAATAAAAGAAGGAGAGAAGAAATTAAGAGCGAAACCAAAATCGCAAGAGATTCTGAGAGAAATAAAGCTGTATCAAGTACAATATATGAAAATGATAAATCAGGAAGTAGAATGGAAAATTAAGCAGATGAGACAAAAGACATTTGAATTGGCTAATAAATGCGGGAAACTGCTAGCTTGGCAGATGAAAAAAAGACAAAAATTAAACACTATCACAAATCTGGATGTGGAAGTGTGATGGGATGATGAGCTGCTTGTGCGCGAAATTCTTAGTCCCTCAGAGTTTGGCTAAGTCCACAAACCTCTGTCTGTAACGGAGCTCCTTAAGCATGGCTCCGTCAGTCGCTGGTAGAATCCGACAGTGGGCGTTTACGGAATTTCCTCCAGCATAAAAGCTCCTTAACGGAAACGCGCCTTCTGGACTCTCGGCGCGACAGTTTCCGGCGAGGAGTGGGTATCCCTATAGGAGGTCCTGAAACCTCCCCACTGTTTTCGCTGGAAGTGTCTCTGAGCCATCCCTCCGACTCACTTTCCCTTGGAGCTCCTTCTCTCCCCCTGCTGGTTCCCTCCTCAGCTGATAAGTCTCTCCCAACCTCTGTGAGCCCTTTCACCTCCTGTTCTTCCGATGGCAGTTCCCTGACATCCACCTCCCCTCCAGGGCCCCCTTCACCCCCTCCCCTCCCTTCCTCTGCGGGCGGCGAGGGAGCAAAACCCCTGAAAGAACCTCCCTCCTCTTCCGAAGTCTCGAACATTTCCCTCCACCGGTTGCTGTTTCTGGTTTCTAAGTACTCCTCCTCATCGGAGTCTATTCCTTCTTCCAACTCCGATTCCGTAAATCCTTCCAGTTCCTCCTCCTCGTCGGTGGTGCCAAAGTACTCCCTCCGGAACCTCGCTACTGACTGAGGCTTCCTGGGGAACCTCTGATGAAACGTTTCGATCAAGATCTCGTCCTTGACCTCCTCTGCCGTCACCCAGGTGTTTTCTGACTCCGGTTCCCCTTCCCACGCTACCAAATACTCCACCTGATTACCCTTCCACCTGGAGTCAATGATTTCCGCCACATGGTTGCTGCTTTCCTTCTCTTCTAAGACTGGTCCCCGTGTGGAAACCCCTTCACTCCCCCCCCCTATACGGTGACAGTAATGACCTGTGGAATACTGGGTGCAGTTTCATGTGGTTCGGTAACCGGAGTCTGAAAGCCACTGGGTTGACCTGTTGAATGACCTCAAATGGTCCCAATCTTTTGGGTCTCAATTTCTTGCAACCCCCCTTGAACGGCAACCCTTGGGTTGACAGCCACACCTGATCCCCCACCCTTATGGTTTCACCTGTCGGAATCAAGCCTTCAGTCAGAGGAATTGGCCACTCTCCAGGTGCCCGGCTTGGGTTCCTTGTTGATCTCCCCCGTCAGCGACTCCCGGCAAGACAAGGCGAGATCCCGGTGATCCTCCTCAAACGTGAGAAGAACACACCTTTCCTCCTCCCCCATCCCCAGGGAGGGGAGAGAGACAGACAGAAATGTATTTACATGCCTTTATTTCTGTCTTTCCAGCAGTACAGAGAAAACGTGTCTGCACTCTCTCAACACCAACAGCAGAGAGAGAATAACTCCTCCCATGTACTTCCAGTACAGGGTCATGTGCCACTCTGAGCTAACATCCGGTGCTCAGTGCACAGAATAGACTGTCCCTTGTTCCCACGGTACAGTCCCAAAACATCAACATCCTGTTTGGCTTTCCAGCCATCTGGAGCACTCAGCTGCAGCATTGCTCCTTTTTCGTAACATCCTCCCCCAAAAGAATCAATGTGTGTTCTTTGTTCACCCGTACACAGACACCCCTGAAACAGCAACCTTGTGTCTTATCCCTTTCTTCTGCAGGAACTTCTGGAAATCCTGTAAAAGAAAAATCTGCTTCTCATCTGTCAAAAGACAATCAATGTTAGCATCATGCATATTTTTAACCTTGTCACAAAACTCCTGAAACCTTTCCAAGGCTTCCTGTGGCCTCTGTAACACATAAATCCAGACAAAGTTAGAGAAATGATCCACACACACAAGATAAAATCTTGCATTGCCTCTAGATGGTTCTAGAGGACCAATCACATCAGCATACACCCGCTGAAACGCTCTGTCGACCCTGGCCACCTTCTTGGCGCTCGTTTTGGTCACACCTGCAAGAGAAATCAAGTTAGACTCAGAATTACATTCCATGTAATCACTTTGCTCAAAGTTCAACAAATACAGTCCATCTTTCTCTCTGGCAGAAAGATACAACTCTCCATCTTTGAAGATCTTGCAGCTCTCAGCATCATAGGACAGTTTCAGTCCTTTCTTTGCAATCTGTGAAACACTCAGCAGATTGAACTTCAATTCAGGAACCAAGTAAACATTGTGTATAGTCAGGTTCAGACTCTTAAGATACACAGTTCCTATCCCGGTCGCATCCAGCTCCTGACCGTTGGCTAGTTTCACAGCGAAGCTTTGCTTCTTAAACGTTGAAAAGAGTCCTTTGTGTGGGGACATATGAACAGAACAGCCCGTATCGATTATAAACGAGTGTCCAACATCTGGCGTGGTTCCTTTCGCCATCAAAGCCTTTGCTGGTTTCACCGAAGACTTGGTATGACCTTTGCCTGCTGCCTCAGGCTTTGCTGAGCGGCTCTTAGCTCCTTTAGGCTGGCGTGGCTTCTTGCAGTTCCGCTGAAGATGCCCAGCCTGTCCACAATTGTAACATCGGACAACGTTCAAAGCTACTGCATTCTCTCCAGTAGCAACAACAGTGGGGGAATTAGAACTCCGTTCCTCCCTCCCCCTGTCCTTGACTTCCAGTGCAGCAAGGCGGTCGTGTTCATTCAAAACAACGGCACACACCCTCTCCGCGGTCAAAAGTTGCGCCGGAAGGGAACCAAGCTGACTGGCAACGGTTTTGTAAGTCCGATTTAGGCTGTTTATCATCATGAAACAGAACACTTCCTCCTGTAGACGGAAATTGCGTTCCACCATCTGTTGGCGCAGATATTTCAATTCCGTCAGGTGCGCTTGAACATCTCCATCAGGCGCAAGCCTCAGATTGGTCAGCTTCTCAAAATACAGCAACGCTGAAGAACCAGCATCCCTCTGATGTGTTCTACGCAGCGTCTCCCAAATCTCTTGCGCGTATTCCAAATCCTGAATATGCACAAGTTGATCATCCGAGACACACAGAATTATAGCCGTCCTGGCCTTCACATTCTGTGATTCCCAACCTCGCGTTGGTGCTTGAGGGATGGGGTTCTCAATCACCCCAAAAATCCTCTGATTCTGAAGCAGGGCCTTCATCTTTACAGACCAAGATGAATGATTGTCATTGGTCAGGGGAGGCGGGTAAGGCAAAGGTCCCCCCTTCTTGGCATCCATTTTGAATCCAAGTCTCAGCTCTCACTCTCGAGCCTGTAAAATCCAAAAGTCTCTTCTGGGTGTTTACTGCCTTCTGGCAGACAATCTGTAAGCTGTCTCACAGTCCTTGCAAAGAAGCGAAGACAAAACAACTTTCGCTTTCCCAGGCTCTCACTTTGCCGGCCCCACGTGTCAGTAACTTTCCACTGTACTGACTGTCGTTGCTTAGCAACTGTGCATACCTTCCTTGAGACAGGATTTCTTATCTAGCCACAAGAATCCCTGGTATGCAAGCCTTTGCTCTCAGAGCTGTTTTTCCAAACGCAGCTCTTGTGAACCAGAGAATGATCAATCTGCATTCACACTTTTTGCCCGAAATTCAGCATACCTTTATGGGCTCCGTTGCTTGGAAAACACCCCCTCTCGGTGTCCAGCTGTCTGTTCAGCTTCTGGCTGCAATGCAGACGTTATCTTTTTTCCTTGGTGCAGAGGATGGCACACGATCCATCAACCTCTCACCTCTCATGCTGATTCCCATGGATCAGATAACCAGTGGCTTCTGCTACCATTTGTCGGAATCAAGCCTTCAGTCAGAGGAATTGGCCACTCTCCAGGTGCCCGGCTTGGATTCCTTGTTGATCTCCCCCGTCAGCGACTCCCGGCAAGACAAGGCGAGATCCCGGCGATCCTCCTCAAACGTGAGAAGAACACACCTTTCCTCCTCCCCCATCCCCAGGGAGGGGAGAGAGACAGACAGAAATGTATTTACATGCCTTTATTTCTGTCTTTCCAGCAGTACAGAGAAAACGTGTCTGCACTCTCTCAACACCAACAGCAGAGAGAGAATAACTCCTCCCATGTACTTCCAGTACAGGGTCATGTGCCACTCTGAGCTAACATCCGGTGCTCAGTGCACAGAATAGACTGTCCCTTGTTCCCACGGTACAGTCCCAAAACATCAACATCCTGTTTGGCTTTCCAGCCATCTGGAGCACTCAGCTGCAGCATTGCTCTTTTTTCGTAACATCACCTTCCCTTCTGTTCTTGTCTGCCTGCCTCTTATATTCTTCTTTGGCCCTTTCTAAGTTGAGTTGGAGTTGACGATGGATCGCTTCCATTTCTTCTACAAAATGTTCGGCTGCCGGGACGCTCCATCTCTCCCCTCCTACCCCTGGAAATGCCCTGGGGTGGCACCCATAATTAGCCAAAAAGGGGCTCATCCCGGTGGACACATTCTCCGCATTATTGTAGGCAAATTCCGCCAGCGCCAACTTTTCGACCCAATCGTTCTCTCTGTCATTGACATAACACCTCAGGTATTGTTGGAGGATACCGTTTGCTCTTTCCGCCTGCCCGTTGGTTTCAGGGTGCCGGGCAGTCGAAAAATTGACCTCTACGTGCAGTAAGCTCATGAGCTTCCTCCAGAACCTGGACGTGAATTGTTTACCTCTGTCTGAGACCACCCTCAAGGGGGTGCCATGCAGCCTAAAGATATGTTCTACAAACAATTTCGCTGTCTCTTCCGCCGTGACTGCATGTGAGCAAGCTACAAAGTGGCACATCTTAGTTAACAGGTCTACTACGACCAGTATGGCGGTTTTGCCCTTGGATTTCGGCAGATCAGTCCTAAAAATCTATCGATACCGCCTCCCATGGTCGTTCTGGTGTGGGTAACGGTTCTAGTAACCCCACCGGCGCCCGCCTTTCTCCTTTGGCTCGCTGGCATTGGTCACACCCTCTTACATACTCCCGTACATCTTCCCTCACCTTGGGCCACCAAAATTCCCTGGTAACCAACCACATGGTCTTGTGTTGCCCAAAATGCCCCGCTGTGGGGTTGTCGTGCAGCTGTTTGAGTACTCTCCCTCTCAATTCCCCTTCGGGTATATATATAGCCCCTTTGTAATACAATGCCCTGTTTCTTTCTTCAAAACCCCCGGGGTTTTTTCCCTCTCTCCTTAGACATCTGAGCTTATTCTGGGCGTATTCATCATTCTCCGTTCCCTCTACCAGTTCCCTTTGCCCCACCAATGCCGCCCCACACACCCAGCGGTCCTCTGGGATGATATGTCTCTCTTCGGGTGCTCCCTCCCCCTCCAAATATTCAGGTTTGCGTGAGAGAGCGTCCGCCCTGACGTTTTCTGGACCTGGCACATAGCAAATTTCAAAATGAAATTTGGAGAACTCCTGGGCCCATCTCACTTGTCGTTGGTTGAGCACTCGTGCCGTTCTCCAATACTCTAAATTCTTGTGGTCCGTGCACACTTGCACTTTATGTTGTGCACCAATTAGTAAGTGTCTCCATCTCCGGAACGCTTCGTGAATGGCGAGTAGTTCTCGGTCATATACCGTGTAGTTCCTGTCGGATTTGTTTAGCTTACGCGAGAAGAAAGCACACGGACTCCACTCCGACTTACTCTTTCCCGGCTGAAGAAGCACCGTCCCCACCGCCCGGTCTGATGCATCAGTTTCCACTCTCATTGGTTTTTGTAAATCCACATGCAGGAGCTGTTCTTCAGAAGTGAATGCCCTTTTCAATTCTTCAAATGCTTGCTCCGCCTCCGCCGTCCAAACAAATTTCTTCTTGCTGCTGAGACAGTCCGTAATGGGAGCCGTTAAGTGGGCAAAGTTCTTGATGAACTTACGATAAAAGTTCCCAAACCCTAAGAATCTTTGCACATCCCTTTTCGTTTTCGGTGTCTTCCATTCCAGCACCGCCTGGACCTTACCTGGATCCATGGCTAATCCCTTGTCTGACAAGCGGTACCCCAGGAATTCCACCTCCTTGGTGTGAAACTGACACTTCTCCAATTTCACCCACAGCTGGTTTGCTTGCAGTTGGCTCAACACTTCCCTGACGTCCTTTACATGCTGCTCCTCATTCTCTAAATATACTAACACGTCATCTAGGAAGGCCACGCAATTCTTGTAGAGCAGAGGTCCCAGGACGTGGTTCATGAACGATTGAAAACATGCTGAGCCTGCTTGTAATCCGAAGGGCATAACGAGATATTCAAAAGCCCCCAAAGGGGTGAACATGGTGGTTTTCCATTCATCCCCCTTCCTTATCCGTATCAGGTTGTATACGGATCTTTCCCTTCCTCACCCTGGTCAAAATGTCATCAATTCTGGGCATAGGGAAAGCCACTGGTTCCGACACTGCATTTAGGGCCCGGTAGTCCACTACAAGTCTCGGTTTATCCGTTTTTTTTTTGTCCACAAAAAACACTGGGCTGCCCCCCATCGCTCTGGACTCTCTGATGAAACCTCGCTTCAGGTTTTTATCAATAAACTCCCTTAACTCCTGCATTTCCCTGTCTGACATGGCGTACAGCTTGCCCACTGGGAGCTGGGCCCCAGGGACTAGATTGATTTGGCAGTCGGACTTCCGGTTAGCGCCGGCGCTTAATGGCGGATCTCGACCGGAGCTCCGGGAGAGATCTGCTTCGTGGGTTGGAATACAGAAAGGGGAGGCATGAGGAAGTCGGGGAAGATAGGATATGAAATTAGGATATGAAATGATACATGTTTTTTGTTTTGTTTTTGTGTTTTTTTGTATGTTTATGTTTGTTGTATTGTGTTTATATGGAAAAATAAAAATATTATAAATAAAAAAAAAATAGATTGATTTGGCAGTCAAAGGCTCTATGCGGTGGTAGTTTGTCTGCTTCCCTTTCGCTGAATACATTGCTCAGGTCAGCGTATTGTTTGGGCACCTTCCCTTTGTCCGTTACTTCCGTCCCTGCTAGAAAGGCCTTTGCCCCTTCCGGAGCCTTCCCCTCTTTGCAGTGTTCTATGCAATGTGCTGACCCAAAGGAGACCGCTCTCTGATGCCAGCCCACTAGCGGATCATGCAACGCTAGCCAGCTCATTCCCAAAATGATGGGAGCCCCTCCCAAGGTGGCCACATTGAACGCTATTCTTTCGGTGTGCCTGGCCACCCTCATTACCATTGGGACGGTCTGTAGGCTAACTTCTCCTCCCAACAGCTCCCTCCCATCGATCGTGGTCACCTGCAAGGGGTTATTTAAAGGGATTGTCTGTATCTGGTGTTCAGCTGCAAACTCCTTACTCATAAAATTACAGGAGCTGCCTGAGTCCAATAGCGCCCTTATCTTTAGTGGGTGTCCGTTTGGCAGCTCTAGCAACACCTCTATCACTAGGGCTGGTCTTGGAGGTTCCGGCGTGGGCACTTTTACTGCTCCTTGGCCTGGCTGCTGTGCCCTGACGGTGTCAGCCAGGCGTTGGCTTTTACTTGCTCCTGGACTTCCTCCTCCTTTCCCCCAACAGCTCCTGCCATCCCTTGCCATTCCTTTCTTTGTGGACAGACTCTGGCAAAGTGACCTGGCTGCTGGCAGAGATAACATTTCTTGGCGCTCTTCCCCTCCTTCTTCCGCCCTTCACTGGGATTTGAAACTGCGCGCGCGCGCGCTGTTCCAATTTCCATCGGCTCTCCTGGTGGGAAGGTTGGCTCCGGAATCTCTGGAACGCGGAAATCCCTCCAACACTCCCCTTTCCCTTCCCGCTTCTCCAAGGCTCTCGCCTCCTGGCGCGCTCCAATGGTCAGCGCTGATTTGGTCAGCTGGTCCATAGACTCCGCCCTGGGCGCCCGGGAAAGTTCGTCTTTCACCGCCGAAGAAAGCCCCTCTTCGAAAAGCATTTGAATGGGTTCCGCCGATAGATCCCACCCCAATTTATGTATCAACATGGTAAACTCAGTCCAGTACTCACGGACAGATCGGCTCCCCTGTTTACAAGCCATCAACTGTCTGCGCACCACTCCCTGCTCAATGTCGCTGGAAAACATCAGGTCCATGGCACGAAAAAACTTCCTCGTGTCCTTCAGGACGTCATTATTCCCTGCCATCAGGGGTCTAACCCAGTCTCTCGCCCCCCCTTCGAGATGGCCAACCACAAACGCCACTCGCGATTCCTCGTCTGGAAAGTCGTCAAACTGCAGATTGAGAGCATACTGCATCTCTGTCCTAAAGGCTTGATAGTTCCTGGGATCCCCCCCAAACTTCTGCACCAATCCTGGCATCTTTCTTGCCAGTGGGGAGCCTTTTGCCTTTTCTGCATCCTGCGCCCTCCTCTCCTCGAGCCTCGCCGTTTGCAGCGCTAGCTGGACCTCCAACACCCGGTACCTTTCTTCCAGGCTTGGACCCGCTCCAGCTCCTCCCGCTTCTCCGGTTCTGGCTGGGTTGCTCATGATGCCTCTCTGCACAAGCTGCTTTCAGGGACTGTCGGATTGCTGTGATGGGATGATGAGCTGCTTGTGCGCCAAATTCATAGTCCCTCAGAGTTTGGCTAAGTCCACAAACCTCTGTCTGTAACGGAGCTCCTTAAACATGGCTCCGTCAGTCGCTGGTAGAATCCGACAGTGGGCGTTTACGGAATTTCCTCCAGCATAAAAGCTCCTTAACGGAAACGCGCCTTCTGGACTCTCGGCGCGACAGTTTCCGGCGAGGAGTGGGTATCCCTATAGGAGGTCCTGAAACCTCCCCACTGTTTTCGCTGGAAGTGTCTCTGAGCCATCCCTCCGACTCACTTTCCCTTGGAGCTCCTTTTCTCCCCCTGCTGGTTCCCTCCTCAGCTGATAAGTCTCTCCCAACCTCTGTGAGCCCTTTCACCTCCTGTTCTTCCGATGGCAGTTCCCTGACAGGAAGGAAAGAACATACAGAATCCATTGGAGATCAGAAAGTGCTTCCAGAGATATTTTAAACAACTATATACACAAGGGCCACAGAAAGAGACTGATTTAGACCAATTTTTAAGAACAAATGGATTACAAAAATTCTCTCAAGAAAATAAGATAATGTTGAACCACAAAATTACAGAACAGGAGGTAGAAGGTGCCATTCAGAACATGCAGCTGGGTAAATCTCCAGGGCCGGATGGTCTAACCTCGAAATACTATAGATCTTTGAAAGACTGGTTAATTCAGCCACTAAAGGAGGTCTGTAATGAAATTTTGGAGGGGAAAAAGGCGCCAGAGTCGTGGAAGGAAGCCTACATTACACTTATACCGAAAACTGAGTCTGAAAAGACACAACTCAAGAATTACTGCCCCATATCCCTGCTTAATGTGGATTACAAAATTTTTGCTGATATCTTGGCTAACAGATTAAAAAAGGTATTAGTCGAAGAGATACATAAAGACCAAGCTGGCTTTCTCCCAGGTAGACATCTGTCTGACAATACAAGGAATATAATTAACATTTTGGAGAAGTTGCAAGTGAACATCAATACCAAAGCAGTTCTAATTTTTATAGATGCGGAAAAAGCCTTTGATAATATTTCTTGGAATTTTATGAAGAAAAATCTTCAGGGAATGGGGGTAGGCCAAGGGTTTGAAAATGGTATAAGTGCAATTTACTCAGAACAAAAGGCTAAGTTAATAGTCAATAATGTGATGACAGAGGAATTTAAGATAGAGAAAGGGACACGACAAGGCTGCCCAATTTCTCCATTGCTTTTTATTTCGGTTCTGGAGGTTTTGCTGAATATGATTAGAAGGGACCGTCTGATTAAAGGTATTCAGGTCGGAGCCAAACAATACAAATTGAAAGCTTTTGCAGATGACCTAGTTTTGACGTTACAGGAGCCAGAATCTAGTACGAAAAGAGTATTAGAACTGATTCAAGAATTTGGTCATGTGGCAGGATTTAAGCTGAACAAGTCAAAAACTAAAGTGCTTGGGAAAATTTTACACCAACTGAGAAAGAGAGGTTTCAGAAGGAGACTGGTTTAACATTAGTTAAGAAAGTAGAATATTTGGGGGTTAATATGACTGCTAAGAATTTAAATTGATTTAAAGATAACTATTAGAAATGTTGGGTAGAAGTGAAAAAAGACCTAGAAATATGGTCAAATTTGAAGCTTTCCTTGTTGGGTCGAATTGCAGCTATAAAGATGAATGTATTGCCAAAAATGTTATTTTTGTTTCAGTCATTGCAAATTTTGGACAAGATGGACTGTTTCAAGAAGTGGCAGAAAGATATTTCTAGATTTGTCTGGCAGGGCAAGAAGCCCAGAATAAAATTTAAAATACTAACTGACACAAAGGAAAGAGGTGGATTTGCCCTGCCAGACCTTAAACTTCATTATGAATCAGCAGCATTCTGCTGGTTGAAAGATTGGCTGCTTCTTGAGAACACAGACATTTTGGACTTAGAAGGTTTCAATAATGTTTTTGGGTGGCATGCATATTTGTGGTACGACAAGGTTAAAGCACATAAAGCATTTAAAAACCATATTGTCAGGAAAGCATTGTTTAATGTCTGGATAAAATACAAAGACTTACTGGAAATTAAAACCCCAAGGTGCTTGTCACCAATGGAAGCAAAGGCTCAGAAAAAGCTCAATATGGAGGCCAATTGGCCGAAATATTGGGAAATATTGGAACAAGATGGAGACAAATTGAAATTGCAGAGTTTCGAGAAATTAAAAGATAAAGTGCGAGACTGGCTACATTATTATCAAATAAGAGAGGCCTACAATTTGGATAAAAAAATTGGCTTCCAGGTGGAAAAATCAAAATTGGAAACAGAATTGTTAGATCCCAAAACTAAGATACTTTCAAAAATGTATAACTTGCTGTTAAAATGGAATACGCAGGATGAAACGGTTAAATCTGCTGTGATTAAATGGGCACAAGATGTTGGACATAACATTATGTTTGCTGACTGGGAACAGTTGTGGACCACCGGTATGAAATTTACGGCATGTAATGCCTTAAGAGAGAATATTATGAAAATGATATACAGGTGGTACATGACACCAGTCAAGCTTGCAAAAATATATCATTTGCCCGATAACAAATGTTGGAAATGTAAAGAAAATGAAGGTACATTCTTTCATCTTTGGTGGACGTGCCCAAAGATTAAGGCTTTCTGGGAGATGATCTATAATGAAATGAAAAAGGTATTTAAATATACCTTTCTGAAGAAACCAGAGGCCTTTCTCCTGGGCATAGTCGGCCAATTGGTGCCAAAGAAGGATAGAACTTTCTTCATGTATGCAACAACAGCAGCAAGAATACTTATTGCAAAGTATTGGAAGACACAAGATTTACCCACCCTGGAAGAGTGGCAGATGAAGGTGATGGACTATATGGAATTGGCGGAAATGACTGGCAGAATCCGAGACCTGGGAGAAGAGTTGGTGGAAGAAGATTGGAAGAAATTTAAAGACTATCTGCAGAAACACTGTAAAATTAATAAATGTTAAAATGATGTTGGATTGAAAATAAGTGGCATTAGCAACAAAGTTAATAAGAATATGCAAAAATGAATTGATAATGGATGAAAATATAGAGTTAAAAAATGTTAAGATATTGAGTTAAGATAAATGAAAGAGGGTAAGGAATTGCTGACTTGATTATGTAAATGGGAATACAAAAAGGGGAGGTGTGAGGAGGTCAAAGAAACAAGCAAAGGAGTTTAAAGTTATGAAAAACGTATTTGTTTTTAAATTTTTCTTATTTTTTGTCTTTTGTATGTTGTATTTTTTATTTTTATTTTTATTTTTTCATGTATTTTTGTATTCTTGCCTTTGTAAAACTTTAATAAATATTTCTTTTTAAAAAAAACAAATTTCTCTGGCAAAGCCACTGGGTGCTTGCCAGGAGCCGGGGCGTCGGCCCCAGGAGCTGGTAGGGCGTCCAACCGCTGCTGAAGTGCCGTAACCGCATTGCTGAGCTGCTGCACGGTGTGAGTCAAGGCCTGGTTCTCCTGGGCCAATGCCACCAGCGCAGCTGCTTGGTCGGCCATGGCTTCTGGTTCTTCCCGAACGCACCCCAACGAAGGGGGAGTGTGGGTTGGCGGGAGCAAACTGTGCTGGTCCCGGGGGGAAGGTTACCGTTGACGTAGTCAAAGTCCAGTTCTGGGTCACTAGCCTGGAAACAGTTCACAAGGAGCGGGGCGAGGTCCGAAGCAGGAAGCCGGGCGGGGACAGGAACACTGGAGGGTCAGGTCTGGGTCCGGGCAGGAACAGGTACTCAACAACGACGTTGCTTCCGCAACCTGGGACCGGGCTGACTGGCCTTTATCTTCTCTGAGGCCAGGGGCGGTCCCGGCCCCCAGGAGACCCGCCTCTCCTGGCCTTAAGGCGAGCACTCCTCCTGGGAGAAACCAGTTCCCTTCGCCTCTCTGCCCTGAGCCTCTGCAGTTCAGGAGAGGCCGAAGGGTTACTGGGCCCAGGGGGAGACTCACCTGTAGGCACTGAGTCCTCAACCACCTCTGGAGCCAGAGTGGATTCACCTGGTGCCTGCTCCTGAGGATCCAGCACAGATGCAGGCGCTTCAGAATCAAGGTCCTGCCCCAGTTCAGCTGGCCCTGGAGGCAGGGACTCCTGTGCAGGCTGGGATTCCTCCGGTTCAGCCTCTGAATCGGATTCCCAGGCCATCACAGAAGGGCTCATCTTTTCTGGGCCTCTTCTCCCCCTCAGGAAGGGGTGCTTGGCTCCTGGCCTGTGAAATGCGCTCAAAATGTAAAGATGCCTTCTTTCCAGGGAGCCAAGGAAGAAGGGTGGAATTTGTTATACCCCCAAACCTTCCCACGTCAGAGATGCAGGAGTTGCGTCACCTCCAACTTCCTCAGGGATGAAGCAGCTGCGAAAAACGAAACATCCCACCTGGGCACGGTTTCTGAGAGAGCAACAGCAGAAGACCCAGACTCTGGCAAGATGAGCATTTGCCCAGTGGATTCTGGCCGCTCCATGAGGGCAGACCAGGGATGGCTGCAGCGGCTGCCAGCCCCTTCCCACTCCATCTCAGATACAGAACGCATTTGCTCTGCCACTCCTTGGCTCTGGCGCCACCTACTGTTGGCCTCCTTGCCTTCCACCTTCCCAGTCCCAATGAGCACCATCCACCCCTAGTCCAGAGGCGCAGAGCAGTAGTTAGGTGATCTTACGCCCCGGCAGAACCCTCCAGATTGCGCCCCCTAGCCACGGAAAAGTTAGCTCTTCTTTCTGCCTCTCCTCCAACCCCCCCCCATTCAATTCACCCTGGAAGTACAAGTATCGAAAAGTAAAATTTTAGAGGGCCCCCCCAAAAAAGCAATATAATTGGATTCAGCTAGCTGGTCAGTCTACTTTCGGTTTCACTCCTGGCTCCTTGTTAAATTAATACTGCATCAGAAACCTCCCAATCAGATATCCAAAGTTCTTTGGCATTTCCCCAGTTGCTAATGAGATGTCTCTTCTAGTCCATGGGAGTCTTTTGATCTTCTTCCAGGAAACCAAGAGTGCAATTTTTTTTAGTCTCCCTTGCTTTCCTGGTGACCTTCAGCTTAAACACAAACTGCTCTGGAGTGAGAAAAACCCATCACGCTAAAAAAGCCCAGCTGGAGGGACCTGGAAGTGTGCGGGGAAGAGCAGTTTTGTAGTGGGTTTGTTGCACAGGAGCACCAAGTTCACTAACTGGCTGATTCAGATTGAATCCCATCCAAAAAGAGTGCAATGGTGTGTGTTTCAGCCAGCCATCCGGCTGCTGCAACTATTCCCTGGGTGCCACCACACTGTCCTGTCTGTGTGTTTGGAAGGGAATGGGAGCTATGCTCCCCCCGGAGACACTCCACTCCTTCTTCCTTAGCTGTGTTGCTCAACAGTTGAGGCAACCTTCACAGTTCTGGGATGCCGATGCCAAAGACCTGTAAGTGTGCTGTCAACATATCTACAGTGCAGGGGTTCCTCCGGAGGAGACGACCACTTGTTCATTTTGCGTTCATGTCTTCCTTGCCCAAAACTTACAACAGTGGTTAGACTCTACTAAGAAAATGGTCAGAGTGCTTTAATCCATTCTCATTGGAAAAGCTGAAGTTCTGGGCTGGACCTGAATCCCTCCCACAAAATACTGTCAGTCTGGAAACACCCTGGGTGCAAACATGTTTTACTGAGGAAAGGATCTTTGCCTCTTCCTCCTTCCTAACCTGCAGTAGTGCCCTGGCAAATCACAAAGTGCAGGCTCCCTTCATGGTACTCACAGCCACACCGCTTCAAAGATTATACAAATTTAATATATCAACAACAAATAAACACAATAAGGCTATAACGATACAATCTGAATCATTAGGGGTGCATTGCAGCAGTCATTGCAAATCTCCATGAGTCGCCTTTCAGCCAGAAGCTCTGCAGCACAGGTGGTTCTGATGATTCCCCTGTAAGGAAGGCTTACGATGTAGGAGGCTTTGGGGCTTTGCGAGAGGGGGGAAAGTGGGGACATCATAGAAGTATGCATGATGTGGGAAAGGTGCAGAGCTATGGTTTCTCCCTCATAATATCAGAACCTGGATCTGGAGCTGAACCCGGGATCTGCCCGCCAAGGCTGAGGTGCCGGCTGGCCACGTTGGGCGCCTGCCTGGAGAGTGGAAGCCGGGGGTTGGAGGGACATCGTGCTGCTCCTGGCAACCCCCACCCAACCCGACGTCCTCCTCCGCCTGAATCCCGCTTCCCCTGGGACGCACTTCCCATCCTGGAGCGGCTGGGGTGGGAGCGCTCCCCACCCCCCTTTCCAGACCCCACTCTCCTCGTTCTTCTTCTTCATGCCTCGGGTGTTTTCCTGAGTGTATCTTCAGAACAACCCTCTGTGAGGGAGGCTAAGCTGACCCAAGGACTGGCCCAAGGTAGCTCAGCCAAGTTGCCAAGGCCAGCGTTTATGACCACGCACCCTTTCCCCCCAGATGCGGAAGCCGGGATGAGTCATGCTAGCAGCCTGTGGCCTTGATGGGCTTTGAGGCAGCCCAGAAGAAGAAGAAGAAGAGTTTGGATTTGATATCCCGCCTTTCACTCCCCTTCAGGAGTCTCAAAGCGGCTAACATTCTCCTTTCCCTTCCTCTCCCACAACAAACACTCTGTGAGGTTAGTGGGGCTGAGAGACTTCAGAGAGGTGTGACTGGCCCAAGGTCACCCAGCAGCTGCATGTGGAGGAGCGGAGACGCGAACCTCCTGGGAGGAGCAGCACTTTTCTGACGGGACAGAAGCGCACGACTTCCCCCTCCCACTTGCCGCCCGCCCTAGTTTTTCTCCGGTGGCTCAGTTTAGCGGCTCATCCCAGGTGGGAATTCGGGTGGCGCTGCTTGCAGAAGGAGAAGTGGCTGGTGCTAGCGGAACCTCCCATCTCAGGTAGAACTTCCGGGATCCAGACGAACGTTTTACCAAAAAGTATGGCTCGACTACCAATTTCCCATTTAAAGGGTGGCAAAAAGACCTAAATTACATTTAAAGTTCTGCGAGATGCAAAGGAATGCTTGTGTTTTAAACTTGCATTTTACAGCTTGTTGCTTGGTGCGGTTAACGGAATGGGGATATTGAGAAAGAAGAGACTTGGAATTAGAAGGTTAGGGTTTCAGGGTTAGATGGCTTGGATATTTATGGTAGAACAAGTCAGAGTAAATGCGCACCTTGAGAACCACTGTATTAGACGTGCGTGGCGTATTAAGAATCTGAAAATAGATATAAAGTTAGTTTATAAGCAAAGACTCTATTTTGGGTTTCACAAGAAGACACTTTTTATACGCAAAAGGGTGACGGATAAAGAGAAATGGTTAATCTATTGAGAGATCTTAAAGTGGAAACGGGGAGATTGTAAAATTTAAACAAGGGGTTTCTCTTTTACACTTAATAAAAGAGGGTTGGGGTGTTGTTTGTGGTTCGAGGACCCGACCCCCGCAATGTGGAAAGAATACACAAGGACACGTTATATAAGGTTAATGGGCAAAGAAAGGCCACAACTTTATTGATTACAGCAGTGAAAAGGTATTGGCTTAGGCACTGGATCTCTCAAGCAAGTGGGTTTATTCACCAGTAGGTGGAGCCTGTTGATGCTAATCCAACTATAGGCTCTCCCCTGATGTCACCGAGGGCCGTGCCATGGCCTCCCGCCAAGCAGGCATCGGACAGAAATACACGACCGCCAGATTCCTTTAACGGAATACCCCTAAATTGAAGGCATAGGCGATGGCCACACCTAGCTCTTCGACACACCACAACACATTACTCCAATGCCTAACCGCCACCCGAGCCAAAAGGCTCGCCGCCAATACCCTCACGGCTGTAACCAATCCCGGATGCTATTGATGACACTATCTAACCAAATGTCGTTCCCCAGGTCTGATAAATGCACCCCATCATTCCGGTATAAGGCTTGGTCGCCGATCCGGATACGGTCATGATAAATGACTCGGCCATCCATGAAGCGCATCCAACGGGCCACTGCCCAATTTACGAGTTTCCTGGTTTTTTCAATGGCCATACAGCTCTGCGCACCGCGCCAAAAAATTCTCTTCAGCAAAGAGGACCAGAACACCGTCGTTCTGGGACATAAGGCTGCAAACGCATTCAAGTCTCTTTTTATGTTTGACAACAAGTCCACGCTCCTTCTGTTGGCAAGGTCATTCTCCCCTAATTGAATGACAAGGATATTGGGAGGGCCGAACGTGGCAACTTTCTCCCACAGCAATGGCATAAGCTCGTCCCAGCGCATGCCTCTTCTTGAAAACCAGGAAACTCGAACTCCAGGTGGTAAACCAAGATTAGGCGCGAGGCCACAGCTGACCGCCCGAACACGGGCCCAATAGACAATACTGTGGCCGCAAATCCACACGCGTCTCCTGTGCACAGCTGAG
Source organism: Podarcis filfolensis (assembly GCF_964270895.1). Lineage (NCBI taxonomy): Eukaryota > Metazoa > Chordata > Lepidosauria > Squamata > Lacertidae > Podarcis > Podarcis filfolensis. The sequence goes on along the minus strand of NC_139619.1, from coordinate 34,807,387 downwards.
GATGAAAGGACAGAGAAAAGAACCGGTAAGTAGGAGTGATGTATCCGGGCGCAATCTAACGAATATAACCTCTATAAGCATTGGATTTCCACCGACCCAATTCTTTGATCTTATCCGCAGGCAGACCCAAGTGGGCGGCTGTTGTTGCGGCTCCGATTCTGAATGAGTGCGCAGCATATTCAAGGGACGATAAACCACACGCCTCGATAGCTTTGCGGAGTACCCTGGTGAATTGGTGTCTCAACAAGGGTGACCCATTTTCGTGAACCAGGAGCGGGCCCGGGCCGGGTGGTCTAAGGTAGAGGTACCGCCTAGTGTCCTTTACCGGGCATGGGCCCTGCTGAGCCGACGCTGTCAGCTTAACTAGAACCCCCCTACCAGCCTGATCAGTTTTGGACTGGCGTATCCTGACCGTCAAGGTCGATTCAGACAACTGCACATCCTCCATAAGTAGGCCGCGCGTTGAACCCCTTGCGCTAGCTTCCACCACGACTTCGCCAACTCTCAGAGCGCCAAAAAAAGCGATGGCATACGCTGCAGAAAAGAGGCGGGCCTCAAACTTGCTCCAGCAAATCGACCTGAGCTTCGTGCGTATTTGAGACAGCAACCCATAAGAAATTGGTTTACGGCCTTCGGCCCTGGGGGGTTGTAACCTGCCCCAACCTTCAATAGCTCTACGGATCAGAAAGTTGCTGCACGGGTCGTAAGAAAATGTGGCTTTTGAAAAGAAGCTGATGGCCGCTACTTGTATCTTTAAGGTTTTGGGAGCACGTCCCAAATCATCAAGATGGGAAAGGTACTGAAGAACATCGTCAGTGGTGGGTGGCACATTATGCGACAGCCCAGATAACCCAGACCTGAAACCCAGGAAATTGCACCAGGCCTTCTTGTAAGACCTGAGAGTGGAGGGTGCGACAGACGCTAATACTCCCTGAATCACTTTGCGTCTCCAACGTTCCACAGGTGCTCCGGAAAGGGTTCGGGCAACGGTTGTGAACCAGGTGCTAGCGACCGGAAGCGAGATATCTGAAAGCGAGACAAGGCATCGACTATATCATTACTGGTCCCAGGAATAAATTTGGCTGAAAATATTATGTTGTACTCAAGGCACCGGAGAACGAATGCCCGCAGAAGGGAGGAGACCCTCGCAGACCGAGATGACTGCCTGGCTAATATGTTCACCACTGCCAGGTTGTCGGTCCTGAAGCATACGCGGCGATTTCGAAACTCCTCCGTCCAGATGTGAACGGCCACCACTATAGGAAAGAACTCAAGAAAGGTGAGATCCCGCGTGATGGCCTGACCCTGCCATCCTGTTGGCCATCGTTGTGCGCACCAACGTCCCCTGAAGTACAAGCCAAAGCCTAGAGACCCAGCCGCGTCTGATTGGACCTGGAAGTCTGATGACAAATTTAAAACATCCTGCCATAGAGATACCCCATTGTAGTTTTCCAAAAATGTCATCCACACCTCCAGGTCAGCCTTAACCGACGTCGGCAGACGGACCCTGTGGTGTGGGTGTCTGAGACCAACTGACAGCCTGGCTAGGCGAGCGCAGAAGGGGCGACCAGGGGAAACTACCCTGCAAGCGAAGTTAAAATGACCTAATAGGGATTGAATTTGTCTAAGGGTGATCTTCCTTAGGGTAAGGGTGTCTCGGATTATTTCTTTAAGGGCGTCAATTTTTTCCTCAGGTAGGCGGGATGACTGGGCCATTGTATCCAACTCGATGCCCAGGTACGTGAGGCGCGTGGCCGGTCCTTCAGTTTTTTCGGCTGCGAGGGGAACACCCAAGTCCTGGGCCAGAGCTGAGAAGGCCCCAAGCAAGGAGGCGCATTCCCCCGTGTTGGACTTTCCCACGAAAAGAAAATCATCCAGATAGTGCGTGACCCCAGTGGAATTGGTCCTAAAACGCAAGGCCCAGTCCAAGAATGTGCTGAAAGTTTCGAATGCTGAACAGGCTACTGCGCAGCCCAACGGCATGGCCCTATCAACATAGTAATTTCCCTGAAATTTGAAACCCAGCAACCAGAAGTCACTGGGGTGCACTGGCAAAAGGCGGAAGTCCGATTCAATATTGCACTTTGCTAAAAGTGCCCCGCGACCAAAATTCCGGATTAGTTTAACTGCCTGGTCAAAGGAAGCGTATTTTACCGTGCATAACTCCTGCGGGATGGCGTCGTTAACCGAGCCGCCTTTCGGATAAGAAAGATTGTGAATGAGCCTAAATTCCCCAGGGGTCTTCTTGGGGACGATGCCTAATGGTGATACGTGTAAGTTGGGGATGGGGGGTCTGTCAAATGGGCCTGCAACCCTGCCAGCGCTCACTTCCTTGGCTATCTTTCTCTCAGCGACTTCCGGTCTCTCTCTAACTGACTTTTGATTGGGGGAATCTTTCGCTATCAAAGAACCTGCAATAGGGATTCTAAACCCGCTGGAAAATCCTTCCCGGAGGTAGGATGCTGCATTTCTATCCGGGTAAAAGGACAGAAGGTTGCAAAGGGGGGCGAGCTTGATGGGGGAAAACGCCAATTCCAGAACTACCTCATCTTCTGTTCCCTGCCGCGGGGGCTCCCCTGGAACTGGAATGATGGAACCCCCGGCCTCCACGAAAGGGCTGCTTCCCCCCCTTAAAGCAAGATGTTGCAGGGTGGGCCCCGGCGCATCTTTCGCATTCGTGCGGGTATTTACAAGATGGCCTTTGGCAAAACCCCTTATTATACTCCCAGCATACCCTGCGCTTGAAATCCCTACTTTGCTCGGTCCTGGCCGACCGATATGGGTGGACTGGTTTCTTCTCTATGTATGGACCAACAACTACCGACCAGATGCCGTTCTCGATTTGATCCCAGCGTGCTAACGGGATCCTAGAAGCCTTCCTTCGAAACTTCTTGTCATAGTTTATGGCGGCGGCCTCCCCTGAGAGGGCGCAAGCCGTACGGATATGCGAAAGGTAAGCAACAAGGTGAACCGCCCGCTTGGGATAGGCAGCAACAATTGTCCCGAGACGACGAAGAAAGAGGGCGGGGAGAGGCTGGCGCCGCAGCAAAAGGCTGCTGAACACGCCCCTTCCAGGCACCTGGTTGGATGCCTGCCGAGGGGGCGTGGGTGCCAGCCAGGTGAGGGGGAGGCAGGGGGCTAATGCCCCCTGCTAGGGGCGGTGCTCGGCTCCCGCCCACAACCACTCCCCTCTCTTGCAGGGAGGAGAGTTTTTATGGGTTCTTTTTCCGGGGGGGGGGGGGTTGCTGTTGCTGATGATAATTTTTTTATCTCTTTAGTTTGGATTATATGATTTACATGGAATCTTACTATTTATGTGGATTTTTTTTTCATTTTCGTTTTGTACTTTTTGATATTTTGTTCATTGTTTACGACTAGTTTTGTTATGTTTGCAGCTGTGTAATGTTTTATTTTTTTTGTAAGCTGCCTTGCACATGGTTTGAAATTTGGAAAGGCAACATACAAATAAATGATTGATTGATTGATTGATTGAGAGATTCTAGTTGGAAATGAAGACTTGGGGTATGGAAGAGTGGAAGACGGGTTTTGAGATACAATTGTGCACATCATGTGATATCAAAAATGTACAAACTTTTGTTGAAATCCTAAATGGGAGAGGAACAGACTAAAAAGTGCATGATTAAAGGGGCAAGATTTTCTCTTTTTTTGGTTATATTGTACAGTTGGAATAGTGGTAACATATGTGGACTAAAGAGTTAAAATATACATTGAGTTATGACTTAAAATAGACTTTTAAATATATATATATATATATTTCAGTATTGTTGGTATCTAACTCCCGAGAAGTTATTTAGAATACATGAAAACATACCAAATGTTTGTTGGAAATGTCAAGAAGATGAAGGGACATTTTCTCGTGCTTGGTGGACATGTGAAATAGCTTAAAACATATGAGATACAAATACATACATTGTTTTTGAAGGTTCCTATTCAACTGTTGGGACTTACCGATATACAGAAAGCCTTTCCTGACTATAGCGCTGCAGCAGCTCCCAGCCAAGTGCTAGGAAATGTTCCCCAGCAGATGCCATGCTAGGAGGTCCTGCACCACTGGGTTTTTCAAGTATTCAGAGAAATTGTGGATTTTAGGACTTAGAAATGGGTTGGTAGCTTCATTTGGCACTGCCAGAAAAGACTGCCCCTTCAAATTCTGTTTCTGTTTAGGCTGGGTGTTCATCAGTATGTGGATGATACCCAGCTCTACCTCTCCTTCAAATCAGAACCAGTGAAGGCAGTGACGGTCCTGTGTGAGTGTCTGGAGGCGGTTGGAGGATGGATGGCGGCTAACAGATTGAGATTGAATCCTGACAAGACAGAAGTACTGTTTTTGGGGGACAGGAGGCTGGCAGGTGTGGAGGATTCCCTTTTCCTGAACTGGGTAACTGTGCCCCTGAAGGACCAGGTGCGCAGCCTGGGAGTCATTTTGGACTCACAGCTGTCCATGGAGGCACAGGTCAAATCCGTGTCCAGGGCAGCTGTTTACCAGCTCCATCTGGTATGCAGACTGAGACCCTATCTACCTGCAGACTGTATTGCCAGAGTGGTGCATGCTCTGGTTATCTCCAGCTTGGACTACTGCAATGCGCTGTACGTGGGGCTACCTTTGAAGGTGATCCAGAAATTACAACTAATCCAGAATGCGGCAGCCAGACTGGTGACTGGGAGCACCCGCCAAGCCCATATAACATCGGTCTTGAAAGACCTACATTGGCTCCCAGTACGTTTCCGAGCACAATTCAAAGTGTTGGAGCTGACCTTTAAAGCCCTAAATGGCCTCGGTCCAGTATATCTGAAGGAGCGTCTCCACCCCCATCGTTCTGCCCAGACACTGAGGTCCAGCACCGAGGGCCTTCTGGCAGTTCCCTCACTGCGAGAAGCCAAGTTACAGGGAACCAGGCAGAGGGCCTTTTTGGTAGTTACGCCAGCCCTGTGGAATGCCCTCCCACCAGATTTCAAAGAGAACAACAACTACCAGACTTTTAGAAGACATCTTAAGGCAGCCCTGTTTATGGAAGCTTTTAATGTTTGATGTATCACAGTATTTTAATATTTTTTTGGAAGCCGCCCAGAGTGGCTGGGGAAGCCCAGCCAGATGGGCGGGGTATAAATAAAGTATTGTTGTTATTGTTGTTGTTGTTGTTGTTGTTGTTGTTATTATTATTATTATTATTATTATTATTATTATTATTACTACTACTACTACTACTACTACTACTACTACTACTACAATAATTTAATAATAATAATTTTTTAGTATTTATACCCCGCCCATCTGGCTGGGTTTCCCTAGGCACTCTGGGGGGCTTCCAGCAAAAGATTAAAAATACATTAAAACATCAGTCATTAAAAGCTTCCCTAAACAGGGCTGCCTTCAGATGTCTTCTAAATGTCATATACTTGTTTATTTCTTTGGCATCTGGTGGGAGGGCGTTCCACAGGGTGGGCACCACTGCCGAGAAGCCCTCTGCCTGGTTCCCTGTCACTTCACTTCTCGCAATGAGGGAACCACCAGAAGGCCCTCAGCGCTGCACCTCAGTGTCTGACCTGACCAATGGGGCTGTATTGAAGCACAATAGGGGGTGGTGTAGGGACTTTGTGCAGGTGATCGATGGTCAAGAAAAGGCAACCTTTGTGCTGTTTTATGCCAGGAGTTGGAAATTCTAGAAGTAGTATTCCTTTTTGCATGTTCTTAATAATAATAATAATAATAATAATAATAATAATAATAATAATAATAATAAATTTTATTTATATCCCGCCCTCCCCAGCTGAAGCCGGGCTCAGGGCGGCGAACAACACTAAAATAGTGCAACATTATAAAAACATTATAAAAATTAATTAAAAACAAAATTGATGGCAACCATAAACTAAAGTTTTGTAAAGATTGCCAAAGGAGGGAGTCAGGCTGCGCCCTGACCAAAGGCCTCGTGGAACAGCTCTGTCTTGCAGGCCCTGCGGAAAGATGTCAAGTCCTGCAGGGCCCTTGTCTCTTGTGACAGAGCGTTCCACCAGGTTGGAGCCGCAGCCGAAAAAACCCTGGCTCTAGTTGAGGCCAGCCTAACCTCTCTGTGGCCTGGAACCTTTAAGATGTTTTTATTTGAAGACCATAAGTTCCTCTGTGGGGCATACCAGGAGAGGCGGTCCCGTAGGTACGAGGGTCCTAGGCCGTATAGGGCTTTGAAGGTTAAAACCAGCACCTTAAACCTGATCCTGTACTCCACCGGGAGCCAGTGCAGCTGGTATAGCACCGGATGAATGTGATCTCGCAGCGAAGAAACCATAAGGAGTCTCGCCGCGGCATTCTGCACCCGCTGGAGTTTCTGGGTCAGTCTCAAGGGCAGCCCCACGTGGAGCGAATTACAATAATCCAGTCTGGAGGTGACCGTCGCGTGGATCACAGTGGCTAGGTCAGGGCAAGAGAGGTAAGGAGCCAACTGCTTAGCTTGGCGGAGATGAAAGAATGCCGCCTTTGTTATATCTGCAATCTGCGCCTCCATGGAGAGGGAGGTATCGAAGATTACACCCAAACTCTTAACGGACAGTGCTGGCACTAATTGCACCCCTGCAAGAGATGGGAGTTGCCCCCTCAATCCCATATCGTCCCGTCCCAGCCAGAGGACCTCTGTCTTCAAAGGATTTAACTTCAACCGGCTCCCACGTAACCATCCAGCCACAGCTTCCAAGCATCTGATCAGTGTGTCTGGGGCCGAGTCAGGATGGCCATCCATCAATAGATAGAGTTGGGTGTCATCAGCATACTGATGGCAGCCCAGCCCAAAACTCCGGACAAGCTGGGCGAGGGGGCGCATAAAGATGTTAAAAAGCATTGGGGAGAGTATCACACCCTGGGGCACTCCACACACCAAGGAGTGGCGCGATGACAATCCCCCCCCCAAGCGCCACCCTCTGTCCCTGACCAGAGAGAAACGAGCGCAGCCATTGAAGGACTGTGCCCTGGATCCCCACGTCGGCAAGGCGGTGGTCCAGGAGTTCGTGATCGACCATGTCAAAGGCTGCTGACAGGTCTAGAAGAATCAGCAGCCCCGACCTGCTTCGATCCATCTGCCTGCCCAGATCATCTGTTAGGGCGACCAGAGCCGTCTCGGTCCCATGACCAGTGCGGAAGCCGGACTGGAATGGATTGAGAGCCGATGTTTCATCCAGAAACCTACCAAGCTGTTCAGCAACCGCTCTTTCAATCACCTTACCCAGGAATGGAAGATTCGAAACCGGGCGGTAATTGGATAGATCTAAGGGATCTAATGATGTTTTCTTTAAGAGCGGACGCACCACTGCCTCCTTCAGTTCCCCTGGGAATATCCCGGTGCCAAGGGACAAATTGATGATATCACCCAGGGGGGCCCGCACCTCGTCTGGACACGCTCTAATCAGCCAGGACGGGCACGGGTCGAGAGGACATGGTGGGCTTTCCAGCTCGGAGGAGTCTGTCCACATCGGCTGGGGATATCCGGTTGAAGTGGTCCAATACTGGACCCGAGGACAGTCGAGGGGCCTCCAGTTCCTTTATTGTATCCAAATTGGCAGGGAGGTCATGGCGGAGCAACAGGACCTTCTCTGCAAAAAAGCTCGCAAATGCCTCACAGCTGTGTGTCAAATTGTTATTTAAATTTGGCTGTCCTTCGAGGGACGTTAAAGACTGAATTATACTAAATAATTGCGCCGGGCGAGAGCTAGCGGATGCAATGGAGGCCGAGAAGTAGGATTTCTTAGCGGCCTTCACTGCCATCTCGTAGGTTTTCATAAAAACCCTATAAGATGCTCTTGAAGCTCCGTCACGGGCACCCCGCCATACTCGCTCTAGCCATCTGAGGTCCCGCTTCATTTTCCGGAGCTCCTCAGTAAACCAGGGAGCCCGGTTTCTGCGGGGTCGCAGAGGGTGCTTAGGTGCGATTTCATTGATGGCTGCCAGGAGCTGGGTATTCCAGCCCTCAACAAGCTCAGTCAATGAGTCGCCAGGGGGAGCAAGGTCCCGCAAGGCTTGACGGAATCTATCAGGGTCCATCAGCCTCTGCGGGCGAGCCCAAATCGGCTCGCCACCTAAGCAGGGTGGGGGTGGAACGTCAATCCTGGCTTTCAGAGCGTAGTGATCAGACCATGGCACCTTCATCGAAGGAAACATGATCACATCTATACCGACGCCAAAGATCAAATCCAGCGTGTGGCCTGCTTGATGTGTGGGGCCCGAAACAAACTGGGAGAGCCCTAGTGTCGCCATGGAAGACACCAGGTCCAGAGCCTGTGAGGAGGGAGTGGCATCAGCATGGATGTTGAAGTCCCCCAATACCAATAGGTTAGGGAACTCCAAGGCCCAGCCGGCCACCGCCTCCAGCAGGCCTGACAGGGTGGCTGCTGGTGCACTAGGTGCCCGGTACACCAGCCAGACAGCCAAGCTCACCTCGGAGCCCCACACTAGGCCAACACATTCAATGCCGGGGATCGATGGCGATGGTAGAGCCCTGAAAGAACAATCTTCCCGGATTAATAATGCCACCCCTCCCCCCCGGCCCACAGTCTGCAACTGGTGGAGGACGGAGAAACCCGGGGACGCCGGGGGTACTTCCTGTACTGCTTGAATGGAAGAGGAAAACTTCACTTACTAATTAATTATGTTAAGCGAGGCAAATGTTAGGTCAGGATGCTCAGCGCAGTATACCTGAAGGAGCATCTCCACCCCAATCCTTCAGCCCGGAGGTCCTCCTCCGAGGGTCTTCTGGTGGTTCCCTGGAGAGAGTCAGAACTTACAGGGTTAAGAAGTTCTGAGTGACCTCTCACATTCTGAGGCGTGGCGTAGAATACTGAAGGGGAGTGTTCTACTCTGTCGCTCTCAGTCTGTGTCTTGCTCGTTCCGGGAGAGGAGCGGAAAATGGGTGCTGTGTCACCGGGAGATTTACGATCTGTTGTTTTTCTACGAGAATAAAGCTATTTGTAAGATAAGGAAGAAAGCGTGCATCAGCCTGATTTATTACGCACACACGGCTTACCGCTTCTGCTTCGACGCTGTGTCTCACTCTGCTAACGGAAGCTGGAGGCTGCCCAGAGGGAGCAGGCCGCGCAGAGGAAGCGTGTGGACTCCGGGGGCAAGCAAAGCTTCCAATCAATCACCCCAATAGGTTATGGAGCTGTCAGCAAAAGCTGTGAAGCAAGCAAGTTCGTGCCGGTGTGTGCTGAAGCCAGCTGAAGAGACGCTGGAGAAAAGGCTGGAGCCAGCTGGGAGCTGTGCCTTTGATCTTAAGGCAGGGAGCTCGCTGGGGAGGATCTGCGCTTGAACCGGGTGCGAGAGAAGCTACTACTGTTCGTAAGTAAGCTGGGCCCCGGGGGAGAAGATGGCAGACAGCCATGAATCGTATTCAGTCCCTTTTGAAGAGGTGGACGGGAAGGAACCCTGGGTCGCGTGGCAGGCACTGAAGGTCGCAGTGGGAGCCAGACCAGAGGGGGCACCAAGCCCAGAAGTGGCTGAAGGACGCCCAGAGAGCCCAGTGGGGGCTGGAGCTGTGTTTGGAAGCTGTTGCAATGCTTCGACAGAGCAGCTGAGAGCAAAGAAGAGGAAAGCAGAGGCAAGCTGTTCCTCTGGAAGCTGTGCACCCAGGAATGGTGGTGCAGGCCAGATAGGCCATTCCAAGGGTCTTGAGAGTGCCCAGGCTGTTTGGCAGGAGCTGGAAGCCAAAAGCCACGTCCCCAAGTGCAGAAAAGCCTCAAGAAGGGCTGCTGGCAAGGTTGGGGGGGCAGAGAAGACCAAAGGCCACTTTGTAAAGTTTTCCACTCGTCGTTGTTATGTTTGCAATTCCCCTGACCATCTGCGCCGCTGCTGCCCACAGAGAGCGAGGGAGACAGGGCAGGATGGGTCCAAGGTCGCTTCCCATGGGAACCAGCCAGGTTTCCATGGCAACCAGGCCGGCAGAGGAGGCAGGCGTGGGAACACGCGGAGACGACCGGAGGGGGAGGACGATGTTTATCATCTATCTGCTTCAATGGCTGTTTTAGAGGACACCTGCAAAGGCCCCAAGGACGGGGGCAGCGAGAAGTCTGTTGCTAAGGCAACAGCGAAGGACAGCTCCAGTAAGGACAAAGTGCTGCGTTGGGTCGTAGACTCTGCTGCCAACAAACATCTCGTGTCTGAGACACCTGGTGTCAAGATACGGAACTGCAGAGCTGTTTCAGCTGGGAAATCAGTGTGTTTTGCTGATGGGTCACAGAGGCGTGTAATCAATGTGGGAAATGTGTTTGTTTCTGTTTTACAGGCGCAGCTGGAAGTCTACGTGTCGCCAGGGATAAAACATTGTCTTTTATCTGTACCATGTCTCTTACAGGAGGGGTATATGGTGTGTTTTGAGAAGAATGTCTGTACAATTTCCAGAGGGGGGGAGCAGCTGGTACGTGTTGAGAGAAATCAGAACAACCTCTTTGTTCTAGAATCACCTCTTGAGGGAGAGGGGAATGCTGGGAAAGCCACCATTCACACTCATGTTTCATGTGCATGCGTGTGGCACAAGAGAATGTCACATAGCTCTAGTGAGGACGTTCAGATGTTATCAGAGTGCACCAAAGGGTGCAAGGTAAGAGAATGTGGTGAGCTTCTAAATTGCAGGGCTTGCAGGAAAGCCAAGAAGAAGGGATACAGTTATCCCAGGGTGGAGAGAGTAACCACAAAGCCTTTTGAGCTTGTGCACGCAGACCTTTTTGGTCCTATGTCACAGCCAAGTCTGGGCAAGGCCAGGTTTCTGCTGACGCTGACAGATGATTTCACGCAGAACTCTTGGGCGTTCACGCTGAGAACGCAGGAGGACGCAACGCAACTGATCAAGGATTGGGTTGCAGAGGTGGAACTAAGGTTCTCCACCAAGGTGCAAGGGTTCAAGTGTGACCGAGGTTCAGAGGTCACTGGGTCTGCTCTAAAGAGGTTCTTTCGCCAGAGGGGGATACGTCACAAGGTGACATCTCCTCAGGAGAGTGGCGTGGCAGAGCTGAGGAGTAAAGCTCTGGTTCAAGCATCAGAGATTCTACTGTGTGACTCTGGTTTGCCTCAAAGTTTTTGGGGGGAGGCAGTAAAGACGGCCAATTTCACGATGAACAGGTGCTACAATTCAGTGGTAGGTGACACCCCGTATTTCTTGCTCAACGGACAGAGACCGCAGGTGCATTTCTTCCTTTCGTTTGGTTGCAGAGCCTTGGTGCCTGTACCAAAGTTTCAGCAGCAAGAGGGTGGTCCAAGGTACCAGGAAATGATCTTCTGTGGGTATGAACCTGCGACAAAGGGGTGGAGATTTGCATGGCCAGAAGGTGATCAGACCAAGCTTCTGATCAGTAAACATGCTGAATTCTATGAACAGGATAGTAGGGCAAGGCGCAAAGCGAGCCCTAACGTTCACTCAGATTGTCTGTCTGAATCTGAGGAGGAGGGAGAGCCAGGTGATGGGGACCAAGTCTATGATCAGGGTCAGCACCAGAGTAAGGCGTCTCCACAGGTTGTTAAAGGAGTGTCCAAGAGTGAGCCCTCATCTTCTGTTAGCGTAAAGGAGAAAGCTCACAGACAGGTCAAGTCAGAGGGGGAGTCGTCTGATGAAGAAGACGCACTTGCTGGCCCCAGTGGGTCAGAAGAAGCACCCCAGTTTGTGCTCAGGCGGTCATCTCGGGCAACAAAGGGAATTCCACCTAAGAGGTTTCAGGTCACAAATGCATGGGTTGGTCTCGCACGGTGCGAACCTGAGATTTGTGAGGAGGTTCAACAGCTGCCTGACAATGATGCCAGGAAGGGGCGAAAGGCAGTGGAGAAAGTGTTGAACACTCAGAGGTCCTCTCAGAATGTGATACGAGAGGGGGTATGGAGAGAGTCAGAACTTACAGGGTTAAGAAGTTCTGAGTGACGTCTCACATTCTGAGGCGTGGCGTAGAATACTGAAGGGGAGTGTTCTACTCTGTCGCTCTCAGTCTGTGTCTTGCTCGTTCCGGGAGAGGAGCGGAAAATGGGTGCTGTGTCACCGGGAGATTTACAATCTGTTGTTTTTCTACGAGAATAAAGCTATTTGTAAGATAAGGAAGAAAGCGTGCGTCAGCCTGATTTATTACGCACACACGGCTTACCGCTTCTGCTTCGACGCTGTGTCTCACTCTGCTAACGGAAGCTGGAGGCTGCCCAGAGGGAGCAGGCCGCGCAGAGGAAGCGTGTGGACCCCGGGGGCAAGCAAAGCTTCCAATCAATCACCCCAATACTTCCTGTACTGCTTGAATGGAAAAGGAAAACTTCACTTACTAATTAATTATGTTAAGCGAGGCAAATGTTAGGTCAGGATGCTCAGCGCAGTATACCTGAAGGAGCATCTCCACCCCAATCCTTCAGCCCGGAGGTCCTCCTCCGAGGGTCTTCTGTTGGTTCCCTCCCCGCGAAAAGCGAGGTTGCAGGGAACCAGGCAGAGGGAGGGCCTTCTTAGTGGTGGCAGCCTTTCTGCGGAACCCCCTCCCTACAGGTGACAAGGAGATGAGCAACTGGCCCAGGGTGAGTGCCTGGCCCAGGGTCACCCAGTGAGCTTCAGGGCTGAGTTTGAATGCCTGCCCCCAGCATTCCTCCTCTGCACGGCCTGCCTCCTCCCATGACAAAGTCTGCTCACACACTCTCAAGCCCCCATGGATGGCTGAGGCAGGTAAGGTTGTGTGTGTTGGAGGAGGGCAGGAGCAGGCAAGGTGAGCCATGCCCCCAAAGGAGGCAGCTGCAGCAGCCCCCTCCTCCTGCTGCCCTCCAGGAACAGGGCGGGGAGGGACCAGCCCCCAGGAAGGACATGTTTGCCTCCCTCTGCAGTGCTCAGAACAAGAGGGGAATGAGGCCACCCAGGCCCTCTGGAGCACAGAAGGGCTCACCATCCTTGACTTTCCCCCTTCAACTGCCTTTTTACCCAATCCCTCATTTTGAGGAAGTCTCCTCTTTTGAAGTCAAATGTGACTGTTCTGGATTTCCTTAGCAATTGTCCACTTCCATACTGTGCATGTTGAATTTGATAGCACTGTGGTCACTGTTCCCATTTGATTCAACCACACCTACATCTTGTCAGTTGAGAGCATCAGGCAGAGCACCCAGCACCTACCGAATCCCTTTTTTATTCCAGCAGGTCTTTTTAACGGAAGTCTGATGTCATCAATGTTAACTTTTTCTGCAATGTATTTCTCGTGTGTCACTTCAGAGATGATTATAGTCAAGTGGTGTATAAGCTGTTTAAATAGTAAATGGTTGAATGCAATTTAAAAAATAATAATTGTATAACAAGGGGGAAAGCATACTTGTATCTGACCATATCTTAATGGACACAGACTTTGATAAATAGCATCCTAGCCATAGGCTAATTTTGTGGAGTTTAAAGCTAAGAGGGAGGGGGAAGAGGAAGGATGTTGTTGGCTGAAATGAAGTCCGATCCTGTACAGATAAATCACTAGTGGAAGCGCCAACAGAAACGTGTACAGATTCCACACGATCATGAGGAAGCCTGAATCTGGGCAGGACCTTGTCTCTTTGCCTGTCATTTGTGGCTGCTCCACCCAGGTCTGAGACGCCTTCCGGAGTGAAACAGTGATCGGGGGGCGGGGGAGGCAAGAGGATGGAGCCGTCTAAACCCCTCCGTGGGTACTTTGAAAACAGACTCCTTTTGTCTGGATCTTCCCCGTGCAAAGATGGGTCTGTATGCATTTTGAGCAGAGGAGGAGGGTCTGTGGAACTGCCCACCACTGCGGTGTACTGTTCCCAGGATAGGTAAAGATCATTCAACAGTTTTCAAATTGAAAAACGGTGTTTCATTTTGAGATCCTTTGTAACACCATCCAGTTCATTTAACCACAACCTACGACCCTTGAGGTTTTTACTGAAGCAAAAGGATTGATTCCATCCCTGTATCAAACAGCTGTGATTTGAGGATCGTCTGTTTCATAGCAGCTCCTGTGCCCCTTCCCTCTGCTGCATTTGGCATGAAATTGCCGGTGATTTCCCCAGGAGTAAAAAGGCCTACCTACTCTGGGCTTATTCTTGGGAATTACTTTGCAACAAAGAACAAAGCTTTTCGTCTTCTGTTTCTTTTCATTTTTATGTTTTCAAAATGCTTGATATCTGACACTGTGTTGTCCTTGTTTTTCAGGCTTTCATAAAAAATAGCCTTTGAAACCAGCTGGTACAGTGGTCAGAAGACTTGCCTTCGTGTCCACAGAATGGAGAAGAAAAGTTCACCCAACGAATCCCTGGGTGCGACCCCAGAGACCTCCGGCTCCCACCTGGCTGAGTCTTCTCATTGCCAGCTCACTTTGATGCCCTCTGTTCCCAGAGATACCACTGGAAGAGCTGCTTCCCTTAGCCAGGAAGAGTTGGGGTCCCAGCAGCCTTCCCAGCAGGCCTCCCACATTTCCTCCTCCTTGGGCAGTGCTCCATTGCAGGTCCCTGAGCAGCTTTCAAAAAAAAAGGCCCCATGGCACTGGCCAAAGTGCTTCCCTCCCATCTCTGGATGAGGTTTCTTCTTCTTCCCAGTGCACCACCCAGGGAACGGGTCACCAGCGTGCAGCGACATTCTCTAGCCTGCAGTCTGGGAGTAGGAAAAGTGTGATCACCTTTGCGGGGACCCAGGCTGTTTCCTCTACCTCTAAGTCTCCAGAGGGGTCTGTCCCAGCTCCGAGCACAGCTGATCTGGCTAAAGGCGGCCAGGGGCAAGGCCAGGTAAGTCCAGATTGAGAGGTAGGGAAAGGGCTTTGAGGCTGTAATGCCCTCCTTGAGTCTCTCCAGCTGCTTTGGACAACTGCCCCCATCCCTGACCCCTGGCCATACCGCCTGGGCCTGGTGAGAGATGGAGCCCCAGAACACCTGGAGTGCACCAGGCTGGGGAAGGATGTCGTGAGGTGGAAGGCAAAAGGAAGGCAGACAGCCCATCCCGGGGTCGGTCCTTTTCCTCCTGCGTGCCACATTTCCAAAAGGCAGCTTCTAGCTTAATGGCTCACCTGAGCCGCCATCCTTTAAACTGGGGAAGCAGCAGCGGCTCATCAGATCTCACAAGTTAGGAAGTCCTATGTTATAGTGCCCATCTTCTTGTTATGTCCTGTTGGTGGGGAGGATCGTGCCGTTTTCCTGTAGGTGGGCAGCCAGCCAGCAGCAGGCTGGCAGGTGGGCCCAGGGAAATGGCTTTGTTGGGGGAGCCTCAGAACTCGTCCTCTGCATGTTTGTTCCCTGTTGCCCCAAAGTGGGAACTGTCTTGCAATTCAGGCTTGTGGCACACAGGTAGAGAAGGGGAGCCGTTTGTCTCTTCAGATGCCTGGGGGAAGAGAGCAGTGGGTGGGGGCAGCCTCTGCTCCCCCTTCTAGAAAGGAGGCCTTTGCCAACATGGGTGCAATTCTGCTCCATGTGGGGAAAGTGTTTATCCATCATGGATTTGGGGGGATGCTGCTGCCAGCCAATATGGGCTTTGTAGGATATTTTTTTCACTGTAGGCCTGTTTATTCTGCTGCATTTCAATGTTTGCCTATTTTCTGACCTAGTTGTAAAGTACCTTGAGATTCCCACATAAGAGGTTGCAGGTAAATACTCTAAAAATAACAACTCCCCCCCCCCATCATGTCACAAAGTCAATTGACACAGAGCATAAAATAATGCCAACGAGCTCTTCTACCTGGAAGTGCAACATCAGCCCTTCAACACATCAGCATGATGTGCAGTTGTCACACGGCTACGACTCATAAGCCATGAATGCAGGTCTGAATAGTGCTCCTTTGGAAACCCCCACCCTTCATGCAGAAAAAGAGCATCTGCCCCTGAAATCCTTTCAGTATAAAGTGTATGAATGACAGGCAGCTAAAAAACTGTCTCCTCAGCTATTTGGCTCATGTGTCTCATAGAACACTTTGTGGGAGAGCTTGCTTGCAGATAGGGATAGCGCACGGTTGGAGAGCCTTTTATTTGTAATTGCTCTGGTTGCTTAGAAGGGTAGTTAGTGGATGAAGTTAACCAAGTCAACTTTAATCGTTTAACCTGCCAGAAAAAGGGCCAGTTTAAAACAGCGGCTGTCTAGTTCACATAGTTCCTGAACAAGCATGCATGGAAACACCGGTTTCTATAATAACTGAAATGTGCTTCATTTGTAACTACCGTATTTTTCACTCTATAACACACACCCGACCATAACACGCACGTAGTTTTTAGAGGAGGAAAACAAGAAAAAAAATATTCTACACAAAACAGTGGATGTATGATTTTTGTGGTTCATGCTGTGGGCACAGACATGTGATCTGACAGTGAGTTTGGAGTATCCCAATGCAAAAATCCTGAGGATCCATGTGGATCCATGCTTTGTAACCACGTTTTTGCACCACTGCGGCCCCAGGCAACAGTGGGTGCATGATTTTTTTAGTGCAAGATGTAGCCATGGACATGCTATGTGATCTGATGGTGAATTTGGGGTGACCCAGTGCAGAAATCCTGAGGATCCATGTGGATAAGGAGCACGCGTGGGGTGGGTGGAGAAGGATGCTGCTAATAATGCAGAAGAGGGGTATAAGAGGAGAAGGAACACGCGTGGGGTGGGTGGAGAAGGATCCTGCTAATAATGCAGAAGAGGGGTATAAGAGGAGAAGGAACACGCGTGGGGTGTGTGGAGAAGGATGCTGCTAATAATGCAGAAGAGGGGTATAAGAGGAGAAGGAACACGCGTGGGGTGTGTGGAGAAGGATGCTGCTAATAATGCAGAAGAGGGGTATAAGGGGAGAAGGCTCCTCTCCTCTCCCACTTTGCTCCTTTAAAGCAAGCAGGCTCTGCTTTTCTCCCTCCTCCCCACTCATCCCCTGCTTAGTGAGCTGAAAAACTTTGCTGCTATGTAGCGAGCTGAGTGGGGAGGAGAGAGGGACAGACAGCCTGCTTGCTTTAAAGGAACCAACCGGACAGGAGCCGCTTACACTCATGTAAGTGGCTCCTCTCCTCTCCCGCTTTGCTCCTTTAAAGAAGCAGGCTCTCTGTCCCTCTCTCCTCCCCACTCAGCAGCTCTTCTCCCGCTTTGCTGTTTCAAAGTGAGCCACGGAGGAGGGAAGGAAGGGGAACCATGGATCCTCTGCTCACAACTGCAGCAGATCCCCCCCCCCCGCCACCCGTAGGCATTCTCTCCATAACACGCACAGACATTTCCCCTTACTTTCTTGGAGGAAAAAAGTGAGTGTTATGGTACAAAAAATACGGTAAGTAGAGCCTCTCCGCTAATGCAGAGCACAATCCACAGCTTCAGGCAAGGCCATTTATATACCCAGAATCCAGAGCAGACTTTTCTCATACTCCTCTGAAGTACCACCACTGCAACACCAGCGTTTGGCCTTCTGGCACCTGCAGGCTAGGGAAAGAGCTCTTTAGCACCCTGGGGTGGAGCTCCTTCTCAGCAATAGGACTGTCTGCTCATTCCCAACTTCTTCAACCAGTACCTCTGTGCCTTCTGTAAATGTCTGGAGTAAATGTCTAGCAGGAAGTGTCAGTCCTCTCCAGGATGTTGAAATACTGAAGAAGGCGCCCAATAGCCCTAAGACGGGGGCGGAAACAGTACTTAAGGATCATCAAGCATTGCCTATGAAGGTCCAGGAGCTTGAAGAGAAACTCCAGCTGTTGCCAGCAATACTCCAGGAGCCGCAAGGAAGAGGTATTTTTGAGAATCCTGTCTTCACAAATTCCGGGGACATGGCCCTCCCAGTGTTAAGGTGGGGAGGTGGTGTTGGGAGTTTGCAGATAAGAGTCAAAAGTTAAAAATGTAAAGGCTAATGGAATTCTATTTAAAAATCAAAAGTCGCTGTGGTGATTCAAGTTATAGTGTGAGACAAAAGACACGATGAAAAAGAAAAGATAAGGAAGAGAGAAAAGTGATAGAGAGAAAAAGAATAAAGAAAGAAACACAAAAAATCCTACTGAAAATAGTTTGTTTGTATGTTCAGAAAAGAGAAGGAAAAGAAAAAAGCCATTGTAATAAATAAATAGAAAAGGGGGGGGGAGTGGGGATGGAATAGTAGATATACATATAGAATTCTTTAATGAGAAATTTAGAAAAAACTTTTTTTAAAAAAAAGAGAAAAAATGAGTAATAATAATGAAAATGAGTAAATGAGTAAGAAGTGAATATAAATGTATGAGTAATGAGTAATAATGTATTAATAAAAAAGGGAGGGTTGTGTGTATAACTGTCAGGGAACTGCCATCAGTACTGGAGGGGGAGAGCGAAAGCCAGAGGGATTCCAGAGAGCGTCCCGGGATTGGGAGAGGCAGCCCATCTTCTGGGGAAGAGAATCAGGGTAGCACCAGGGGAGAAGGGGGGCAGCTGGGGGAAGTGGCGAGGCGGTCTCATGACTCCTTACCTGGGACCAGCGGGGAGAGTAGGGGTCCTCCGTTGCCCACGCCCTCCCTGCGCAGAAGGCTTCCGCGCAGAGAGGGTAGGCGGAGACTAGGCGTCAAAGACCTTCTTTGCTGGAAGAAGTTTAAGAAAAGCCCACTCACGGATTCTGCCAGCGATTGAGTCAGCCACGGGTGAGTGGCTGTCCGGACAGAAAAAGTTTACTTTGGCAACCCAGCCAGGTGTTTGCACCCAGCCGGGGAGATAGGCACCTGCTTATGCACGAGCAACCCCTAGAACCACTACAATAACTAAAGAAGAAGGAGGAGGGAGGGAGAGAGAGAGAGAGAGAGAGAAGGGAACAAGAAAAAGGGGCAGTTTGAATTCTCCCGTGGGACCCCCAGGGCTTGGTGTCGGGTCCCTAGATCAGGGCTGAGGCGGCGGTTCCAGGAAATGGGCTCCATGGGCGCTGCCATTACAGTCCTTCATAGGGTTTTAAAATATTGATAAGAAATGGACTGAAAATAAACTGAATAAAATAAAGCATGGTTTTTGCTGTGCCCCCCTGCACAGGCAGGGGAGGGTCGACGCCGCGTTCATCTTTCCCCCAGCCGGTCCCCGGTGCGCGGTTCCTCTGCTCTTTTGCTCCAGCCGCTGGTGATATTGGCTTGGGGTCGGACCTGGGCTAGGTGGGGCGGTCCCTCCGGGCTTCCCTGTCTCTCCCGATCCCCTCCTATCGTTTTCCTCCCCCCCCCCATGTTACCTGTGGGGACGCCTTACCAATGCAGTCGTACCTTCTATCCCAAATGCCTTGCGACTCAAATGTTTTGGCTCCCGAACGCCACAAACCCGGAAGTGAGTGTTCCGGTTTGTGAATGTTCTTTGGAGCCCAAATGTCTGACGGGTTTGTTCCATTGTGCAGTGGGGATTAAGCAACCCCCCCCTCCCTCAGAGTTCACAGTGACCCAAGGCAGTGAAGAATTGTTTTGAATTTTGAGAATTTTGAGATTTTGATTTTAAAATTTTGAGAAATTTTGAAATTTTGAAGAATTTTCAAATTTTGGATTTTAAGATGGCTAGAGCAGCTTTTGATAGTGATGCAAAGCTAGGAATGCCTGTGCTGAATGAATACAATTTCATACACTGGAAGCAGCGCTTGATAGCATGTTTAAATTATAAACACATTTTGGAAGCTTTAAAGCCTCAGCCTACAAAATCGTCTAAGGGAGATTTAGCCAAGATAAGTGCTTGGAAACGCATGAACAGAGAAGCTAGACACATAATTTTGAGTGGACTTCGTGATGAGCAGCTATCATTAATAAATAGTACAGATGATGCATCTCAAATCTTAAGAGATATTGAGCGTGTGTATGGAGAATCTAGCATAAACTGCTTCAGAAACTTGGTGTGTAAATTAACCAGATTGAGGATGAATTCAAAAGAGGAATTCACAGAGCACATCAACAAGTTTACTGAGATTATTCAAAGAATTGATCTGACTCCCAAAGCTTTTGATGAAGAGGTCTGTAACGAAATTTTAGAGGGGAAGAAGGCACCTGAATCGTGGAAAGAAGCGTACATTACACTTATACCAAAATCAGAGACTGAGAAGAACCAGATTAAGAACTACCGCCCTATATCATTACTCAATGTGGATTACAAAATTTTTGCAGACATTTTGGCAAAAAGATTGAAAAGAGTTTTGGTGGGGGAGATTCATAAAGACCAAGCGGGCTTTCTTCCAGGAAGACATCTATCAGATAATGTGAGAAATATAATAGATATTATGGAGTTATTAGAAGTTAATATTAATACCAAGGCAGTATTAATATTTGTGGATGCGGAGAAAGCCTTTGACAATATTTCTTGGAGTTTCATGAAAAAGAATCTTCAAGGGATGGGGGTAGGCCAAGGCTTTGAGAATGGTATAGGTGCAATTTATTCTGAACAAAAAGCAAAATTGATTGTAAATAATGTGGTTACTGAAGGATTTGCTATTGAAAAAGGGACACGACAGGGGTGCCCAATATCCCCATTACTTTTTATATCTGTCTTGGAGGTTTTATTAAATATGATCAGAGGGGACCAGCTGGTTAAAGGGATTCAGGTCGGAGCTAAACAATATAAATTGAGAGCGTTTGCAGATGATCTAGTATTAACTTTACAAGAGCCAGACACTAGTACGAGAAGAGTTTTAGAGTTAATACAAGTATTTGGTCAAGTAGCAGGTTTTAAGCTGAACAAACAGAAAACGAAAGTACTGGATAAAAATCTAACAGTTGCTGAAAGAGAGAAGTTCCAGAGTGAAACTGGTTTAATGGTAGCAAAGAAGGTGAAATACCTGGGGATTAATTTGACATCTAAGAATGTGAACTTATTTAAAGACAATTATGAGAAATGTTGGACAGAATTTAAGAAAGACTTAGAAATATGGTCAAATTTGAGACTTTCCTTGTTAGGCCGAATTGCTGTTATTAAGATGAATGTTTTGCCGAGAATGTTATTTTTGTTTCAAACATTGCAGATTGTGGATAAAATGGATTGTTTCAAGAGGTGGCAAAAAGACATATCTAGATTTGTCTGGCAGGGCAAAAAGCCCAGAATAAAATTTAAGATACTAACTGATGCAAAAGAAAGAGGGGGGTTTGCCCTGCCGGACTTAAAA
Source organism: Podarcis filfolensis (assembly GCF_964270895.1). Lineage (NCBI taxonomy): Eukaryota > Metazoa > Chordata > Lepidosauria > Squamata > Lacertidae > Podarcis > Podarcis filfolensis. The sequence goes on along the minus strand of NC_139619.1, from coordinate 34,786,372 downwards.
TTGTATTATGAATCAGCGGCTTTTTGCTGGCTGAAAAACTGGCTGCTTCTTGAAAACACAGACATTTTGGATTTGGAAGGGTTCAATAACAGATTTGGCTGGCATGCATATATATGGTATGACAAGGTTAAAATCCATCAAGGTTTCAAAAACCATATTGTTAGGAAAGCATTATATAATGTTTGGATTCGGTATAAAGATTTGTTGGAAAACAAAACCCCTAGGTGGTTGTCACCAATGGAAGCTAAGGAAGTGAAAAAACTTAATATGGAATCCAAATGGCCAAAATATTGGGAAATTACAGAGCATGAGGAGGGAAAAGTGAAATTGCAGAGTTATGAGAAATTGAAGTTTAAAGTAAGAGACTGGCTTCATTACTACCAGATAAATGAAGTCTTCAAACAGGACAGGAAAATTGGCTTCCAGGTGGAGAGGTCAAAATTAGAAACAGAGCTTTTGGAACCCAATACTAAGAATCTGTCAAGAATGTATAACTTGCTGTTGAAATGGAATACACAGGATGAGACGGTTAAATCAGTTATGATTAAATGGGCACAAGACATTGGTCATGACATTATGTTTGCTGACTGGGAACAGTTATGGACTACCGGTATAAAGTTTACGGCATGCAATGCCTTAAGAGAGAACATTATGAAAATGATTTACAGGTGGTACATGACCCCAGTCAAGCTTGCAAAAATCTATCATACGCCCAATAACAAATGTTGGAAATGTAAGGAAACTGAAGGTACTTTCTACCACCTTTGGTGGACGTGCCCAAAGATCAAGGCCTTTTGGGAAATGATCTATAATGAAATTAAGAAGGTACTTAAGTGTACTTTTCACAAGAAACCAGAGGCCTTCCTCTTGGGCATGGTAGGCCAATTGGTGTCAAGGAAAGATAGGACGTTTTTTATGTATGCTACAACAGCAGCAAGAGTTCTTTTAGCAAAGTATTGGAAGACACAAGAACTACCCACGCTGGAAGAGTGGCAGACGAAGGTGATTGACTATATGGGACTGGCCGAGATGACTGGCAGAATCCGTGACCAAGGGAAAGAGACGGTGGAAGAAGATTGGAAGAAATTTAAAGTTTACCTTAAGAACTGTTGTAAAATTAATGAGTGCTAAAATGTCATGGGTAATGTAAAACAGAATTGCAACGATAAACGATTGGGTAAGAGAAAAAGGATTAAAGAAATTGAACCATAAGTAATTGAAATTAGGGGTTGCTGAAAAAGTTTAAAACAGGGATGCAGAAAAGGGAGGTATGGGGAAGTTGTTGAAATAAGGTTTAAGAAAAAAAGGTTATGAAATTATACGTGTTTATATGTTTGTTTGTTAATGTGTTATGTCGTGAATTGTTAGTTTTTGTCTGTTAATATATGTTGTAAAACCAATAAAAATTTATTATAAAAAAAAAGCTTTTGATGAAGATACAAAGATAGCATTTTTGTTATCATCACTTGGACCACGCTTTAGCACATTTGTAAGTTTGATGGACCATAGACAAGGTCTGACTTTTAAAGACTTGATTGGTTATTTAAAAGAAGAATGTAGAGGTAGAGCTGAATCTCCAGTGAGAAATGCTAGAAGCATGGACAGCAGTTATGCATTTAGGCAATTTACAAAGTCGAAAGAGATGCCTAAGAAGGTGATTTGTTTCAATTGTAACAAAGAAGGACACATTGCAAAGAATTGCAGGGCTCCTAAAGCAAAGAAACCCCACCCCTTTCACCCAAAAAGGAAAAAGAAGGGGGAATGTGAATGCACATGGTTACTGCAAGAAAGGAATTTAGCTGTCCAGAATCGTGAAAATAAACGTAATAAATGGATAATTGATTCAGGAGCGAGCTTGCATTTTTCATATAAAAAGGACTATTTTAATGAGATAAATGATGAAGAAGGCTCTGAAATTGAAATTGCAGATGGCAACATTGTTAAAGCAAAAGGTGCAGGTTCCATGAGTCTGAAATGCAATATAAACAATGAATGCATTGAGAACACAATCTCTAGAGTTTTGTATGTTCCAGAGCTGAGCTGCAATTTAATCAGCGTGTCCACTTTGGACAAGAAAGGTTTCCAGATCACATTTGGAAATGGAGAATGCAAGGTGACTAAAAATGGCAAAGTGGTTGCTCAAGCAAAGCTAATAAATGGTGTATATGAGCTTGATCTTTCAGAGAACCAGTCTGCAAAAGTGGCACATTCCAGCCAGAAGGATGAAGCAGATCTGGACCTATGGCACAGAAGGCTTGGACATAGGGATACCAACGTCATTCTGGATCTACAGAAAAGATATCTTGTAAGAGGTTTGCAGGTAACAGAGAGCAACAAAGCTCCAGCGAAGTGCATAAGCTGTATTACTGAGAAGGCTGTAAAACCTTCATTTCCACGTTGTGCAGAACAAAGAAGCAACAAAGTGCTTGACATAGTGCACACTGACATATGTGGACCCATGAATGTTCCCTCACTGGGAAAGAATAGATAAATTTTATTATTTCTGGATGACTTTTCAAGATTTTGTGTTGTATATTTCCTCAAAGAGAAGAGTGAGACAGTGGACAAGCTCCAGGAATACATTGCCATGGTCAAGAACAAATTCCAGAGAGCTCCAGCTGTGTTAATGAGCGACAATGGAGGTGAGTACTGCTCAAATGAAATGCAGGGTCTCCTGGCCAAGGAAGGAATTGCACACGTAACCACAATTCCTTACACACCACAGCAGAATGCCATAGCTGAGAGAAAATTTAGGTCCATTATGGATATGACAAGGTGCATGCTAAAGGATGCATGTTTGCCACAGAAGCTGTGGGCCGAAGCAGTATACACGTCGGTCTATTTCCAGAATAGACTGCCAACTAAAGGTGCAGAGCGCACACCATTTGAACTCTGGCATGGGAAAGCTCCCAATCTGTCGCACATACGTGTGTTTGGAAGTCCGTGTTACTTCCACGTGCCCAAGGAACACAGACACAAGCTTGACTCCAGGGCAAAAGCAGGTATCCTTGTGGGATACGCCTCTGGAGGCAAAGGATACAGAATTATGGACTTACAAACTGGTAAGACAAATGCATACCATGCGGTTTATGTTGATGAATATGGAAAAGTAGACACTAAGAACACTGTTGTGGATTCTTCAGATGAGTCAGAAAGAACTCAAGAGTTTGTATATTTCCCTTTTGAGACCCCACAAAGTAATAATCTGCCTTCGATTGTTACAGCACCCCCTACAGGTGACGCACCAGAAGACGCAGAGGACCAGAACCCTGGCGGCACCAGAGACGAAGATGAAGACTCAGATGGGGACATGCCTATGCTGGAGGAGGATGAGGAAGCTGATGCGGTCACAGAACCAGAGGTCACGCGCTCATCCAGAACCAACAAAGGTGTCCCACTATTACAGTTGTCCTACTTTGCAGGGTCGGCGTTTCCACAGGAACCTTCCACTTGGGAAGAGATACAGGAGATGCCAGCTGCAGAAGCCAGTCTCTGGAGGAAGGCCGCTCAGGAAGAGATGGATGCACTGCATCAGAACAAGACCTGGACACTCACTGAGCTGCCTCCCGGTAAGAAGGCCATTGGCAGTAAATGGGTTTTCAAGGTTAAGAAGGGGTCAGAAGGAGAAGTGCAGCACTACAAAGCTAGACTTGTAGCACAGGGATTTTCACAGCGTTTTGGTGAAGACTATGATGAAGTTTTTGCACCAACCGTGAGGTACAGCAGCGTAAGAATGCTTCTGAGCATTGCAGCCTCCAAGAAAATGAGAGTGAAACACATAGACATTGCTACCGCTTTTCTACATGGGCAGATTTCTGAGGAAATTTACATGAAGCAGCCCAAAGGTTTTGTAAAACCACATGAGGCACATTTAGTATGCAAACTCCAGAAAGGACTTTATGGACTTAAACAGGCTGCTAGAGCCTGGAACCAGAAGTTGCATAAAATGCTGACGCAACTTGGGTACAAGCAAGGCGACGCTGATAAGTGCTTGTACAGTAAGTCAAATAATGGCTTAGCAAAGAGGTGGAGGTCAAGGAGCTAGGAGATGTCCAGTACTACCTCGGGATCCAGGTGGAAAGAGAAGAGGACGGTTCATTTCTTCTCAGCCAAAGACAGAAGATCCACGAGCTGATTGAGCCCATGCAGATGCAAGACGCACATCCAGTTGCTACACTGATGGCCACTGACTTCCTGAAGAATCAGCAGGATTTGAAGCAGTTGCCAGACAACAATGACTACAGGTCGGCGATTGGTAAACTTTTGTATTTAGTTACCACATGTAGACCTGACTTAGCTAATGCTGTGGGGATTCTTAGCAGAAAAGTGAATTCTCCCACTGAGCATGATTGGGCAGGTGTAAAGAGGGTGGTGCGATATTTGAAGGGTACCATGAATTGTAAATTAAGGTTACCAGCCGTCAGAGACCCTAAGTTGGTTGAGTATACTGATGCGGATTGGGCTGGGGATAATGCTGATTATAAATCAACAAGTGGTCATGTTTTCATGTTTGGGGATGGACCTGTTGCATGGGGCAGTTATAAACAGAGCTGTGTAGCATTATCTTTTTAATAAATAAATAAATAAATAAATAATATTTATTAAAGTTTTAAAGGTTACAGAAAGAAAAAGTAAAAAAACACCATATTAAACAAAAACAATACAACACATCAGAATAAGGAAAAAAAAGGATGAGAAAAAGAAGAAAAAATAACAGAAAAATAAAATCCATTAAAAAAAAAAAAAAAAAAACAGCGAATCTTCCCATAACTTATCTTTCATTAGCTTATTTCCTTGACCTCCTCACACCTCCCTTTTTTGTATTCTAGTTCGATTATCTGTTTCAGCAAATCCTTTCCATCTTTTCAAATTTTTGTCCTGTAATTTATCTTAATATAATGTAACTTTACTTTCCCTCCTTTCACCAATTAACAGTCAGTTTTTTCCTAATCCTTTATAACATTTCTGCTAAAACCACATAACATCATTCCAACATCCTTCTAACATTCATTAATTTTACAATGTTTCTGTAAATAGTCTTTAAATTTCTTCCAATCTTCCTCCACTGACTCTTCTCCCTGGTCTCGGATTCTGCCAGTCATTTCCGCCAGTTCCATGTAGTCCATCACCTTCATCTGCCATTCTTCCCAGGTGGGTAGATCTTGTGTCTTCCAGTACTTTGCAATAAGTATTCTTGCTGCTGTTGTAGCATACATAAAGAAAGTTCTATCCTTCTTTGGCACCAATTGGCCGACCATGCCCAGGAGAAAGGCCTCTGGTTTCTTCAGAAAGGTATATTTAAATACCTTTTTCATTTCATTATAGATCATCTCCCAGAAAGTCTTAATCCTTGGGCATGTCCACCAAAGGTGAAAGAATGTACCTTCAGTCTCTTTACATTTCCAACATTTATTATCGGGGAAATGGTAGATTTTTGCAAGCTTGACTGGTGTCATGTACTACCTGTAGATCATTTTCATTATATTCTCTCTTAAGGCATTGCATGCCGTGAACTTCATACCTGTGGTCCATAACTGTTCCCAGTCAGCCATCATAATATTATGTCCAACATCTTGTGCCCATTTAATCATAGCAGATTTCACCATTTCATCCTGAGTATTCCATTTCAACAGCAAGTTATACATTCTTGACAAGTTCTTAATTTTAGGATCTAGCAGTTCTGTTTCCAATTTTGATTTTTCCACCTGGAAGCCAATTTTTTTGTCCAAGTTATATGCCTCCATTATCTGGTAATAATGAAGCCAATCTCGCACTCTATTTTTAAATTTTTCAAAACTCTGCAGTTTTAATCTGTCTCCCTCTTGTCCCAAAATTTCCCAATATTTCGGCCATTTGGCCTCCATATTGAGCTTTTTCTGAGCCTTCGCTTCCATTGGTGACAACCACCTTGGGGTTTTATTTTCAAGCAAGTCCTTATATCTTATCCAAACATTGAACAGTGCTTTTCTGACAGTATGGTTTTTAAACGCTTTATGTGCTTTGACCTTGTCATACCACAGATATGCATGCCACCCAAATACATTGTTAAAACCTTCTAAATCCAGCACGTCAGTGTTTTCAAGAAGCATCCATTCTCTCAGCCAGCAAAAAGCGGCTGATTCATAATAAAGGTTTAAGTCTGGCAGGGCAAATCCACCTCTTTCTTTAGCATCAGTTAATATCTTAAATTTTATTCGAGGCTTCTTGCCCTGCCAGACAAATCTAGAGATATCTCTCTGCCACTTCTTGAAACACTCCATTTTATCCAAAATTTGCAATGTTTGAAACAAAAATAGCATCCTTGGCAATACATTCATTTTTATCACAGCAATTCGGCCTAACAATGATAGCTTCAGGTTTGACCATATTTCTAAATCCTTTTTCACTTCCATCCAATATTTTTCATAGTTATCCTTAAATAAATTCACATTCTTAGCGGTCATGTTAACCCCTAGGTATTTCACTTTCTTAACCAGTGTTAATCCTGTCTCCTTCTGAAATCTCTCTCTCTCGGTCACTGTTAGATTTTTCTCTAAAACCTTAGTTTTCATCTTATTCAACTTAAATCCCGCTACTTGTCCAAATTCTTGGATCAGTTCCAGTACTCTTTTAGTGCTAGATTCTGGCTCCTGTAATGTCAATACCAAATCATCGGCAAATGCTTTCAATTTGTACTGTTTAGCTCCGACTTGTATACCTTTAACCATTTGGTCCCTTCTAATCATGTTTAAAAGAACCTCCAGGACCGATATAAAAAGCAATGGAGAGATTGGGCAACCTTGTCGTGTTCCTTTCTCTATCTTAAATTCTTCCGTCACTACATTATTCACAATTAATTTAGCCTTTTGTTCTGAATAAATTGCACCTATAGCATTGCCAAAACCTTGGCCAACCCCCATCCCCTGTAAATTCTTCTTCATAAAACTCCAAGAAATATTGTCAAAGGCTTTCTCCGCATCCACAAATATCAATACTGCTTTAGTATTAATATTCACTTGTAATTTTTCTAGAATATTAATTATGTTCCTCGTATTGTCAGACAAGTGTCTGCCCGGGAGAAAGCCAGCTTGATCTTTATGAATTTCTTCTACTAGTACCTTTTTTAATCTTTTAGCCAAAATGTCTGCAAAAATTTTATAATCCACATTAAGCAAAGATATGGGGCGGTAGTTCTTAAGCTGTGTCTTCTCAGACTCTGGTGCCCTTTTCCCTTCCAATATTTCATTACAAACTTCCTTTAATGGCTGTACTAACCATTCTTTCAGGGATCTATAATATCTTGAAGTCAAACCATCCGGTCCTGGAGATTTGCCTAATTGCATGTTCTGGATGGCCCCTTCTACCTCCTGCTCCGTTATTTTGCAGTTCAACAGTAGCTTATTTTCTTGAGAGATTTTTTTGTAGTCCATTTGTTTTCAAAAATCGGTCAATGTCTGTCAGGGAACTGTCATCGGAAGAACAGGTGGTGGAGGGGCTCCCAGAGGTTGAGAGAGACTTATCAGCGGAGGAGGGAACCAGCAGGGGGCGAGAAAGAGCTCCAAGGGAAGGCGAGTCAGAAGAGTGGCTCAGAGACAATTCCAGCGAGAACAGCGAGGAGGTTTCAGGACCTCCATTAGGGACACCCACTCCTCGCCGGAAATTGTCACGTAGAGAGTCCAGAAGACGTGTTTCCGTTAAGGAGCTGTTATGCTGGAAGAAATTCCGTAAACGCCCACTGTCGGATTCTGCCAGCGACTGACGGAGCCATGCTTATGGCGCTCCGTTACAGACAGTGGTTTGTGGACTTAGCCAAACACTGAGGGATTAGGAACTTTACGCCCAAGCAGCTCAACATCCCATCACAGCAATCCGACAGTCCCTGAAAGCAGCTTGTGCAGAGAAGGCATCATGAGCAACCCAGCCGGAACCGGAGAAGCAGGAGGAGCTGGAGCCGGTCCAAGCCTGGAAGAAAGATACCGGGTGTTGGAGGTCCAGCTAGCGCTGCAAACGGCGAGGCTCGATGAGAGGAGGGCTCAGGATGCAGAAAAGGCAAAGGCCCCCCCACAAGCAAGAAAGATGCCAGGATTGGTGCAGAAGTTTGGGGGGGATCCCAGGAACTATCAAGCCTTTAGGACAGAGATGCAGTATGCTCTTAATCAGCAGTTTGATGACTTTCCCGATGAGGAATCGCGAGTGGCGTTTGTGATTAGCCATCTCGAAGGAGGGGCGAAAGACTGGGTTAGACCCCTGATGGCAGGGCATAATGAAGTCTTGAAAGACGCACGGAAGTTTTTTCGCGCCATGGACCTGATGTTTTCCAGCGACATTGAACAGGGAGTGGTGCGCAGACAGTTGATGGCTTGTAAACAGGGGAGCCGATCTGTCCGTGAGTACTGGACTGAGTTTACTATGTTGATACACAAATTGGGGTGGGATCTGTCAGCGGAACCCATTCAAATGCTTTTCGAAGAGGGACTTTCCTCGGCTGTGAAAGATGAACTTTCCCGGGCGCCCAGGGCGGAGTCTATGGACCAGCTGACCAAATCAGCGCTGACCATTGGAGCACGCCAGGAGGCCAGAGCCTTGGAGAAGCGGGAAGGGAAAGGGGAGCGTTGGAGAGATTTCCGCATTCCAGAGATTCCGGAGCCAGCTTTCCCGCCCGCAGAGCCGATGGAAGTTGGAACAGCGCGCGCGCGGGCAGTTTCAAATCCCAGTGAAGGGCGGAAGAAGGAGGGGAAGAGCCCCAAGAAATGTTATCTCTGCCAGCAGCCAGGTCATTTTGCCAGAGTCTGTCCACAAAGAAAGGAATGGCAAGGGATGGCAGGAGCTGTTGGGGGGAAGGAGGAGGAAGGACAGGACCAAGTAAAAGCCAGCGCCTGACTGCCACCATCAGGGCACAGCAGTCAGGCCAAGGAGCAGTAAAAGTGCCCACGCCAGAACCTCCGAGACCAGCCCTAGTGATAGAGGTGTTGCTAGAGCTGCCAAACGGACACCCACTAAAGATAAGGGCGCTATTGGACTCAGGCAGCTCCTGTAATTTTATGAGCAAGGAGTTTGCAGCAGAACACCAGATACAGACTATCCCTTTAAGCAACCCCTTGCAGGTGACCACAATCGATGGGAGAGAGCTGTTGGGAGGAGGAGTCAGCTTACAGACCGTCCCAATGGTAATGAGGGTAGCCAGGCACACCGAAAGAATAGCGTTCCATGTGGCCACCTTGGGAGGGGCTCCCATTATTTTGGGGATGAGCTGGCTAGCGTTGCATGATCCGCTAGTGGGTTGGCATCAGAGAGTGGTCTCCTTTGGGTCAGCACATTGCCTAGAACATTGCAAAGAGGGCAAGGCTGCAGAAGGGGCAAAGGCCTTTCTAGCAGGAACAGAAGTAACGGACAAAGGAAAGGTGCCCAAACAATACGCTGACCTGAGCAATGTCTTCAGCGAAAGGGAAGCAGACAAACTACCACCGCATAGACCCTTTGACTGCCAGATCAATCTAGTCCCTGGAGCCCAGCTCCCTGTGGGCAAGCTGTATGCCATGTCAGACAGGGAAATGCAGGAGTTGAGGGAGTTTATTGACAAAAACCTGAAGAGAGGTTTCATCAGAGAGTCCAGAGCGGTGGGGGGAAGCCCAGTGTTTTTTGTGGACAAAAAAAACACGAATAAACCTAGACTTGTAGTGGACTTCCGGAGCATAAATGCAGTGTCGGAACCAGTGGCCTTTCCCATGCCCAGGATTGATGACATTTTGACCCGGGTGAGGAAGGGAAAAATTTTCACTAAACTGGACTTAAGGGGGGCATACAACCTGATACGGATAAGGGAGGGGGATGAATGGAAGACAACGATGTTCACCCCCCTAGGGGCTTTCGAATATCTCGTTATGCCCTTTGGATTACAAGCAGGCTCAGCATGTTTCCAATCGTTCATGAACCACGTGCTGGGGCCTCTGCTCTACAAGAATTGTGTGGCCTTCCTAGATGACGTATTAGTCTATTCAGAGAATGAGGAGCAGCATGTAAAGGACGTCAGAGAAGTGTTGAGCCGACTGCAAGCAAACCAACTGTGGGTGAAATTAGAGAAGTGTCAGTTTCACACCAAGGAGGTGGAATTCCTGGGGTACCGCTTGTCAGACAAGGGGTTAGCCATGGATCCAGGCAAGGTCCAGGCGGTACTGGAATGGAAGAGACCGAAAACGAAAAAGGATGTGCAAAGATTCTTACGGTTTGGGAACTTTTATCGGAAGTTCATCAAGAACTTTGCCCATTTAACGGCTCCCATCACGGACTGTCTCAGCAGCAAGAAGAAATTTGTTTGGACGGCAGAAGCGGAGCAAGCATTCGAAGAATTGAAAAAGGCCTTCGCTTCGGAAGAACAGCTCCTGCATGTGGATTTACAAAAACCCATGAGAGTGGAAACTGACGCCTCAGACCGGGCGGTGGGGGCGGTGCTTCTTCAGCCGGGGAAGGATAAGTCGGAGTGGAGACCGTGTGCCTTCTTCTCGCGGAAGTTAAACAAATCCGAGAAGAACTACACGGTATATGACCGAGAACTACTCGCCATTCACGAAGCGTTCCGGAAATGGAGACACTTACTAATTGGTGCACAACACAAGGTGCAAGTATGCACGGACCACAAGAATTTAGAGTACTGGAGAACGGCACGAGTGCTCAACCAACGGCAAGTGAGATGGGCACAGGAGTTCTCCAAATTTTATTTTGAAATTTGCTATGTGCCAGGCCCGGAAAACGTCAGGGCGGACGCTCTCTCACGCAAACCAGAGTATTTGGAGGGGGAGGGAGCACCCGAAGAGAGACATATCATCCCAGAGGACCACTGGGTGTGTGGGGCGGCGTTGGTGGGGCAAAGGGAACTGGTAGAGGAGACGCAGAATGATGAATACGCCCAGAATAAGCTCCAAGGTCTAAGGAGGGAGGGAGAAAACTCCGGAGGTTTTGAAGAAAGAAACGGGGCATTGTATTACAAAGGGGCACTATATATACCCGAAGGGGAATTGAGAGGGAGAGTACTCAAACAGATGCACGACAGCCCTACAGCAGGGCATTTTGGGCAACACAAAACCATGTGGTTGGTTACCAGGGAATTTTGGTGGCCCAGAGTGAGGGAAGATGTAAGGGAGTATGTAAGAGGGTGTGACCAATGCCAGCGAGCCAAGGGAGAAAGGCGGGCACCGGCGGGGTTGTTGGAACCGTTGCCCACACCAGAGAGGCCATGGGAGGCGGTATCGATAGATTTTATGACTGATTTGCCGAAATCCAAGGGGAAAACCGCCATACTGGTAGTAGTAGACCTGTTAACTAAGATGGGCCACTTTGTAGCTTGCTCACATGCAGTCACGGCGGAAGAGACAGCTAAATTGTTTGTAGAACATATTTTTAGACTGCATGGCGCCCCCTTGAGGGTGGTCTCAGACCGGGGCAAACAATTCACGTCCAGGTTCTGGAGGAAGCTCATGAGCTTACTGCACGTGGAGGTCAATTTTTCGACTGCCCGGCACCCAGAAACCAACGGGCAGGCGGAAAGAGCAAACGGTATCCTCCAACAATATCTGAGGTGTTATGTCAATGACAGAGAGAACGATTGGGTGGAAAAGTTGGCGCTGGCGGAATTTGCCTACAATAATGCGGAGAATGTGTCCACCGGGATGAGCCCCTTTTTGGCTAATTATGGGTGCCACCCCAGGGCATTTCCAGGGGGAGGAGGGGAGAGATGGAGCGTCCCGGCCGCAGAACTTTTTGTAGAAGAAATGGAAGCGATCCATCGTCAACTCCAACTCAACTTAGAAAGGGCCAAAGAACAATATAAGAAGCAGGCAGACAAGAACAGAAGGGAAGGTGAAACCATAAGGGTGGGGGATCAGGTGTGGCTGTCCACCCAAGGACTGCCGTTCAAGGGGGGTTGCAAGAAATTAAGACCCAAAAGATTGGGACCATTTGAGGTCATTCAACAGGTTAACCCCGTAGCTTTCAGACTCCGGTTACCGAACCACATGAAACCGCATCCAGTGTTCCACAGGTCATTACTGTCACCGTATAGGGGGGGAAAAGAAGGGGTTTTCCCACAGGGACCTGTCTTAGAAGAGAGGGAAAGCAGCAACCATGTGGCGGAAATCCTCGACTCCAGGTGGAAGGGTAATCAGGTGGAGTATTTGGTAGCGTGGGAAGGGGAACCGGAGTCAGAAAACACCTGGGTGACGGCAGAGGAAGTCAATTACGAGGTCTTGCTCGAAGCGTTCCATCAAAGGTTCCCCAGGAAACCTCAGTCAGTAGCGAGGTTCCGGAGAGAGTACTTCGGCACCACCGACGAGGAGGAGGAATTGGAAGGATTCACGGGGTCAGAGTGGGAAGAAGGAATAGATTCCGAGGAGGATGAGTACTTAGAAACCCAAAACAGCAACCGGTGGAGGAAAATGTTCGAGACTTCGGAAGATGAGGGAAGTTCTTTCAGGGGTTTTGCTCCCTCGCCTCCAGCAGAGGAAGGGAGGGGAGGGGGTGGAGGGGGCCCTGGAGGGGAGGTGGTGTTGGGAGTGGCTCAGAACTTACAGGGTTAAGAGTTCTGAGTGATGACGCCTCACATTCTGAGAGCGGGTTTAGAACACTGGGAGTGGCCAGTATCTCTGAGAGAGAGAGAAAGACGCACGCAGTGTGAGCCTAGTCGCACACGGAGAGAGTCGACATGGGTTGCGTCTCACCGGGAAGATTTACGATGTGTTGATCTGTACGAAAATAAAGACTTTAAAGATAAGGAGACTGCTGTGTTTCAGCCTGAGTTATTACCACACGACAGAACGTTCCTGCTTCTGCTTCTGCTGTGTTTACTCTGCTGGAGTCAAAGGTCTTTGAGAAAGGTCAGAGCCGCACAGGGAAGTGTGCCGGACCCCCGGACTAAATTGACTCCGAACAGGTTATGGAGGTCAGCATTAAAGATAAGCAACGTTCGTGCATGTGAGAGGACTGCAGCCAGAGGCCAGCCGATGAGTCGCTGGGAAGTGAAACTGCAGGCAAAGAGGCTGAGGAGCAGCCAAAGGCCAGCTAAGGAGTAGCTGGTGCCAGCCAGGAGTTCGCTGGGAGGAGCTGAGATCTGCCGGACCGGAGGTACTCGTGAGTAGGCCGGGCCCCGGGGGAGAGATGGCAGACAGCCATGAATCGTACTCCGTCCCTTTTGAAGAGGCAGACGGGAAGGAGCCCTGGGTCGAGTGGCAGGCACTGGAGAAAGTGGGAGCCAGACCAGAGGGGGCTAGGAGCCAGCCTGAGGGACGCCCAGAGGGGGCCAAGAGCTGCACAGAAGCTGGGGAACGCCCAGAGAGTCCAGGAGGGGCTGTGGATCGCCCAGGAAGCCCAATGGGGGCTGAAGCCGTGTCAGGAAGCTGCTGCGATGCTTTGACACGCCAACGTGATGGGCAGCCGTGTGCTGGAAAGCTGCTGAGAGCTGGGAAGAGGAAAGCAGTGGCTAGCTGTTCCTCTGGAGGCTGTGCACCTAAGTTTGGTGGTGCAAGCCAGGAAGTCCAGTCCAAGGGTCTTGAAAGTGCCAAGGCTGTTTGGCAGGAGCTGGAGGGGGTTTGCAGAGAAACCACAGCAGAAGCCAAAAGCCATTTTCCCAACGGCAGAAAAGCCTCGAGGAGGAGTGCTGCTGGAAAGGTTGGGGGGGCAGAGAAGACCAAAGGCACGTTTGCAAAGTTTTCCACTCGGAGATGTTTTGTTTGTGCCTCGGCTGAACACCTGCGTCGCAACTGCCCACAGAGAGCAAGGGAGCCAGGGCAGGAAAGTTCCAAGGTCGTTTCCCATGGGAACCAGGCGGGTTTCCATGGCAACAGAGGGAGCAGGCGTGGGAAGGCTTATCAGCTGACTGCTTCGATGGCTGTTGTGGAGAACACCTGCAACGAGAGCCCCAAGGTCGGAGGCAGCAGGAAGTCAGTTGCAAAGGCAACAAAAAAGGACAACTCCAGAGGGGGGAGAGTCCTACGTTGGGTTGTTGACTCGGCTGCGAATGCCCATCTGGTAACAGCGCCACCTGATGGACAAATGTGGAACTGCAAGGCTGTTTCAACTGAGAAAACAGTTAGATTTGCTACAGGTTCACAGGGACGTGTAACCCATGTTTCTAACATGTTTGTCTCTTTCTTGCAGGCTGAATTGAAGGTTTATGTTCTCCCTGAGATAAAACATTGCCTGCTATCTGTACCGTGCCTTTTGCAGGAGGGATATTCTGTGAGTTTTGAAAACAATGTCTGTACCATTTCCAGAGGGGGGAAGCAACTGGTACGTGTTGAGAAAAATCAGAACAACCTTTTTGTTCTGGAATCACCTCTAGAGGGAGGGGGGCACACTCATGTGTCGTGTGCTTGCGTGTGGCACAAGAGAATGTCACATGGGTCCTGTGAGGACGTCCAGATGTTATCAGAGTGCACCAAAGGTTGCAAGGTAAAAGAATGTGGTAAACCTTTGAATTGCAAGGCTTGCAGGAAAGCCAGAAACAAGGGATTTAATCATCCCAGGGTGGAGAGAGTAACCACAAAGCCTTTTGAGCTTGTGCACGCAGACCTGTTTGGGCCTATGCCTCAGCCAAGTCTGGGCAAAGCCAGGCATCTGCTGATTTTGATCGATGATTTTACGCAGAACTCCTGGGCTTTTTCTCTGACAACGCAGGAGAAAGCAGCGCAACTGATCAAAGATTGGGTTGCAGAGGTGGAACTGAGGTTCTCCACCAAGGTGCAAGGTTTCCAGTTTGACCGTGGTTCTGAGGTCACTGGGTCTGCTCTAAAGAGTTTCTTTCACCAGAGGGGGATACGTCACAAGGTGACTTCGCCTCAGGAGAGTGGCGTGGCAGAGCTGAGGAGTAAGGCTCTGGTTCAAGTTTCAGAAGTCCTATTGAATGACTCTGGTTTGCCTCACAGTTTCTGGGGGGAGGCGGTAAAGACGGCCAATTTCACGATGAACAGGTGCTACAATGCAGTGGTAGGTGACACCCCATATTTCTTGCTCAACGGACAGAAGCCACAGGTGCATTTCTTCCGTTCGTTTGGTTGCAGGGCCATGGTGCCTGTACCAAAGTGGTTGCAGCAAGAGGGTGGTCCAAGGTACCAGGAAATGATCTTCTGTGGGTATGAACCCGCGACAAAGGGGTGGAGATTTGCATACCCAGAAGGTGATCAGACCAAGCTTCTGGTCAGCAAGCATGCTGAGTTCAAAGAGCAGCAGGGAAGTAGCTCAAGGCGCAAAGTCAGCCATGACATTGTCTCAGATTGTCTGTCTGAATCCGAATCTGAGCAGGAGGGAGAGCCAGGTAATGGTGATCTGGTCGATGATCAGGATCAGGACCAGGGGGAGGCGTCTCCACAGGTTGTGAAAGGAGTGTCCAAGAGTGAGCCCTCATCTCCTGTGCGCATAATGGAGAAAGCTCACAGACGTGTCAAGTCAGAGGGGGAGTCTGATGAGGAAGACGCACAAGCTGGCCCCAGTGGGTCAGGAGAAGAACCCCAGTTTGTGCCCAGGCGGTCTTCACGGGCAACAAAGGGAATTCCACCTGAGAGGTTTCAGGTCACAAATGCGTGGGTTGGTGTCGCACAGTGCGAACCTGAGGTTTGTGAGGTTCAACAGGTGCCTAACAACGATGCCAGGAAGGGGCGAAAGGCAATGGGGAAGGTGTTGAACACTCAGAAGTCCTCTCAGAACGTGATTCGAGAGGGGGTGTTGGGAGTGGCTCAGAACTTACAGGGTTAAGAGTTCTGAGTGATGACGCCTCACATTCTGAGGGCGGGTTTAGAACACTGGGAGTGGCCAGTATCTCTGAGAGAGAGAGAAAGACGCACGCAGTGTGAGCCTAGTCGCACACGGAGAGAGTCGACATGGGTTGCGTCTCACCGGGAAGATTTACGATGTGTTGATCTGTACGAAAATAAAGACTTTAAAGATAAGGAGACTGCTGTGTTTCAGCCTGAGTTATTACCACACGACAGAACGTTCCTGCTTCTGCTTCTGCTGTGTTTACTCTGCTGGAGTCAAAGGTCTTTGAGAAAGGTCAGAGCCGCACAGGGAAGTGTGCCGGACCCCCGGACTAAATTGACTCCGAACAGGTGGATGTCAGGGAACTGTCATCGGAAGAACAGGTGGTGGAGGGGCTCCCAGAGGTTGAGAGAGACTTATCAGCGGAGGAGGGAACCAGCAGGGGGCGAGAAAGAGCTCCAAGGGAAGGCGAGTCAGAAGAGTGGCTCAGAGACAATTCCAGCGAGAACAGCGAGGAGGTTTCAGGACCTCCATTAGGGACACCCACTCCTCGCCGGAAATTGTCACGTAGAGAGTCCAGAAGACGTGTTTCCGTTAAGGAGCTGTTATGCTGGAAGAAATTCCGTAAACGCCCACTGTCGGATTCTGCCAGCGACTGACGGAGCCATGCTTATGGCGCTCCGTTACAGACAGTGGTTTGTGGACTTAGCCAAACACTGAGGGATTAGGAACTTTACGCACAAGCAGCTCAACATCCCATCACAATGTCCATTTCTTTCTGCATCTCCTGTGTATATAATTGTTTAAAGTACCTCTGGAAACACTTTCTGATCTCCACTGGATTCTGTATATTTTTTCCTTCCACTTCCAAGTTTGTAATGGTATTAAGTTTTTGTCTTTTTTTCATTTGCCAAGCCAGCAGTTTTCCGCATTTATTTGCCGATTCAAAGGTCTTTTGTCTCATCTGTTTAATTTTCCATTCTATTTCCTGGTTCATCATTTTCATATATTGAACTTGATATAACTTTATCTCTTTCAGAATCTCCTGCGACTTTGGTTTCACTCTCAGTTTCTTCTCTCCTTCCTTTATTTTCTCCAAAATCTTATCTTTTTTCTCATTTTGGACTCTCTTTTGAATCGCATTCTGTTGTATCAAAAATCCTCTCATAACCGCTTTGCTCGCGTCCCAAATTACTCTTTTTTCAACAGTGGTGTTCATATTTATCTCAAAATAGTCTCTCAAAGTTTTTTGGGCCTTCTTGGTCACTTCTTCATCTCTAAACAAGGTGTCATTCATCCTCCATCTGAAGGAACCAGTTGGTGTTAGTTTCATTTCCATCTTCACAGCATTGTGGTCGGAGCAGGTTTTAGGGCAGATTTCCACCTTTCTAGTCTTCGGAGCCAGCCCTCTAGTTACCCAAATTTGGT
This sequence comes from Podarcis filfolensis, assembly GCF_964270895.1. Classification (NCBI taxonomy): domain Eukaryota; kingdom Metazoa; phylum Chordata; class Lepidosauria; order Squamata; family Lacertidae; genus Podarcis; species Podarcis filfolensis. The sequence continues at coordinate 34,769,224 of NC_139619.1, read as the reverse complement.
CAATTCTTGTTCATGTCATTTTGGCCTCAGAGAAGAAGGTTCCCTCTATTCCCAGGGGGTTTTTCATTCTCCAGATGTCAACTAAATCCATATTGTCAGTCATATCAAAGAAAGTTTTTGGTAATCTACCATCCTTAGTAACTACCTGTCTCTGTGCCTTGTCCATATTTGTAGACACCACTCCATTCATATGCCCCATCAAAATCATATTGTAGTCCATATAGTCCATCAGAGTCTCATGTAACTTCTTGAAAAATTCCGATTTTCCCTCATTTGGTGCGTAAATACCTAGTATCAAAAATTTCTCTCCTTGTGATTGAATTTCAATTGCAACAAATCTTCCTTGGTCATCTTTAAATAAAAATTTCGGTGATAGGCTCTCCTTTGCATAAAGTACTACTCCTCTTTTTTTAACTTTGTCTGATGAAAAAAATTCATGTCCCAGTCTTTTATTACTCAATATTTTCCTGTGTAGCCTTATCACATGTGTTTCTTGTAAACAAATCAGGTCCAATTGTTCTTTTTTTAATAAATGAAAGACTCTTCGTCTTTTTTCCGGGGAGTTCAGTCCATTAGAGCTGTGTAGCATTATCTTCCACAGAATCAGAATACGTTGCAGCAACAGAAGCCTGCAGAGAGATTGCCTGGTTTGATCAACTCATAAAGGACTTTGGGTTGGTGAGAAAAGGGCCTGTCAGCTTGCTAGAGGACAACCAAAGTTGCCTGAAGCTGACACAGAGTGAGAAGTTCCTAGCCAGAACAAAACACATTGGGGTTAAGTACCACTACATATGCCAGATGATCCAGGATGGACTTGTGGAACTATCCTACTGCAGCACCCAAGAGATGACTACTGACATCCTGACGAAACCCCTACCAAGAGAGAGTTTCCAGAATCTACGTGTCAAGCTGGGACTCTGGGTGGTTGAATAAAGCTGTTTATGTTTTGTATAATGTTGTATTACCTGAGAAGGGGGATGTGGGATGTAAACACAGGAGCAGTCAATGACAACATTCCTAGAGTGTACATGTTAGAACATGGGGAGGGATGTCTGTCTAGCGAGCAGGTAAACTTCCTGGGGACGGACTTCCTCCACATGTGACCAGAGGTGGGTGTGGCCTCACCTGTGCAGGTAAATGATAAAAGCACAGGGCAGGCAGCCATATATCTCTCTCTGCCATCTTCCTTCGATGAGGAAACATCTAAGGATGCTCTCTTGGCTCCCAGCCAAGAGAGGAGATAAGGACTATCTTGCTACAAGATAGATTCTAAATGTATTTTACCTTTTTAAGCTGTCTGCCTTCTGGGATCATATTGTGAACAGAACGTGAGTAAACTCTTTTATACTTTTATAAAGACTGTGTTGTGTCTTGTATTTTAAGAGGGAACAAAAGGGGAAATTACCAGAGTAATTATTGTAGAGGTTCTAGCGAACCTGTGCAAGCGTTGCCGTTGCGAACTTAAAGGGGAATGTCTATAAACTCTGTTGATATTTTGGGAACTTGTTAGCACAAGTTGGATTAGGATATAATCTCACAATATATCCTCTCCTGCACCCCTGAACATTCCCACACTACTCGAGTGTAGGCTGAACTCCTGACAGAAACTACGGAAGGGGAGGTTTTAGTCATGGGGATTTCACCATGCTCTGAAAAGGAAAACATTGATTTCAACAGCAGGCCTGCAGAGCAGCAATCTACTCGCCTGCGAGTCTCATCATGATCAGTGGGACTTCTTCCCGAGCCGGCAGTGCATAAGATGGGCTGCACCCCTTGCACCCAACTTGTACCTAAAACTCTGCACAAGCCTGCACCAGAGAAGAGTGGAGCTGGAAGGGACCCCTGAGGGTCATCAAGCCAACCCCCTGGGGCAATGCAGGAATCTCAAGTAGACTATCCCTGACCGATGGCCCCCCGTCTTCTGTTTTTCCTCTCAGCCAGGACCCACAGCAACGGAGACTGGAGGTGGGGGGAAAGATAAATTTTGACCAGGGAAAGGCAATGGGGCAGATTTGTCAGGCGCACACAGGCACAGCTTGAAGACTTTACGCAGAGAGGAACCCCACACGGGAGACACAGATACACAAGCACACAGAAGTCAATAACCCAAGAGTGGCTTCTAAGTGGGGGCTTGGCTGAGGACAGGGTGGGGTGGAAACATGTGGAGCTTTGCAGAGGTGAGGCAGAAAGTGTTTGTCAGAGGGAAACTCACTTTCCCTTTTTAGAAACCGGCCAAGATCCCTTCTGCATTTGCAGCTCTGCCCCCAAAGTGACCCTTTCAATCCGCTTGATAGTCCAGCTGTAGGCGCTGGTCTTCCAGGCAGAATGAAAAGCGCACCCACCGATCCCGCTTCCTTCCTCTCCCCTTCCTGCCCCCCTCCGTTATTTGCTCACCTGCCTCCTTCCCGTCCTCTCCCCTCCCTGCCTCCTTCAGCCGGGATTGCCCATCCACGACTCCCAGCTTCCCAAGCCTACAGTGAATGCCCCCCCCCGCAGGATGACACCCAGTGCGGACCGCCCCCACCCTGCTCCGCCACTGCTCTGGAAGAAGCTGTTCTGCTGAGAGCAGGACATCTCTGAAGACTCGGCTTGGGTTCTGTAATCTCTGGTGATACATCCCACTGGGTGCGGTGTGGTGAGCTGCAGACTGACTCCCACAAGTCACCAGCTGAGAGGTCCATGGTTCAGATGCCACTACACCCCTAGGTGCTGAAAAGTACCAACTTGAATGGCTCTGAAAGGAAATCAGACAAATTCAATGTTGAGATTTCTATGCTGTCCATCGGACTGGGTTGCCCCAGCCATTCTGGGCACTCCCAGCAAATTGAAACATCCAAAACAGTAAAACACCCCAAAATCATTCCTGTACCGAAGCCAATTGGATTGACTGTTGAATCTTCTTCCAAGTACTTTGGAAAGAACAGGAGCTTTCCCTGCACTTGAGAGCAGTCAGCTAACGTAGGGGTACAGGCCAGGCCACTCCCAGCTCAATCCCCTCACCTCAGCATCGGCCGCCTGAGGCAGCTGCCTCACTCTGGCTCATCAGAGGTCCGGCCCTGCTTGGGAATATGAGTGGGAGAGGGCCATTGCACTCAGGTCCTGCTTATGGGATTGTTGTGAGCCTCTGCTGGGCAACTATGGGGAACAAGGTGCTGGACTAGATCATCCATTGGTCTAATCCAGAAGGACTGTTCTTACATCCGGGGTGGACTGGAGGCAACTCCAACTTGCAAAAAGCCCTGGGGCACCAAGAATTGCAGACTCCCACACTAGCAAGCAAATGAGCTATTGCTTCGCTTCTTAAAACAAAAGAAAAAAACAAACCCCTTTTGCCAAGCTTGGAGCAAACAGACCAATGAAAGTTGCATTTTTGCGTGGGTAGGAAGGGTGTCATTTTCCTTTGGCTGATTTAGGTCCTCGGCTTTTAGACTCCAGAACTGGCACAAACAGGGATGGAACTCTGCTTTAGTTCAAAGGGAGGTATGATTGGCAGGCAAGGTGACGCAGCCAGTTATGTGGAAGGGAGGAGGAGGAGGGTGGGGAGGTCACAAGGGAGGAAAGAGCTCTGCACCTCAGCTCGGAATTCTTTTGGAAGAGTGGAGGGGAACCGAGGAAACCTTTCTTCCCTTTCAGTCTTTTCTCCCCCCCTCCTTTTTCTTTCTTTTTTAAGAATATGCTATACAGAATTTCCGAGGGGGAAATTCGCTACGGATCTCGCCTTCCCCAGAAACCCCTCCACATACCTAGGGCGCGAGACAATGAGCTCAAGAAAGCCCTTTCCTTTTTTTATGAAATATTTATTAAGGTTTTACGAAAAACAGAAGTTTACAAAATAAAAAGAAAGCATAAAAAAGAAAGAGATAAGAAAAAATACAAAAAATACAAAAATACATAGAGAAGAAAAAAGAAAAAAAATACAAGATACAAAAGGCAAATAGGTAAAAAAATTAAAAACAAATCCATTTTTTGATATTTTTAAGCTCATTTGCTTGTTTCCTTGACCTACTCACACCTCCCCTTTTTGTATTCCCATTTACATAATCAATTCAGCAAATCCTTACCCTCTTTCATTTATCTTAACTCAATATCTTAACATATTATAGCTATATATTTTCATCCATTACCAATCCATTTTTGCATATTCTTCTTAACTTTGTTGCTAATGCCACTTATTTTCAATCCAGCATCATTTTAACATTCATTAATTTTACAATATTTCTGCAAATAGTCTTTAAATTTCTTCCAGTCTTCTTCCACCAACTCTTCTCCCTGGTCTCGGATTCTGCCAGTCATTTCCGCCAATTCCATACAGTCCATCACCTTCATCTGCCACTCTTCCAGGGTGGGTAAATCTTGTGTCTTCCAATACTTTGCAATAAGTATTCTTGCTGCTGTTGTTGCATACATAAAGAAAGTTCTATCCTTCTTTGGCACCAATTGGCCGACTATGCCCAGGAGAAAGGCCTCTGGTTTCTTCAGGAAGGTATATTTAAATACCTTTTTCATTTCATTATAGATCATCTCCCAGAAAGCCTTAATCTTTGGGCACGTCCACCAAAGGTGAAAGAATGTACCTTCATTTTCTTTACATTTCCAACATTTATTATCGGGCAAATGATATATTTTTGCAAGCTTGACTGGTGTCATGTACCACCTGTATATCATTTTCATAATATTCTCTCTTAAGGCATTACATGCCGTGAATTTCATACCAGTGGTCCACAACTGTTCCCAGTCAGCAAACATAATGTTATGTCCAACATCTTGTGCCCATTTAATCATAGCAGATTTAACCGTTTCATCCTGCGTGTTCCATTTTAACAGCAAGTTATACATTCTTGAAAGTATCTTAGTTTTGGGATCTAACAGTTCTGTTTCCAATTTTGATTTTTCCACCTGGAAGCCAATTTTTTTGTCCAAATTATAGGCCTCTCTTATTTGATAATAATGAAGCCAGTCTCACACTTTATCTTTTAATTTCTCAAAACTCTGCAATTTCAATTTGTCTCCTTCTTGCTCCAAAATTTCCCAGTATTTCGGCCACTTGGCCTCCATATTGAGCTTTTTCTGAGCCTTTGCTTCCATCGGTGACAACCACCTTGGAGTTCTATTTTCAAGTAGGTCCTTATATCTTATCCAGACATTAAACAATGCTTTCCTGACAATATGGTTTTTAAATGCTTTATGTGCTTTAACCTTGTCATACCACAAATATGCATGCCACCCAAAAACGTTACTAAAACCCTTTCCTTCCCCTGTCGCACCAAGCACCACATCTTTTTTTATGAATAAAAGACCCTGCTTCCCTCTTTCTGGTATGAAACCGTATCAATATGAACGGGGACTTGGGCATGAACTCTGTATTTACATACTGCTGTGTATAGCCCAATCAAAAGGATCGGATTTGGACAGCTAGCCAATAGCGGATAACGGCCTCTAGTGGACAGAATCTTTCTTGTGCCGCTGCCTGTTTCCGTTCTGCAGAGCAGCGGAGCTTTGCTAGCTTGACTGAGCTCCTGAGTGGCCGCCTGCTGAGAGAACAATGGACTCAGTCCATCAAAAGCCCATTAACTGGTTTCTATTGCCAAAAGTGATCCTTTGTTGCAAGAAATCTGTCAAGCCACTTCCCTTATGGACTGCCGGCTTAGGAAAAGCCCCTCACTTCAGAAAATCCTCGAAAATCCACCCCCTGCATCAATTTCCTCCATTCCAACGCCATTCTTGCCCTTAAGGAAAGGATTCTTTCCCCCTCTATCTCCCGCCATAATCCCTCAAGCGTGAGGACACGTGTACACCCAGGGAAGTGCCCAAAGGTGACAATTACTGAGCAGTTAGTTGGCCAAAGAAACCAAGAGCCCATCACCAGACTTGCCACAGGGTATGGATGTGCAGGAGGGACGCGGGTGGCGCTGTGGTCTAAACCTGGCGCTGTGATCTGTTGGTGAAAACAGTACCAGGAGACTCTTTCAGGTGGTTCATAGTCTAACAGAACCACCTTTGCCATCAGGGTCTGATACAGAGTCCAAGATCTCCTGTAATGACTCCTGTCATGAGTTTTTTTGCAGATAAAATTGCTCAGGTTTGGAAAGAGGTAGACTCCACCAAGGTAGTGTGGGATGTAAACACAGGAGCAGTCAATGACAACATTCCTAGAGTGTACATGTTAGAACATGGGGAGGGATGTCAGTCCAGCAAGCAGGTAAACTTCCTGGGACGGACTTCCTCCGCATGTGACCAGAGGTGGGTGTGGCCTCACCTGTGCAGGTAAATGATAAAAGCACAGGGCAGGCAACCATATCTCTCTATGCCATTTTTCTTTCGAAGAAGAAGCATCTAAAGATGCTCTCTTGGCTCTTAGCCAAGAGAGGAGGAAAGGACTATCTTGCTATAAGATAGATTCCGAATGCATGTGTCAGAGCTACCCTAGGTCCCAGCTCACAAAGGACCAACGCTGCTTCGTTGTTAAGTACAAAAGTCTTTATTGAAGTTCAGTTTCACTTCCAGAGCCGCAGCGCGCAGCTCTACGTCTCAACTGTCAGACCGCTGATGCTCCGTCTGAGTCTCCTCCCCCTTGACACCAATTTAAGATTCTAGCCTTGCTCCACCTTTTCCGCTGCTCTTTCCTCCTCTGGGTCCGCCTGCCCGCCGGGGTCTCGCCCCTTCTAGCCTCCTCTGAGGCTGATTCCCCTGAGCCGTCTCCCTCCCTCCGGCGGGCTTTAGGAGCTGGTTCCCCATCCGGGTCTCCTGCTGTCCCGCGCGCCTGCACATTTGAACTTGGCGCGCGCGCCCAGCCAGCAGCTTTCCTCCTGACCGTTTCACTGCTGCTGTCACTGCTTCCCCCTTCGGGGGGGCTAGCTGCAACTGACCTCCCTTCCGTTCCTCCACTCTCCGATGGAGGCGTGGTCAGCCCTGACTCCCTCTCTGGAGGAGACGCTGGCCCTGACACATGTGACTCTTCCCCCCCACTACGCTCTGGTGGGGAAACTGGTCCCGATCCTCCACTGCTGTTTTGGGGTTCCCCTCTGGCTCCTTGTTTCTGGTGCGTCCCCCCTGGGACCCCCCTTGCCCTGACCATCGGCGCCCCCTTCTGGGAATCTTCTGATTCGCTGGAGAAGCTCATGGAATCTCTCGGGCCACTGTCATACTCCCCTACGCTGCCCTCGGATTCTTCCCCTTCGCTCTCCCATTCCTCTCTCCCCATTGCTCCTGCTCCTGATTCCCTGACAGCATGTAACCTTTTAAGCCTGTCTGCCTTCTGGGATCATATTGTGAACAGAACGTGAGTAAACTCTTTTATACTTTTATAAAGACTGTGTCGTGTCTTGTATTTTAAGAGGGAACAAAGGGGAAATTACCAGAGTAATTATTATAGAGATTCTAGCGCACCTGTGCAAGCGTTACCGTTGCGAACTTAAAGGGGAATGTCTATAAACTCTGCTGATATTTTGGGAACTTGTTAGCACAAGTTGGATAAGGATATAATTAGTCAATATATCCTCTCCTGCACCCCAGAACATTCCCACAGGTAGGAGGGTGCCAGAGCTCTGCCTAGTCAGAGACATAGTATGGCTTGCCAGTTCCCAGGGCCACGTGGAGGAGGGGGTAGGAGGGAGGGAAACAGATGGAGTATGCATGCACATTTGACTGCCTAATGGCATCCACATCACCCAGGGGATCACAGCCACAGAGATAAGAAAAGAAGAGCCATCCCATTGTCTGGAGAGGTCACTTACCTGATCGCATGGACAAGCCGTTGTCATCGGACCCCAGTGATGGAAGCGTGCAGCTGTATTGAGGCAGCACCAGGTGCTGAAATTGTGCACCTCTAACAATTTTGTGCCTGGGGCAACTGCCCCTGTGCCCCGCAGCCCACTACGCCACTGGGTCTAGTCAAGTTGGATGCGATCCATTACAACCTGTTGCCTCTGAGGATGTGGACAGACTTAAACGAGTGAAACCTACCACCTGAAGAAGTGATTGTTAAACTGCTTATTAAAAAGACATATTTGGACCTGGCCATTATGTCCAATTATCGTCCAGTCTCAAACTTTCCATTCCTGGGCAAGGTGATTGAATGGATGGTCACTGAACAACTCCATTCTCCATGTCTGGAGAATAATGCAAAATATATAATGTCTTGGTAAAATCTCAGGATATACTATAAATAGGTCCAAATCAGAGTTGATGTTATTAGGAAATATATATTTTTGTTCAACTGTTTAAACAATACCAATTTCATACTTGTACAGAAAATGTTAATTATCTAGGCACATTACTAGCATGAGATTTATCAGCAAAGTATTCCCCTCAGCTCCTCCTCCTGACTAGGCGGCTTCTGTGGGAGAAGAGAGCTGTCACGTGCCTTGCCCGCTACTTTTTTAACAACCCAGCTGACCTCAGTGCATTTTGTCCTTTCCCTCAGGCAGCAAAATGTCTTAGGCTTGCCTTGGGCATAAGTACTCGCCAAGTTGCAATGTTTTGTTTCAGAACCCACTTGCATAAATTAAAAAAGGAAAAGAAGGGAATGCTTTTTTTAAAAAAAATGATGTGCCCAGAACTCCTTTCTCTGATCAGTGAGTAAGCCCAAACAGCTCCCACACATCTGGCCTTAGGACTTCCAGAGCGGATGTGTGATCCCAAGCTATTGTTTGACATGCCATATTTTTCATTTCAGCATTGGAGCGCTCTTGCAGAGACTGTCCCTTTGTTCAGAATGTCACAGGCCCAGAGTGAAAAACTGACACTCCTAATTTCAAGCTCAGGCCCTCCAGGTGTTTCTGGACTCCAGATCCTATAACCCCAGACCATTGGTCATGATGGTGATGGGCATTGGAGACCAGCAAAATCTGGAGGGACACAGATTCCCCACCTCAGCTGTAGAAAAATATGCTTTACTGTCTTAAGGCAGGCTTTGAAATGTGGATACAGCAACTTCTGAGTTAAGGGGCAGACCAGCGATAGCTGATCACATTTCAGGCTGAGGGCCACACTGATTCATGGTCAACATGTCAAAGTAAGTGCCACTGAAGTGTAAAAGCGGGTGCAGGCATATATTTTTTTAAGGACCACATTGTTTGGGGCTTGGTGGAGTCATTAAAAGCTTTGGACCTCACAGAATAACAGCAAGGGATCCTCAGGAGAGGTCAGTTATAACAGTATTATTTTCCCCGTATGTGGGGTGGAGTGGGGGGGCAGGGCTTATAAAGTGAAGTTGATCCTCCACTGTGGGTTAAAAAGGTAAAGGTAAAGGTACCCCTGCCCGTACAGGCCAGTCTTGACAGACTCTAGGGTTGTGCGCTCATCTCACTCTAGAGGCTGGGAGCCAGCGCTGTCCACAGACACTTCCGGGTCACGTGGCCAGCGTGACGAACCTGCTCTGGTGAGCCGTCACCAGAGCAGCACACGGAATGCCGTTTACCTTCCCGCTATAAAACGGTACCTATTTATCTACTTGCACTTAAGGGTGCTTTCGAACTGCTAGGTGGGCAGGAGCTGGGACCGAACGACGGGAGCTCACCCTGCTGCGGGGATTCGAACCGCCGACCATGCGATCGGCAAGTCCTAGGTGCTGAGGTTGTACCCACAGCGCCACCCGCGTCCCGTTCCACTGTGGGTTACTTTTGTTCAAAGCAAGATTCCTCTGGAGGGAGAGGATGTTGCAAAGTAAGTCAGAGGCAAAGCAGCCCCAAGCCAGGTTCTGTGTTTGCCCACATGATTTGCAGTGAGCCAAGGGCTGAATTGCTGCTGTTGTTTCATAGCCCAGAACAGCAGGTGTAGGCGAAAGGTCTAAAGTTAGACAACCAGGTCTTGGTCAAGGCATCCGCTGACCAGCAGGCCATAGAGAAGAGGAACGTCAGCATTTCAACTCTGAGCCAAAAGTTTGGCTTTTGCTATTTTTTGACACCCTTGGTCATGAGCCAAGTGTGATTCTCGAACTCTTAATGCTGACTTTGCCAAATCCATGCAGGCCCTTTTCATCTCTCATGCTCAGGAAGTAGCAGCTACAGCTCAGGAGAGGATTTTTCATTTGCTCCTTTTCCATGGGGTGGGGAAAACTCAACACTTTTAATCTTGTCTTATTTTTATGCAAATTGGGTGGTCCAAAACAAGGAGAGTTATATCTGCACCCTCTCTTTAGCACAGATGGCCTGCAGGAGAATTTCCTGTCCTTAAAAGTAAAACTGAACTTTTTTGGCAGTGCAACTGCAGGGAAGGCATTGTCTGCCACGTTTGCAGTTGAAAGCAGAGCTTGGTGGGGGGGCAGGAATGTTCAGCAGAGGGCAACCAAAATTATCAAGGGGCTGGAGCAACTCCCAGATGAGAAGCTAAAACATTTGGGGCTTTCTAGTTTAGGGGGGAAGTGAGTAAGGGAGGAAACGGTCAGGGGTACACGCATAGTGTAGAGAAAGTGGAATGCGATAAGTTTTTCATCCCTCCATAATTCCAGAACCCAATGGGGCCATCCAATTGTGGGTTACTGGGTGGTTGTTGTTTTTATTTTGATTACAGTCGTACCTTGGAAGTTGAATGGAATCAGTTCTGGGAGCCAAAACGTTCAAGAACTAAGCTGTTTGAAAACGAGGGTACAACTGTAGTTATTTTTTGGTTTTATATTTTCATTTTACTTTGTGAAACACCCTGAGACCTGTGGGTATAGAATCATAGAATTGGAAGGGACCCCGAGGATCATCTAGTCCAACCCCCTGCAATGCAGGAATATGCAGATGTCCCATACAGGGATCGAACCTGCAACCTTGGCATTATCAGCACCACACTCTAACCAACTGAGCCATCCTGTATAGGGTGGTGTATAAATTCAATAAGTAATAAATAATAAAATAAAATATTGGAGACCAAAAAAAGAGGACAGCCTAAGGCACTGCCAGCCCGAGCTTGGAAAAGAGGTGTGCGGGGTCGCCATTGCCATGCCCCTTTCCCCAGCTCGGGCTGGCAGGGGCCATGACGGGCAGAGCAGCCCAATCCCGAGCCACCTGAGCCCGAGACCCCAACAACTCCCCCTCAACCTGGACATTTCCTTTAAAATGTAAAAAATCGCCCAGATAGCCATGTTGGTCCCCAAAAAGAGGACATGTCCGGGTTTCCCCAGACATATGGCAACCCTAAATTGTGGTGGAAGATGACCCTGAAAATACTGGAAAAGCCTTGTATGGTACGGCATGGAAAGGGGAACTAGAATAAAGGACTGAAGGGGCTGCATTAGTGAGGTTGTTGGAGCAAGTTTCCTTGGAATGAGGCTCAGCGGAGACTGTGGTGTCTTTATGATATATGGTTTATTCACACACATATACAACCTGAGCCGAAGATGGAGAGGCTCACAGCATTAACTCCCCAGAAGGTCTTGCTTCTTCCAGTTACAGCCTTCGAATCAAGAAGAAATCAGCCATGGCTCTCTCTCTGTGACTTCTGCCAACTTCCAGCCCAGCTCTCTCACACAACTCTGACCTTTTCCTTTCTCATTCCCAGCCAGGCGAGGGAGGAGGCCCACCCTCATTTGTCCTCTGGCACAGAGCAACCACAGGGTACATAGGTGGCAACTATGACCCTTGCTTGGTTAATTCAACAATGGAATCCTCCATTAGATTTTCACCCTTGCAGACTAACTCCCAAACTCACAAGGCTGAGGGACTAGGCAAGTCCAAGGCTATTTCAAAACCAGTTTTTAGGTGCATTTAGCTTTGTGTTCTATAGCTTTTAGCCCAATATTGATTGATGGGGAATGGAGGCTTATTTTGGGATGGTTTGTGGTGCCCAGCCCTGTCTTGTCTTGTCCTCTTGTGTGTGTGTGTGTGTGTGTGTGTGTGTGTGTGTGTGTGTGTGTTTTCAAGGGCGTTTTGCTTGTTCACCGGGATCCTTCAGAAGGAAGAGACAAAAGAGTAGCGGCATTTTAGGACAACGTAACAAAAACTTATGCAGGCATAGCCTATTTCATCAGAAGCATAAAGGAGACTAAGGAGGTTGATTGATAGTTTGAGGTATTGGTTGAGGCTTAGGCATCTGAAAAATCATATCACCCCTTATATACCCAATTGATGGCTCTGCTCTGCTCTTATCGGGGGTCCCTTCTCTGCTATCTTTTCAATGCCTATTTCCTCTTCCTCTTTCAAGAAGCCTTCTAAGGAGAGATTTTTCTTAGTCTGCTTCTGTGTAGGAACTGTTTTTGGATGTTTTGGTTGTTTAACTGTTGTGTCTTTGCTGCCCTGGACTCCTTTGGGAGGAAGGGTGGGATATAATGATGCCGAGTAGTGCCTCCTGCCCATAACTGAAGGTTTTGTGGAGGCGCCATAGCCTCAGTGTGTCAGCACCTGCATTGCATGCAGAAGGTCCCAGGTGCAGTCCCTAGCACCTGCAGTTAGAAGCTCAATGTAGGTAGGAGCCTCTCTCTGCCCAAGACCTTGGAGAGCTTCTGCCACTCAGGCTGGAAGTGGGCAATACTGGGCTAAATGGATCAATCAGGTTTAGGATCAGGGACTTCCTTCTCTTAAATGAGCTACCTTCCCAGGTGGATGAGCCCCACTGCTCGTCACTTCCCTCTACAGCACGGGCAGAAACCACCTTCTTGACTGTTGGACCCCCTAGTGGTCTCATCTGCTCAATTGGCCAGAGCCTGGCTGTCAGGGCTATTCAGCTGCAGTTCAGCATCAAAACTCAGAGATGAGCAGTAAGGTGGACTCTTTCTTCAGAGAGACAAAACCCGACAGAGAAACTCCACAGGCAGGACTAGCCCCAGTTGCCAGAACGGAGGATCTTAGCCACCTCCTAAGGTAGGGCTATCATACATCAACAGCTTCTGGGTCTTCCTTTAAGAAGCTCAACAATTTGGGGGTCTTCCTAAAAATAGCTCCACAGCTTTCGGGGTGTCTTGGTTTCTACTTTTAGAAATATGGCATCCCTAGCCTAAGGCTCCTCCCCAGTCGGCTGACTTCCCAACAGTCGTGGAGGGGCTCTCTGTGCCTTTTGTTCTGCTACATGTAATGCCTTCCTTGTTCCTAGGGACAGAGGAGGAGGGGAGAAGGGAACAGTGGACATGGCAGGTGCATGGGGATCTGTTGCAGCCTCAGCCTCCACCTCCTCCTCCTCCTCATCCTCCTCCTCAGCTGCCTCAGTCTCCCTTAAACCTGTTGCTTGTTTAGCCTCCAAGCCATCTGCTCCCCCTTCTTCTTCTTCTTCTGACCTGTCTCCTGCATCCCACCAGCAGTCTCCTGGCTTGGGGCCTTCCCACTTTGATGCTTCCCTGGGGGGGTTCCCTGGCTGTAGCCTCCTGCCATTCCTCCTCCTCTAGCCAGTACCCGACACTAGCGTTGCATGCAGGGGAAGCCCCTAACTCACTGAGGGTTTGAGACCCATCAACTCCCCTCACCTGGTTAGCCCGCCAGTTGAAGCCATTCCTGGGGTGTGGCTGCTGCTGCAGGCTCACAGTTTCTAAGAGCCGCAGGTGAGAGCTGTAGTGACCAAAGGTGGACAAACTACCCCAGAAGGAGCACAACGTAGAAACCAGCCTCCCTTAGGAAACCAAAGTTTACATTCATCACTCCACCCACTTTCACCTGTGGCCCCTCCCTCCACAGGCACACAGCCCCTGGAAGGCTTCCCAGAGGAGAATATGGCCCTTAAGACTGAAAAAGAGTCCCCAACTCCAAACTAGTGACGAACTGCCATTGATGGCTTCAGTTGGATGTTGAAATCTCCCTCTAAGCTCCTTCTCAGAGCCATGTTCCCTTTCAACAACTGGCTTCCTCCTGCAGGTCAAACAGTCCCCTCAGTACAAGGACCCATTGTTTCTCCATGTGCATTTTCAGCAGCCTCCCATGTGACTGCCAGTGATATCATTTTTCCCATCCTCAGATTTTGCCCCACCCCCGGCAGCCTAAAATTCTCATCTGCTTATATCTTCAAAGGAAATAAGACATCTCCAGCTGAGCAAGACCTGGTATTTTCCCCTCTTCAGATAGCTCTGGATCTTCAGCTGCGGAGGACAAATGCCCACGGGCCTTTCAAAATTTCCAATGTATTCGTAGGAACATCACCTGTCTTGGAAAAAGTAAGGAACAAATGTCTCAGATGCAAGCCCTTTAATCTGGAATTGCTATTCTTAACTCCATGTGGCTGGGGTATTCTGGGGCTTCTGTACCTTGAACTAATAATTTCTTGTTTGCATGTTCTACCCCAGCTGCTGCTCCCTGTTCAGTTCAGCTGGGGGATTAATTATGCGTTGTCAGTTGATTCGTCAGGGTCTGTTCCATACATGCCGGGTGGATAAAACGACTAATTCATGTCATGTCTAACTGGTTTGAGCGAAAGGCTTCTCAGAAGCTAGGGCATGTGATAAAATAGAGCAATGTATAAAAGCGGGTGGAGGGTGGACATTAAAATCAGTCCAAAGAATTCAAATGTCTGGGTGCTCAAGAAATGTTTAAATGATAGCACAGAGCTGTTGGCATAAAAAAGGTCTTCAAGGGATGCCTGAAAGTCAGCATTTCATTCCAGATCAGCCTTCTCACTGATTCAGTCACTTGTGCAGACAGCTCAACTTCTGCAACCAATGACCTCCTGCAGAGTGTAGCCACCAAAGAGAGTTTTGGGAGGACTGGAGGACAGGCTTGCAGTTCATTCAGGGCAGAAGCAATGGGAGAAGGGCCATAGCTTAGTGGTAAAGCAGCTGCTTACATGCAGAAGCTCTCAGGTTCAATCTGTTGTATCTCCAGCTAGAATGTCCTCTGTCTGAAACCCTGGAGAGTTTTTGCCATCCATTGTGGGCAACACTGAACTAGATAGAGCCATAGTGGGACTCAGTATAAGGCAGCCTCCTATTGTCCCAGCAACAAGCCTTTGCCACGCACAGAGGACTCCTTAAAGACATGAAATAAATAAAGCTGCCCTGGAAAGGGATGCTGAAAATGAGTCACAATGAGAAAGCCCTGGAACAACAAAACACTCGGACACAGTGCCTTTAAAGCACGGACCTGTGCCTAGGAAGCATGGGGCACCAGTTACCTGTGGCTGAGCCTTGAGAGACTGCTGTCCAAGGTGCTGAAGGGATTGAATACAAAGATGCAACTGTTAGAATGTCAAGGGGCATGATGGTGCTTTGAATGCATAAAGCAGATGCGGCCTAACTTGCACAGTTACAGAATGAACTGAACTGAGCTGGAAGAAGCAGGACTACATGGGATGTAGAACGCTATACAGGAAATGGCTCTGGGTGGCCCACTGGGAGAGGCACATGATGCAAAAAGCGGCAGTTTCAATCCATTCATGGAAAACAGAGCTCTGAAATCCTGGAGAGCAGCTGCTGGCTGTGGCAGACCATACAGAACTAGATGGCCCAGTGGTCTCACTGGGTTTTCAAGCCAGAACACAGCTTCAGCGCCCCCAGAACAAACCAATTTTTAATTCCCCAAACTCTTACTAATCAGAGTTTCGTTTTTAAAGGAGGGAGAAGGAGGAGGACTCCGAACAAAGATGTGCCTGCCCTTATATAGACATTTTAAATTGCCCGCCCTGGAGTCCAAGACCACTCCCAGGAGAAGGGGAAGAAGAAGAAGAAGGGGAGGAAGAAGAAGAGGAGGAGGAAGAAGAAGGGGAAGAAGAGGAAGAAGAAGAGGAAGAAGAAGAAGAGGAGGAGGAGGAGGAGGAGGAGGAGGAGGAAGAAGAACCTACATCACAGAAAGGGTGCAGCTCAAGACCACCCCCCAGATACATCGTACCTACATCACAGAAAGGGCTGTCTACAACAGACATCTGAGTGTGTTGTTTACCTCCTGTCTGGCAGGTTACCTGTTAGTGCTCACTTAATTCAGTACCCTGGGGAGCCTGGCCAGTCTTTTGTAACGACAAAAACTTCGTTCCTGAGCCAGGTCCCAGGCTCACACCCTATTCCTATCTTAAATGTGCCCTTAAGACAGGATTTGTGAAGGAAAAGGCAATGGGGAGGCTTTTCCATTTTCCTTTGACCTTGCAGAGAAAACATTTGGTCAGTTTGGGAATCCAAATGGTTTCAGGTCGGTCTTCCTGCGCTGATCTATGGTTAGGGTGCTTGGTTAGTACATTGATGAACATTTCATATATATCTGAGACCTTCAAATTCTTATCACAAGGCATCCGCACAACATGACCGGTCCAAGGAAGTTGATGTTGAAGAATCCTCACTACCACACTGCTGATCTTTGCTACTTCCAGTACACCAACATTTGTTTGCCTGTCTTCCCAAGTGATGTGTCGAAATTTCCGGAGACGCCGTGGATGGAATCTTTCGAGGAGCTGGAGATGGCCTTCAGAAGTGGTCCATGTTTCATAGCAAACGATGGCGAGTTCTTAAAGAAATAGGAGGGCCTGATCCCCTCATCTGTCTCCTGAGAAATCTCTTATGTGGGACGAGAACAGGGTCGTCTTTCGGAGATGCGGCACCGGGTGCGAATATCCGCCCGGTGCCGCCAAAGTACCGTGATAGTGTTGGGGTGGCCGTAGCCGCGCATGGCCAGCCATCCGGGGGGGCGGAAGCGCAACTCTCCCGCGTGTCGCTGCAGGAGAGCGATGCCCGCACAGGCTTGGGAGGGAAGCTGTGCGCCCGCCAAACTTATGGTTGGCAGGACGCAGCCGGCGGGCATGCAGGGGAAGGGGAGGCGGCTGGCAAAGCTGTGCAGCTCCCCCACTCGCTGGGTGGTTTCCTAAATTAATTAAACAAAGAAGAGGAAGAAGGGAAAGAAAAGGAAGAGGAAGAAGAAGAAGAAGGGGAACAAGAGGAAGAAGAAGAGGAGGAAGAAGAAGAAGAAGAGGAGGAGGAGGAGGAGGAGGAGGAAGAAGGGGGGAAAAAAGAAGAAGAAGAAGGGGAGGAAGAAAAAGAGGAGGAGGAAGAAGAAGGGAAGAAGAGGAAGAAGAAGAAGAGGAGGAACAGGAGGAGGAAGAAGAAGAGGAGGAGGAGGAAGAAGAAGAACCTACATCACAGAAAGGGGTGTAGCTCAAGACCACCCCCCAGATACATCGTACCTACATCACAGAAAGGGCGGTCTACAACAGACATCTGAATGCGTTGTTTACCTCCTGTCTGGCAGGTTACCTGTTAGTACTCACTTGATTGGGTACCCTGGGGAGCCTGGCCAGTCTTTTGTAATGACAAAGACTTCGTTCCTGAGCCAGGTCCCAGGCTCAGCCTATGTAGGAGTACAAATATCCAGAGATGTAGTGATCAGATGGGATTACTATGAGGAATTATAAAAGACCCTGATGCTGGGAAAGATGGAGGGCACTAGTGTGGGAATGTTCTGGGGTGCAGGAGAGGATATATTGTGAGATTATATCCTAATCCAACTTGTGCTAACAAGTTCCCAAAATATCAGCAGTGTTTATAACATTCCCCTTTAAGTTCGCAACAGTAACGTCTGCACAGGTTCGCTGGAACCTCTATAACAATTACTCTGGTAATTTCCCCTTTGTTACCTCTTAAAATACAAGACACGACACAGTCTTTATAAAAGTATAAAAGAGTTTACTCACGTTCTGTTCACAATATGATCCCAGAAGGCAGACAGCTTTAAAAGGTTACATACACTCAGAATCTATCTTATAGGAAGATAGCCCTGTCCTCTCTTGGCTGAGAGCCAAGAGGGCTTCCTGCTTCTTTGAAAAGTGATGGCAGAGAGAGATGGCAGAGGCAAGAGAGAGAATGGCTGCCTGCCCTGTGCTTTTATCATTTACCTGCACAGGTGAGGCCACACCCACCTCTGGTCACATGCGGAGGAACTCCGTCCCCAGGAAGTTTACCTGCTTGCTGGACAGACATCCCTCCCCATGTTCTAACATGTACACTATAGGAATGTTGTCATTGACTGCTCCTGTGTTTACATCCCACAACTAGGAGAAGGGGATGACAGAGGACGAGATGGTTGGACAGTGTTCTTGAAGCTACCAGCATGAGTTTGACCAAACTGCGGGAGGCCTGGCGTGCTCTGGTCCATGAGGTCACAAAGAGTCGGACACGACTAAACAACAACAACAAAGCTCTCCATTCCTTTTCTGCACCAAACTTGATTATCGGAGGACAAGAAAATACTAGCAAAAGAAAAGGGGGAAAAAGCTGACCTTGTCTTGTGTTTCTTTCCTGGAATAAGAAAATAATGAAGAGACACAAGAATTCTAAGGTGCCAGAACAAGCTTTGCTGGCTACTGGTAGTAAACAAACCAGAAGAGACAGAAGATGACCGACTTTCCATTGAAGAAGCCTTGACCCGTTTGAATAAAGGTAAGAAGAAAGATAGGGCTCAGTGCTTATGCCCCAATCCAGCAAAGAAGAACAAGACATGTAAATCAGCTGCAGTACGTTTGTCTCTTGCTGGGTCACGAACTGGGAATAAAGCTGGTGCATATCTGAGTGTTAGTACTGAACTGCATTGTTTCCAATATGATGTGCTTCTGAATGGGTACTCCTATTCATCTTTTAGCTCCTCAAGCCATACTTTAAAATGGTGTTTACATGTGACTAGGGTTGGGTAAGTTCCTTACCGTCAGGATGTTAATACTTGGATGCTCAGTTGAGGTTTATCCCATTCTCTTCAGCTGTTTCAGGACTGCCCCTCTTTCTGATTTACTGCGGCTGAACATTGTGCCATCTGCAGATTTCAACATGCTTCTACTTAACCTGACCCAAACCATTGGTTGGCTTTCATTGAGTTCTGTGGACACAGTAAAAAAAAGCTGCCATCTGGTTTCTCTCTGGATGTTCAGATTGTTGAACACAGATTTGCTCTCCACCGTAACCATGTCTCTCAGCATACCACTTTATTTCCCCCCAGATAGGTGGCTACTATTCACTTGTAGGAAGATGTGCTTATTTAGATTACAACATTGCAGTGGGAGCAAAAGCCACCTTTCTTCTCTCAAGAGGGTTAGTCGAGTTTCTGTTGTTACGGAAAAATCCAGGTGGGAGGCTGCTCAGAGCCCGTGGGTCCCTGCCGAACAAAGAAGGAGTCCAGCCACCAACCAGAGCAAATAGCGGAGACCAAAGTTGATTGCGCAACAGGTTCAAAGAGGAATTGAACCCCAAGAACGGGGTGACAAGGACTTTTAAAAGTTCCTATCTTATCCCAGCAGACAGTTCGCTAAACATCACCACTCCATCAGAAAAGGGGAGGGTTATACATGGTTAACATAGGAGGAATGTGTTGGGGTAACATGCAAATACAGGATATGTCTTGGGAAATCCGCTCCACTTCCCAGTGGGGAGGAGTTGCGGTGGACCACGTGGCCACCCACTCCCCACCAGGGGCGGGGGACTCTGTCCCCCATTGCCTATGGGATCCCGGCCATGTCAGAGCCCGGCCAGCCAACCCCCAGAGAACTTCCTCTTTGGCTCGCTTCCTCAATCACATGCCCTCCCTCCCGATTTTGCAGGTTAGGCAATGGCCTTGCTATGGACTACGGTTGGTCGCCTTGGTTGTCTGAGGGGCCTGGTAGGAATTTTACCACTTGGCAAATTGGCACTGGACACTTGGTTTTCACCTACCTCGTAGCAATCGTCACAACTTTGTTAGGGTTGCGGTTAGGCATTGTTTGACCTTGTGTGGGGGAGGGGAGGTGTGGCCATCACCTGCCCCTCCATGCTTAAGGGTATTCCATTAAAGGAATCCGGGGATGTTGATCTAGTCTGAAGCCCAGCTGGGGGGCTAAGGCCTTGACATGACCCTGACGGGAACACCAGGGGGATCTTGAGTTGGTTCGCATCGACAGGGCTCCCCCTACCAGTGGCTTACCCTTACTGGGACTTCCTGCACAATGGGCAGGAGTCAGATATAGTCAGGTCCAATCAATGCCTAAGCCAATACCACTCACATTCTTTAATTTCAATAAAGTTGTGGCCAAAATTTGCCCAGTAACATAAACCTAATATCCGTGTCCTTGTGTGAGTTATTTCCAATGAGGGGGTGGCTGCGGGGTCTCGACACCCAAGTACATTCTAAGCACCTACTGCTAGAGGACAATAGAACTTTGGTTTGCATTGTCTGCCGCCTGGGTAAGTCCGGAGGAGAGCTCTTGCCCAGCGATTGTCACCTACGGGTAAAGTACCTTCCTGTGAGTAGGTGACCTCCCGCTTGGGGAATTCTGGCGAGGACTGAGGGGTTCCCAAGTCCTCGGCCAACGAAGCAGACTGGCGGTGGAATGAAGAGAATCGGTGAAACCAGTGGTTTTCTATGAATTTCCAAGTGTTTTTAGGCTTTTTTTAATACAGACGGTTCTTTTCGGAAGTGGCCTGGCCTGACATTGCTACATTGTATCTAGCTGGACCATAAAGAAGGCTGATCGCCGAAGAATTGATGCTTTTGAATTCTGGTGCTGGAGGAGACTCTTGAGAGTCCCATGGACTGCAAGAAGATCAAACCTCTCCATTCTGAAGGAAATCAGCCCTGAGTGCTCACTGGAAGGACAGATCCTGAAGCTGAGGCTCCAATACTTTGGCCACCTCATGAGAACAGAAGACTCCCTGGAAAAGACCCTGATGCTGGGAAAGATGGAGGGCACAAGGAGAAGGTGACGACAGAGGACGAGATGGTGGGACAGTGTTCTCGAAGCTACCAGCATGAGTTTGACCAAACTGCGGGAGGCAGTGGAAGACAGGAGGGCCTGGCGTGCTCTGGTCCAGGGGGTCACGCAGAGGCGGACACGACTAAACGACTAAACAACATCTAGTTTTGATTGGATTAACAGGGTAACGAGGTTTTGATTGACTCAGTCCGTTGTTCTCGCAGCGGGAGCTGTCATCACCTTGTCAGCGCTCAGTGGAGCATGCAAAACAGCTGGAGCTGAGCTGCCTCTGCAGAGCCATGGCATTGCTGCGATTGGCTGAAGGGCTACATTCAACGCCATCTGATTGGCTAGAGCGCATCCTCATGCAAATAAATTGTTCATTCATCAAATACATCATGATCGTGTATAGCATCAGGATACGGGGTCAGAAATGGTGCTTTCTTCTCGGGGTTTTGGACTTTTGTGCGGTGCTTGGTGCAACGTTGTGACGGGGCGAGGGGAGTCCTAGTGTGGCAGGGTTCCCTTGAGGTCATCGCCTCAGGCTCTACGTCTCTTACTCGGGAGTAAGACTTCGTTCATATGCCCCCCCTCCATTCCGTAACACTCTTCATATGGACTTCATGGAGTGTGCACTCTTGCAGGGTCTGCTTCCAGAAACTACTATTGCAGATGTATATATTTTGGCAGAAATGGTTTACAAATATGCACGATGGCAAGCAGGCAGACAGGAACAGTTACAAAGTAACCTTGGTCCTGCCTAGCCTGGAAGCTGTTTCCAACTAGTGAACTAGAAACCTTTCAGCAACCTTTACAACCATCTACAAACCCCGAAGTTTGTATTTTCTTGAGCTTTCTCTCTCTTTTTTTTTCAAATGAGTTTTTATTGGTTTATCATTATTTATACATATAAACAAATACAAAGTATAATACATAAATTACATGTGTCATATCCAGTCCATGAATCATACATCTATTACATAGTTGTTTTAAGCTCCACCGAGCCTTAGACTTCCCTCCACTCCTTTGGTAAGTATCAGATAAATTCTGGAATCACGTATTTTATCTCCTTTACTTATTAGTCGTTCGCTGTTAGAGTTATTCCAGTCCCGCCAGTGTCGTCAAAGTTCTACAATTAGTTCTTATATACGTCAAATGTTTGTTCCAATTGTCATGAAATTTCTGTTCGTCCTGATCCCTTAATCTTCCTGTTATTTTAGCTAGCTCAGCATAGTTTATCATCTTGACTTGCCAGTCACTTATAGTAGGTATTACCTCCATTTTCCAGTTTTGTGCTAACATGGTTCTTGCGGCCGTTGTGGCATATAAAAATAGATTTTTATCTTCTTTTTAAATTTATTTGCCAGTTATTCCTAGCAGGAAGGCTTCAGGCTTTTTGGAAAAGTATATTTCAAATTTTTTTAAAGCTCATTGTAAATCAGTTCCCAAAAGCCTTTCACCTTACTGCATGTCCACCACATATGGTAGAAGTCACCTTCTACCTCTCCGCATTTCCAGTATTTCTTATTCTTCAATCTATAAATCTTAGCTAACTTCACTGGCGTGAGATACCACCTATAAATCATTTTCCAAAGGTTCTCCCTCAATGCCTTACACGCCGTGAACTTCATATTAACATTCCACAATTCATGCCACATTACAAAATCAATATTGTGACCAATATCCATGGCCCATTTGGTCATAGCCTCCTTCACCTCTTCGTCTTTTGTGTACCAATCCAATAAGAGATCATACATCCTAGACAAAGTTTTATTTTTACCTTCTATAACTTCCACATTAAATTTAGATTTTTTTTATCTTCAAATCCTAATTTCTTTTTGTCTTCTTTTAGCAAGTCGTTTACCTGGTGGTATTGCAACCACCCTGTAAATAAGTTCTTTACCTCTTCATAGGGTTTAAGTTTTATGCCCTGATCGGTTTTCCTGGTAAGTTCTTCATAAGTGGCTCCCCCCCCCCTCCATATTAGTTTTTTTGACAGTCAGCACTTCTATTGGTGAAATCCACCAGGGTGTTTTCTTTTCCAGCAAATCTTTATTTCTTTCCCAAACTTGGAATATTGGTCCTCTAATTATATGATTTAGAAAGCCTCTATGAACTTTCACCTTCTCGTACCACAGGTACGAGTGCCACCCGTACCTGTTATCGAAGCCCTCTAAATCCAAAATATCAGTGCCAGCCTCCGGTCAGCGCCAGCGATTAATGGCGGACTTTCCCCCGAGCTCCGGGGGAAGTCTGCTCTGCGGGTTCGGGTCCTGCTGCCACAGCGACCCCTAAAAATGACAGGCGCGGAAACCTGTGAACGAGGAGACCCGGCGGGCACCTTTTGCGCCCCCCCAAAACCGCAAAGGAGCCTTTTTAAAGGCTTCGGAGCGGCAGCGGGTGAGCGGCGCGGTGCTGAGGGTCGTTTACACAGCCTGCTGAGTGAAGCCGCATCGCCATGATCGGAGAGCGCTGATTTCTTCCCAAGAATTTGGACTTAAAAGCAACTACTCGTGAGTAGGTTTAACGGATTTAAATTGAAACTAAATTAACAAGAATCTTGGCACTAGCACGGGAAAGGTACAAAAAGGAAGTCTGCCTTCCCGTTGTGTAGACAATCTAAAGCAAAGAGACTGTAAGCTGTAACTTAAGAGTGAATATTTTCTTGAAATTAGTAATCTATCGTTTGGAAGAGCATTTCTCCCCACCGTTTGACAGGAGCGGAGGGGGGTGGAAATTGAACTTTTTATGCCTGTAAGAAAGGAACGAATTTAAAAAGAACATCCGCTGCCTTGATCTCTGGAGTCGGACTGCCTTGACAGGGAAACTGAATGGTGGACTGTCAGCACATTGGGATTGTTTGTAGCAGTAACTCTGTGTAAAGATACAGTGTCTTTGAATGGACTTTTACATAAAATAGTATTGAAGATAAATTGGAAACTGTGGCTAATTGGAGAAAAGGGGTTTTTTAAAGAGACATTGGTTATAAAATTACAAAGTGAAGTTGGAACCTTTCCCCCTAGTGGAGACTTTGTTGCTACAATAACAACTAAGCCACTAGAAGTGAGAGCCAGTGGAAATTTCCTTTCTATAACAAAAGTACAAGTGTAGGACGTGATCTTGGCTCTGAATGAGAGTGTTATGGATAAAGAAAAGGGGAAATCTGAAGAAAGAAGCTTAAGATCTGGTAGACAATACAAGACTGATATTTCCCACCAGCGGAGAGCTTCAACATCCGGAGGCACGGGTGCAGCTGCTGCCTCTCAAACAAAAGTAAGAGCTATGTCAACAGAAGATGCTCTGGCACAGGCACTTGGCAAAATTAATGTATCTTTGGAATACTTAACGAAGCAGGGAACAGAGACAAGTAAACAAGTTGCGGAAACTAATAAACAAGTGGCTGAGGTCTCAGCAAAAATTGACCTGAACACGAAAAGTATTGATGAATTGGGAAAGAAGGTAAATTCTAATACAGAGACTATTGTAAGACTTTTGGAGGACTCGGCTACAACTCGAAAGATTGCTGAGGAAGCAAAGGAAATTGCCGTTGCTACCCAGGAGAGGATACCACCGGTCATCAAGAAATTGGAGGATCATGATCTGACTTTGTCTATGATTGAATTGCAAAGAAAAGAGAGAAACTTAAGGATCAGATCAGTTCCGGAAAGTGAGAAAGATAACCTGGCGGACTTCCTGACAAAAGAATTTCTGGACTTTTGGCAACAGGGCCTGGAGAAGGATGAATTCAAGATAGTGAGTGCATTTAGGCTTGGTACAAGACAAAGGAAGAATAAGGCAAGAGACTGTTTGATAACATTAAGATCAAAAGAAGAAAGGGATAAAATTTTGAATTTGCACTACCAAAAAACCTTGGAGATTGAAAATTCCTATGTGGAGATCTTCAAAGATATCCCGAAGCATATTTTGGATGTAAGAACCTACTACAGAGATCTGGTTGTTTTACTGAAAAAAACACAAGATATTCTTCAGGTGGGAATTCCCACAAGGCCTATCTTTTAAATACAAAGGAAGGAAGATAAGAATAAGAACACTGAGTGATAAAGACAAATTCTTGAGAGACCACGAAGAGGATCTTCAGAAGGAGGTGGAATCTGGGGAGGAACTGATGCCATTGGGAAAAGGAACACTGGACATATCAGACATATCAAACTTGTCATTCGGGTTGAAACCACCGACAGAGGAAGAACAACTACTTGGAGCAGCAGGAGTAAGTAAATAGTCTCATCATGGCTCTGCAACTTCTAAGTTGGAATTGTAATGGTTTGAATATGCCTCGAAAGAGGAAAGCTGTTTTTCATATATTGAAGAAAGAACAATTGGACTTGATTTGTTTACAAGAAACACATGTGTCAGGGAATCAGGAGCAGGAGCAATGGGGAGAGAGGAATGGGAGAGCGTAGGGGAAGAATCCGAGGGCAGCGTAGGGGAGTATGACAGTGGCCCGAGAGATTCCATGAGCATCTCCAGCGAATCAGAAGATTCCCAGAAGGGGGCGCCGATGGTCAGGGCAAGGGGGGTCCCAGGGGGGACGCACCAGAAGCAAGGAGCCAGAGGGGAACCCCAAAGCAGCAGTGGAGGATCGGGACCAGTTTCCCCACCAGAGCGTAGTGGGGGGGAAGAGTCACATGTGTCAGGGCCAGCGTCTCCTCCAGAGAGGGAGTCAGGGCTGACCACGCCTCCATCGGAGAGTGGAGGAACGGAAGGGAGGTCAGTTGCAGCTAGCCCCCCCGAAGGGGGAAGCAGTGACAGCAGCAGTGAAACGGTCAGGAGGAAAGCTGTTGGCTGGGCGCACGCGCCAAGTTCAAATGTGCAGGCGCGCGGGACAGCAGGAGACCCGGATGGGGAACCAGCTCCTAAAGCCCGCCGGAGGGAGGGAGAAGGCTCAGGAGAATCAGCGGGAGAAGAGGCTAGAAAGGGCGGAACCCCGGCGGGCAGGCGGACCCAGAGGAGGAAGGAGCAGCGGAGAAGGTGGAGCAAGGCTAGAATCTTAAATTGGTGTCAAGGGGGAGGAGACTCAGACGGAGCATCAGCGGTCTGACAGTTGAGACGTAGAGCTGCGCGCTGCGGCTCTGGAAGTGAGACTGAACTTCAATAAAGACTTTTATACTTAACAACGAAGCAGCGTTGGTCCTTTGTGATCTGGGACCTAGGGTAGCTCTGACAGTATGCTCCGTCTCCATAAAAACCTCGCAGCGTGAGTTGGTGCAGCGAGGGGCAAGACTTGGTGTTTTGCGAGCTCACGAAGATAGGCAAAGATGACTACAGAGAGCCAGGTGAAAGAACTGCAAGAAGCAGTCACAACGCTTTACGCAGAAGTAGCAGCATCCAGGAAAAGAGAAGAAGAAGCAGTAGCGCTCTGCCGGGATCTGCAGGCCAGGTGGGACCGCTGGGGGAAAGAGGGGCTGCCAGGACCCAAACCGGAGGGAGTTGGCCTCGGGAAGAGGGGGGGGCAGCCTAGTAGCCCACTTCGATGGGAACCTGCAGCAATACCCTAACTCCAGAGCTGACGTGGTTTACGTGCTCAATTTGCTTCGGAAAGACTTTAGAGATGCGGAAGAGAAAGTGGGCTTCATAATCACTCATTTGCATGGGGAAGCAAAAGCGTGGCTGCGGAGTTTGTGGCGCGAAAAAGACCCCGCCCTCAAAGATGCATTTATCAAAGCTATGGACGCTTGCTTTAAATCTACGGTAGATGTAGATGTTGCTCGGAGGGAAATGCATGGACTACAGCAAGGGAAAGCGACGGTGAGGCAATATCACTCACACTTTTTTGCCTTACTGAACGTGCTGGGCTGGGAGAAGGACTCTATTGCTGTCAGAGACCTGTTCTGGGAGGGGCTAAGTGGAGAGGTGAAAGATGAGCTGGCAAGAGGGGAACGGCCACAAAGTACCCAAGAAGTTGCCCAAAGAGCGTTGGCGATTGGTGTGCGCCTGGAAGGACGCCCTTGGAGCAGAGAGGAAGGACGTAAGGCAAGCACCCCAGCCAGGACAACCCCTTTCTTTCCCAGAGAGGCGGGGCGGGCGCTGTCCATGCCTCCTTTGGGAAGGGGAGAAGAGCCGATGGAGATTGGTGGTGCCAGGGCTCAGACTGCCAGCAGAGCCCAAACACCGGGAGCAGTCAAGGCGAAGGCTCCTAGAGGGACCAGGAAGTGCTACATCTGCGACAGTGCTCAGCACATGGCCAAAGAGTGTCCCCAGAGATCCAGAAGCACACTGCAGCCTCAGCAACAGTAAAAAGAACAGGTCAGCAGCCAGAACATTTGCAGGGGGAAGAAGAAGCCTGGTTGGAAACAGAGCCACTGGGGCCCAACCAGGCAAGTCAGTGAAGCAGTCCCCAGAGATTTTACATCCCACAGACCCCCTCCCACCCAAACCAGTGGTGCAACTCACCGCATCGCTCCAGTTGCCCAATGGGCACACCCTGCAAGTACCAATAACCATTGACTCTGGGAGCAACGCAGACTTTATAGGAGTGGACTTTATCAAGCGACATCGCATAGCACTCATGCCAGCCACGATGCCCCTAAACGTCGTCACGGTCGATGGCAGGAAGCTACTGGGAGGAGAGGTGGTACAGCAAACACCACCGATGGTGATGCAAATTGGAAACCACCGCGAAGTCATCAGCTTCAACGTCACCCACCTGTCTGACACACCCATAGTGTTGGGTATGAGTTGGCTGGATAGGCACAGCCCGGCATTAGCATGGTACCAGCGGCAATTGACCTTCTGCTCCTCCTACTGCGCAGAACACTGCATCCAGACCCGCCAGGAGGAGGAGGGGCAAGAGGATGAACCGCAGTTACACCTAGGTATGGTGCAAGCGGTACCCAACAAGTACAAGGAGTTTTTGGAGGTCTTCTGCGACAGGGAAGCGGATAACCTGCCTCCCCACAGGCCTTACGACTGCAAGAGTGACCTCCTGCCGGGAGCGACGCTGCCGACTGGGAAACTGTATTCCATGTCTGAGGACGAACTGCAAGATCTCAGGGAGTTCATAGATCACAACTTGAAGCGGGGGTTCATCCAAGAATCTAAAGCAGTGGGGGGCAGTCCCGTGTTTTTCGTGAAGAAGAAGGACACGCCCCAACGCAGGCTCATAGTTGATTATAGGATCATAAATTCCAAAACAAAGCCCGCAGCATTCCCCATGCCCAAGATCGACGACCTGCTCGCGACGGTGAGAAAGGGACGGATCTTCACCAAGTTGGATCTACGAGGGGCGTACAACCTTATACGCATGCGGGAGGGCGATGAGTGGAAGACAGCCATGTTTACACCTTTAGGCACCTATGAATATCGCGTAATGCCTTTTGGTCTGCAAAATGGCTCCCATACCTTCCAAGCTTTCATGCATCACGTGTTAGCGGGTCTCCTCTACAAGAAGTGCGTTTGCTTCCTGGACGACATCCTGGTCTTCTCGGAATCGCAGGAGGCTCACGAGAGGGACGTCAAGGAGGTCCTGCAGAGGCTACGGGAGCACAGACTTTACGCCAAATTAGAGAAGTGCCAGTTCGACATGACGGAGGTGGATTTCCTGGGCTACAAGCTGTCCGACAAGGGACTCTCCATGGACAGCACCAAGGTCCGCGCGGTGTTGGACTGGAAGAGCCCGCGCAATCGGAAGGAGGTCCAGAAGTTCGTCGGCTTCGCCAACTTTTATCGCAAGTTCATCAAAGGGTTCGTGAAGGAGACGGCGGCCATCACGGACACTCTCAGCTCCAAGAAGAAGAAGTTCACCTGGACGGACCAGGCGGAGCAGTCCTTTCGGAGACTCAAGCGTCTCTTCGCGTCCGAAGAACAGCTGCTACATGTGAACCCCAGCAGACCAATGAGGGTTGAGACGGACGCCTCGGACAGAGCGGTGGGGCCCGTCCTGTTGCAGCAAGATCCGCAAGGGGAATGGAGGCTATGCGCATTCTACTCCAGGAAACTCAGCAAGGCGGAACAGAACTACACCATCTGGGACAGGGAGTTGCTGGCCATTCATGCAGCTTTCAAGGCGTGGCGGCACTTCCTCGTTGGAGCCAGACACACAGTGCAAGTCCGCACGGACCATAAGAACCTGGAGTACTGGCGCACGGCGCGGTTCCTGAACCAGAGACACATTCGCTGGGCGGAGTTCTTTGCGGATTTCGATTTCCGGATAGAATACATCCCGGGAGACAACAACGTCATGGCGGATGCACTATCCAGGAAGCCGCAGTATCTCGAGGAAGCGGCGCCGGTGGCGGCCAAGCACATTTTCGCACCTGTCAGAGCTACCCTAGGTCCCAGCTCACAAAGGACCAACGCTGCTTCGTTGTTAAGTATAAAAGTCTTTATTGAAGTTCAGTTTCACTTCCAGAGCCGCAGCACGCAGCCCCACGTCTAAAGTGTCAGACCACTGATGCTCCGTCTGAGTCTCCTCCCCCTTGACACCAATTTAAGATTCTAGCCTTGCTCCACCTTCTCCGCTGCTCCTTCCTCCTCTGGGTCCGCCTGCCTGCCGGGGTTCCGCCCTTTCTAGCCTCTTCTCCCGCTGATTCCCCTGAGGCTTCTCCCTCCCTCCGGCGGGCTTTAGGAGCTGGTTCCCCATCCGGGTCTCCTGCTGTTCCGCGCGCCTGCACATTTGAACTTGGCGCGCGCACCCAGCCAGCAGCTTTCCTCCTGACCGTTCCACTGCTGCTGTCACTGCTTCCCCCATCGGGGGGGCTAGCTGCAACTGACCTCCCCTCCGTTGGAGGCGTGGTCAGCCCTGACTCCCTCTCTGGAGGAGACACTGCCCCTGACACATGTGACTCCTCCCCCCCACTACGCTCTGGTGGGGAAACTGGTCCCGATCCTCCACTGCTGCTTTGGGGTTCCCCTCTGGCTCCTTGTTTCTGGTGCGTCCCCCCTGGGACCCCCCTTGCCCTGACCATCGGCGCCCCCTTCTGGGAATCTTCAGATTCGCTGGAGAAGCTCATGGAATCTCTCGGGCCACTGTCATACTCCCCTACGCTGCCCTCGGATTCTTCCCCTTCGCTCTCCCAATTCTCTCTCCCCAGTGCTCCTGCTCCTGATTCCCTGACATCCATCCCCCCCTCGAAGCCCCCCCTTCCCCCCTCCCCCTCTTCGGGTGTGGGTTCCGGGTGCTCCAGTGCTGTGGGTGTGAGTGCGGGATACCATTCTTCCCCCCTGGTGTGTAGCCGGTCCACTGGATCCGGCCCAACCGCAACGGGCTCGTCGACATCGATTTCCTCTGCTTCCATCTCTCTGCTGATGTGCTCGAATCCAGGATCCTCCCCCAACACGTCCATGTCCTCCCCTCCCCCGGGTACCTCTGGTGAGACTGCTTGCAAAGGTCCCCGCAGCAACTCCCTGCGCCACCCCACCTCCGGTTGAGTGTCCCACCAATAGGAGCGGTCTGTGGCAAACCCCGAGAGAGACCCCTCCGAGGAGCTAGTGTCCGGTGTCGTCTCTTCAGCTGATGAAAAACCCTGGAACGTACTGCCTGACAGTGTGGGTGTGAAGAGCCAGTCGTCGAAATACTCTGCCGGCATAGGTCTGTGTGGGAAGAGTGCATGGAACTCGTCTTTAAGATAGTGCTCCTCCACGGCATAGCACGGTACCCACCTGTTGGCGCTGGCTGGGGTACCTTCCCTGGCGAGGAGGTATTCCACCCCCTCTTCCCCCCACCTCGAGTCCAAAATCTCCGTGACCTCGTTGAGTGGCGTCGCCCTCCGTGACCCCTCCCTCTTCGGAGATTCGTTAAGTGGGTCTGGCGCGTTCCCTGTCGCCTGAAACCTGTGGGGTTCCCTGTAGGGTGTGAGCACTGACCTATGAAAGACTGGGTGCATTCTGGAGCCCTCCGGGAGTGTCAACCGGAAGGCCACTGGATTGATTTGCGCTGCGACCTGGTAAGGTCCCAGCTGCTTGTGCTTGAGCTTCCTCTTAGCTAGCGTCCTGGCCAGCACTGCCTGGGCTGCTAACCAGACCCAGTCCCCCACCTGGATGTCCTCCCCGACCCTCCTGTGCTTGTCTGCCTGCATTTTGTAGGCGTGTTTCGCCAGTTCCAATTGCCTGCGGAGTTGCTCGTGGACCTCCTGTAACTCTGCTGCTAAGTGCTCTGCTCCCCTTGGCTCCCCCTCCCCCTTCGTCTCTAACCCCGGGAAAGTTCTGGGATGCCGCCCATTATTGGCGAAGAACGGTGTCACTCCTGTAGACCCGTGCTTCGTGTTGTTGTAGGCAAACTCGGCCAGCGGTAGGTAGTCCACCCAGGTCGAGGGTTGTTGATTGGCATAGCATCGCAGGTACTGCTGCATGATGGCGTTGACCCTCTCCGCTTGTCCGTTGGTCTGCGGGTGTCGTGCCAACGCTAAGTTGATCTTGACGTTCAGGATGCCGGGCAGCTTCTGCCAGAAGCTCGAGATGAATTGGCGACCCCGGTCGGACAGGATGGACCGCGGCAGGCCGTGAGCTTTGAACACGTGGTCTATGAACAGCTTGGCGGTCTGTTCCGCTGTGGCCACCTTCGCACACGGAATAAAGTGCGCCATCTTGGTGAACATGTCTACGACCACGAGCACCGCTGTTTTGCCTCGCGAGCTGGGCAGATCTGTGACAAGGTCCAGGGCCACTTTCTCCCACGGTTCGAGCGGCGTCTGTAGGGGTTCTAGTAGACCCGCCGGCTTCCTGTGTACTGGCTTGGCCCTTTGGCAGGTGTCACACCTGGAGACGTAATCCGCGACTTCTCCCCTCACCTTGGGCCACCAAAAGTCTCTGGTTACTAATTCCGCCGTCTTGTCCTTGCCGAAGTGCCCAGCGCTGGGCGCGTCGTGTAGCTGCTGCAAGACTTTCGCGCGGAGGTCGTCTCCAGGCACGTAGAGAGCCCCTCTGCGGATGAGCAGTCCGTCTCGTATCTGGAACTCGTCGTCCTTCGCTGTGCCTTTTCGCACCTCCTCCATCTTGGATTGTGCGAACGAATCCGTCTGCAGCGCTCGACGCGCCGCGTCCAGGTCCACGGCAGCTGAAGCGCACGCCCACGCTTTCGGTGCGAAAATGTGCTTGGCCGCCACCGGCGCCGCTTCCTCGAGATACTGCGGCTTCCGGGATAGTGCATCCGCCATGACGTTGTTGTCTCCCGGGATGTATTCTATCCGGAAATCGAAATCCGCAAAGAACTACGCCCAGCGAATGTGTCTCTGGTTCAGGAACCGCGCCGTGCGCCAGTACTCCAGGTTCTTATGGTCCGTGCGGATTTACACTGTGTGTCTGGCTCCGACGAGGAAGTGCCGCCACGCCTTGAAAGCTGCATGAATGGCCAGCAACTCCCTGTCCCAGATGGTGTAGTTCTGTTCCGCCTTGCTGAGTTTCCTGGAGTAGAATGCGCACGGCCTCCATTCCCCTTGCGGATCTTGCTGCAACAGGACGGCCCCCACCGCTCTGTCCGAGGCGTCCGTCTCAACCCTCATTGGTCTGCTGGGGTTTACATGTAGCAGCTGTTCTTCGGACGCGAAGAGACGCTTGAGTCTCCGAAAGGACTGCTCCGCCTGGTCCGTCTAGGTGAACTTCTTCTTCTTGGAGCTGAGGGTGTCCGTGATGGCCGCCGTCTCCTTCGCGAACCCTTTGATGAACTTGCGATAAAAGTTGGCGAAGCCGACGAACTTCTGGACCTCCTTCCGATTGCGCGGGCTCTTCCAGTCCAACACCGCGCGGACCTTGGTGCTGTCCATGGAGAGTCCCTTGTCGGACAGCTTGTAGCCCAGGAAATCCACCTCCGTCATGTCGAACTGGCACTTCTCTAATTTGGCGTAAAGTCTGTGCTCCCGTAGCCTCTGCAGGAGCTCCTTGACGTCCCTCTCGTGAGCCTCCTGCGATTCCGAGAAGACCAGGATGTCGTCCAGGAAGCAAACGCACTTCTTGTAGAGGAGACCCGCTAACACGTGATGCATGAAAGCTTGGAAGGTATGGGAGCCATTTTGCAGACCAAAAGGCATTACGCGATATTCATAGGTGCCTAAAGGTGTAAACATGGCTGTCTTCCACTCATCGCCCTCCCGCATGCGTATAAGGTTGTACGCCCCTCGTAGATCCAACTTGGTGAAGATCCGTCCCTTCCTCACCGTCGCGAGCAGGTCGTCGATCTTGGGCATGGGGAATGCTGCGGGCTTTGTTTTGGAATTTATGATCCTATAATCAACTATGAGCCTGCGTTGGGGCGTGTCCTTCTTCTTCACGAAAAACACGGGACTGCCCCCCACTGCTTTAGATTCTTGGATGAACCCCCGCTTCAAGTTGTGATCTATGAACTCCCTGAGTTCTTGCAGTTCGTCTTCAGACATGGAATACAGTTTCCCAGTCGGCAGCGTCGCTCCCGGCAGGAGGTCACTCTTGCAGTCGTAAGGCCTGTGGGGAGGCAGGTTATCCGCTTCCCTGTCGCAGAAGACCTCCAAAAACTCCTTGTACTTGTTGGGTACCGCTTGCACCATGCCTAGGTGTAACTGCGGTTCATCCTCTTGCCCCTCCTCCTCCTGGCGGGTCTGGATGCAGTGTTCTGCGCAGTAGGAGGAGCAGAAGGTCAATTGCCGCTGGTACCATGCTAATGCCGGGCTGTGCCTATCCAGCCAACTCATACCCAACACTATGGGCGTGTCTGACAGGTGGGTGACGTTGAAGTTGATGACTTCGCGGTGGTTTCCAATATGCATCACCATCGGTGGTGTTTGCTGTACCACCTCTCCTCCAAGTAGCTTCCTGCCATCGACCGTGACTACGTTTAGGGGCATCGTGGCTGGCATGAGTGCTATGCGATGTTGCTTGATAAAGTCCACTCCTATAAAGTCTGCGTTGCTCCCAGAGTCAATGGTTATTGGTACTTGCATGGTGTGCCCAGTGGGCAACTGGAGCGATGCGGTGAGTTGCACCACTGGTTTGGGTGGGAGGGGGTCTGTGGGATGTAAAATCTCTGGGGACTGCTTCACTGACTTGCCTGGTTGGGCCCCAGTGGCTCTGTTTCCAACCAGGCGTCTTCTTCCCCCTGCGGCTGTTTCGGCTGCTGACTTGTTCCCTTTACTGTTGCTGAGGCTGCAGTGTGCTTCTGGAGCCTCTGGGGACACTCTTTGGCCATGTGCTGAGCACTGTCGCAGATGTAGCACTTCCTGGTCCCTCTAGGAGCCTTCGCCTTGACTGCTCCCGGTGTTTGGGCTCTGCTGGCAGTCTGAGCCCTGGCACCACCAATCTCCATCGGCTCTTCTCCCCTTCCCAAAGGAGGCATGGACAGCGCCCGCCCCGCCTCTCTGGGAAAGAAAGGGGTTGTCCTGGCTGGGCTGCTTGCCTTACGTCCTTCCTCCCTGCTCCAAGGGCGTCCTTCCAGGCGCACACCAATCGCCAGCGCTCTTTGGGCAACTTCTTGGGTACTTTGCGGTCGTTCCCTTCTTGCCAGCTCATCTTTCACCTCTCCACTTAGCCCCTCCCAGAACAGGTCTCTGACAGCAATAGAGTCCTTCTCCCAGCCCAGCACGTTCAATAAGGCAAAAAAGCGTGAGTGATATTGCCTCACCGTCGCTTTCCCTTGCTGTAGTCCATGCATTTCCCTCCGAGCAACATCTACATCTACCGTAGATTTAAATCAAGCATCCATAGCTTTGATAAATGCATCGGAATCTTTGAGGGCGGGGTCTTCTTCGCGCCACAATTTCCGCAGCCACGCTTTTGCTTCCCCATGCAAATGAGTGATTATGAAGCCCACTTTCTCTTCCTCATCTCTAAAGTCCTTCCGAAGCAAATTGAGCGCGTAAACCACGTCAGCTCTGAAGTTAGGGTATTGCTGCAGGTTCCCATCGAAGTGGGCTACTAGGCTGCCCCCCCTCTTCCTGAGGCCAACTTCCTCCGGTTTGGGTCCTGGCAGCCCCTCTTTCCCCCAACGGTCCCACCTTGCCTGCAGATCCCGGCAGAGCGCTACTGCTTCTTCTTCTCTTTTCCTGGATGCTGCTACTGTTACGAAAAAGGAGCAATGCTGCTGAGTGCTCCAGATGGCTGGAAAGCCAAACAGGATGTTGATGTTTTGGGACTGTACCGTGGGAAGCAGGGACAGTCTATTATGTGCACTGAGCACCGGATGTTAGCTCAGAGTGGCACATGACCCTGTACTGGAAGTACATGGGTGGAGTTTTTTCTCTCTCTGCAGCTGGGTATCAGAGAGTGCAGACATGTTGTTCTCTGCACTGAGGAAAGACAGAAATAAAGGCATGTAAATACATTTCTGTCTGTCTCTTTCCCCTCCCTGGGGATGGCAGGGAGTGAGGGAGGAGGAGTGGTTGTGTTCTTCTTTCACATTGGGAAGAATCGCCGATTGGAGACCTCCCTTGATCCTGCCGGGAGTCGCAGACAGGAGGTCACAAGGATTCAAGCCGGGCACCTGGAGGGTGGCCAAATTCCTCTGAAGACAAGGCTTGAATCAACATATGGTAGCAGACGCTGCTGGTTATCTGATCCATGGGAATCAGCATGAGAGGTGAGAGGTTGATGGATCGTGTGCCATCCTCTGCACCAAGGAAAGAAGATAACGTCTGCAATTGCAGCCAGAAGCTGAACAGACGGCTGGCCCCAAGAGGGGGTGTTTTCAAAGCAACGGAGCCCCAAAAAGGTATGCTGAATATCGGGCTAAAAGTGTGAATGCAGATTGATTTATTCTCTGGTTCACGAGAGCTGCGTTTGGCAAAACAAGCTCTGAAAGAAAGGCTTGCATACCAGAAATTCCTGTGGTGAGATAAGGATTCCCGTCCCGGGGAAGGTTGCTAAGCAACGACAGTCAGGGCAGTGGAAAACTACTGACACCTGGGGCTGGCTCAGTCAGAGCCGGGAAAGCGAAAGTTGTTTTGACTTTGAGACAGCTTTGAGAATTGCCTGCCTGAGAAAAGAGGCAGAAAAACAGCTCAAAAGGAGCTTTTGGATTTTAACTAGCTCGAGGGTGAAGAGCTGAGACTTGGATTCAAAATGGATGCCAAGGACAGGGGGAGGGAAGAACGGAGTTCTAATTCCCCCACTGATGTTGCTACTGGAGAGAATGCTGTAGCTTTGAACATTGTCCGATGCTACAATTGCGGACAGGCTGGGCATCTTCAGCGGAGCTGCAAGAAGCCACGCCAGCCGAAAGGAGCGAAGGGCCGCTCAGCAAAGCCTGAGGCAGCAGGCAAAGGTCATACCAAGTCTTCGGTGAAACCTGCAAAGGCCCTGATGGCGAAAGGAACCACGCCAGATGTTGGGAACTCGTTTGTAATTGACACTGGATGTAATTTTCATATGTCCCCGCACAGAGGACTCTTTTCGACGTTTAAGAAGCAAAGCTTCGCTGTGGAACAAGCCAACGGTCAGAAGCTGGAGGCGACTGGGGTTGGATCTGTCTATCTTAAGAGTCTGAACTTGACAATACAAAATGTTTACTTGGTTCCTGAACTGAAGTTCAATCTGCTGAGTGTTTCGCAGATTGCAAAGAAAGGACTGAGATTGTCCTACGATGCTGAGAGCTGCGAGATCTTCAAAGATGGAGAGTTATATCTTTCTGCCAGACAGAAAGGTGGACTGTATTTGTTGGACTTTGAGCAAAGTGATTACATGGAATGTAATTCTGAGTCTAACATGATTTCTCTTGCAGGTGTGACCAAAACAAGTGCCAAGAAGGTGGCCAGGGTCGACAGAGCGTTTCAGCGGGTGTATGCTGATGTGATTGGTCCTCTAGAACCATCTAGAGGCAATGCAAGATTTTATCTTGTGTGTGTGGATCATTTCTCTAACTTTGTCTGGGTTTATGTGTTAAAGAGACCACAGGAAGCCTTGGAAAGGTTTCACGAGTTTTGTGACAAAGTTAAAGATATGCATGATGCTAACATTGGTTGTCTATTCACAGATGAGAAGCAGATTTTTCTTTTACAGGATTTCCAGAGGTTCCTGCAGAAGAAGGGGATCAGACACAAGGTTGCTGTTTCAGCGGAAGCGTGGAACAGGGGTGTCTGTGTACGGGTGAACAGAGAATTGCAAAAGGGGATGAATGCGCAATTGCTTAGTTCACATCTGCCACATGAGTTCTGGGCGGAGTCACTCATGTCGTTTTGTCATGCATGGGTGAGAAA
Source organism: Podarcis filfolensis (assembly GCF_964270895.1). NCBI lineage: Eukaryota > Metazoa > Chordata > Lepidosauria > Squamata > Lacertidae > Podarcis > Podarcis filfolensis. Next base: position 34,732,580 of record NC_139619.1, on the reverse strand, counting down.
GGTTTCGAAAGAGTTGGGAAGTTCTCCTTTTGAGAAACTGTTCCAGAGAAAACCTTCTGTTGCCCATTTCAGGGTTTTTGGGTCTCATGTGAGAACAGAAGCTCCAGGTGGAGTAAAGAATGCCAGAGGCATTTTTGTGGGGTATGAAAAGGGTCTCTACAGAGTAATTTTGTCTGAATCTGGTCAAGTGATTCTCACAAAATTTCTAGAGAGTGCTCCTGAAAAGGAGAGAGTGATAGCTCACACATTTCCCACTGAGGACGATTCAGATGATGATGATGATTTCACAGAGTACAGTGGTACTGAGAGTGACAGTGATAGCTCAGAGAGCTCTGTTGTCACAGTCATTGAGAGGAAATCTCGAACAATGGATAGACCTTCACAGGTGAAGGATGAACCACTGTTTGCTGTTGGAACTGGTTCTCCTAAGAGTCCTGAGACAGAACCAGTGAGCAGAGAGGATCAGCACCTCATACGAAGGTCTGAGACAGTCACAAAGGGTGAACCACCCAAAAGGTACTCAGAAGAGTATGCTAATTTAGCTGTTGCATGTGTTGCTGTTGTACACAACCGAGGACAGGTTGGAGCTGTGTCTAAGGCAGAGACAAAGACACAACAGAGAGTTGCTAGCCAAGGTAATGCAGATGCACTCATTCCTTGGAAGCCAGACAACCAGAGAGGTACACTGGGGAAACCAGTGGCGGGTAGTTCCAAGGGTGGAACTGAAACAACAGGGGAGTGTTATGTGTATAACAACTGTTTGTTTTCTTCTCTGGATCACGCTTTGCTTGCCGCAACATGCATTGATTCTTTTGGGGGAGGTTGTTACGAAAAAGGAGCAATGCTGCTGAGTGCTCCAGATGGCTGGAAAGCCAAACAGGATGTTGATGTTTTGGGACTGTACCGTGGGAAGCAGGGACAGTCTATTATGTGCACTGAGCACCGGATGTTAGCTCAGAGTGGCACATGACCCTGTACTGGAAGTACATGGGTGGAGTTTTTTCTCTCTCTGCAGCTGGGTATCAGAGAGTGCAGACATGTTGTTCTCTGCACTGAGGAAAGACAGAAATAAAGGCATGTAAATACATTTCTGTCTGTCTCTTTCCCCTCCCTGGGGATGGCAGGGAGTGAGGGAGGAGGAGTGGTTGTGTTCTTCTTTCACGTTGGGAAGAATCGCCGATTGGAGACCTCCCTTGATCCTGCCGGGAGTCGCAGACAGGAGGTCACAAGGATTCAAGCCGGGCACCTGGAGGGTGGCCAAATTCCTCTGAAGACAAGGCTTGAATCAACAGCTACTTCTGTGTAAAGCGTCGTCACTGCTTCTTGCAGTTCTTTCACCTGGCTCTCTGTAGCCATCTTTGCCTATCTTCGTGAGCTTGCAAAACACCAAGTCTTGCCCCTCGCTGCACCAACTCACGCTGCGAGGTTTTTATACGAGACGGAGCATACTGTCAGAGCTACCCTAGGTCCCAGCTCACAAAGGACCAACGCTGCTTCGTTGTTAAGTATAAAAGTCTTTATTGAAGTTTAGTTTCACTTCCAGAGCCGCAGCACGCAGCCCCACGTCTAAAGTGTCAGACCGCTGATGCTCCGTCTGAGTCTCCTCCCCCTTGACACCAATTTAAGATTCTAGCCTTGCTCCACCTTCTCCGTTGCTCCTTCCTCCTCTGGGTCCGCCTGCCCGCCGGGGTTCCGCCCTTTCTAGCCTCTTCTCCCGCTGATTCCCCTGAGCCTTCTCCCTCCCTCCGGCGGGCTTTAGGAGCTGGTTCCCCATCCGGGTCTCCTGCTGTCCCGCGCGCCTGCACATTTGAACTTGGCGCGCGCGCCCAGCCAGCAGCTTTCCTCCTGACCGTTCCACTGCTGCTGTCACTGCTTCCCCCATCGGGGGGGCTAGCTGCAACTGACCTCCCCTCCATTGGAGGCTTGGTCAGCCCTGACTCCCTCTCTGGAGGAGACACTGCCCCCGACACATGTGACTCCTCCCCCCCACTACGCTCTGGTGGGGAAACTGGTCCCGATCCTCCACTGCTGCTTTGGGGTTCCCCTCTGGCTCCTTGTTTCTGGTGCGTCCCCCCTGGGACCCCCCTTGCCCTGACCATCGGCGCCCCCTTCTGGGAATCTTCTGATTGGCTGGAGAAGCTCATGGAATCTCTCGGGCCACTGTCATACTCCCCTACGCTGCCCTCGGATTCTTCCCCTTCGCTCTCCCAATTCTCTCTCCCCAGTGCTCCTGCTCCTGATTCCCTGACAGCACCGAAAGCGTGGGCGTGCGCTTCAGCTGCCGTGGACCTGGACGCGGTGCGTCGAGCGCTGCAGACGGATTCGTTCGCACAATCCAAGATGGAGGAGGTGCGAAAAGGCACAGCGAAGGACGACGAGTTCCAGATACGAGACGGACTGCTCATCCACAAAGGGGCTCTCTACGTGCCCGGAGACGACCTCCGCGTGAAAGTCTTGCAGCAGCTACACGACGCGCCCAGCGCTGGGCACTTCGGCAAGGACAAAATGGCGGAATTAGTAACCAGAGACTTTTGGTGGCCCAAGGTGAGGGGAGAATTTGGTGACCTTTACTGGCAGCTTCGCATGCCCCATGGAGTCCACACGCTTCCGTGGCGTGACTCTGCTGAACCCTCCGGGCAACAGCTCCAGTTAGCAGAGATTAACACAGCGTCAGAAGCAAGCAGCCTTGTGTGCAGCAATAACTCAGGCAGACGCTCGGTGTCTTCCTTATCTTACAAGTAGCTTTAATCTCGTACAAAACAACAAATCGTTACTCTCCCGGTGACAGCGCACTCATCTTGTGTGCGGCTAGACTCACACTGCGTGTGTCTCTCTCTCTCTCTCAGAGATACTGACCACTCCCACTTCTCTCAGTGTTCTAAACACGCCTCCGAGAATGTGAGGCGTCACTCAGAACTTCTTAACCCTGTAAGTTCTGACTCTCTCAACACCCCCTCTCGCATCACATTCTGAGAGGACTTGTGAGCACACCTTTACAGACCTCTGTGTGTCCCACACCTTCCCACCTGCCTGTTGAGTCCCCTCACAAATCTCTGGTTCGCACTGTGCGAGACCAACCCACGCATTTGTGACTCGAAACCTCTCAGGTGGAATTCCCTTTGTTGCCCGTGAAGACCGTCTGGGCACAAACTGGGGTTCTTCTCCTGACCCACTGGGGCCAGCAAGTGCGTCTTCTTCATCAGACTCCCCCTCTGACTTGACCCGTCTGTGAGCTTTCTCCATTACTCTAACAGGAGATGAGGGCTCACTCTTGGACACTCCTTTCACAACCTGTGGAGACGCCTCCCCCTGGTGCTGATCCTGATCATCGACCAGATCATCATTACCTGGCTCTCCCTCCTCCTCAGATTCGGATTCAGACAGACAATCTGAGACAATGTCATGGCTGACTTTGCGCCTTGAACTATTTCCCTGCTGCTCTTTGAACTCAGCATGCTTGCTGACCAGAAGCTTGGTCTGATCACCTTCTGGGTACGCAAATCTCCACCCCTTTGTCGCGGGTTCATACCCACAGAAGATCATTTCCTGGTACCTTGGACCACCCTCTTGCTGCAACCACTTTGGTACAGGCACCATGGCCCTGCAACCAAACGAACGGAAGAAATGCACCTGCGGCTTCTGTCCGTTGAGCAAGAAATATGGGGTGTCACCTACCACTGCATTGTAGCACCTGTTCATCGTGAAATTGGCCGTTTTTACTGCCTCCCCCCAGAAACTGTGAGGCAACCCAGAGTCACTCAATAGGACTTCTGAAACTTGGACCAGAGCCCTACTCCTCAGCTCTGCCACGCCACTCTCCTGAGGCGAAGTCACCTTGTGACGTATCCCCCTCTGGCGAAAGAAACTCTTTAGAGCAGACCCAGTGACCTCTGAACCACGGTCAAACTGGAAACCTTGCACCTTGGTGGAGAGCCTCTGTTCCACCTCCGCAACCCAATCTTTGATCAGTTGCGTTGCTTCCTCCTGCGTTCTCAGCGAAAAAGCCCAGGAGTTCTGACTAAAATCATCGATCAAAATCAGCAGAAACCTGGCTTTGCCCAGACTTGGCTGAGGCATAGGCCCAAACAGGTCTGCGTGCACAAGCTCAAAAGGCTTTGTGGTTACCCTCTCCACCCTGGGATAACTGCATCCCTTGCTCTTGGCTTTCCTACAAGCCCTGCAATTTAGGGTTTCACCACATTCTCTTACCTTGCACCCTTTGGTGCATTCTGATAACATCTGCAAGTCATCACAAGACCCATGTGCAATCCTCTTGTGCCACACACATGCACATGAAACATGAGTGTGAATGTTTGCTTTCCCAGCTTTCCCAGCTCTCTCCTCCAGAGGTATTGTTTCCAGAACAAAGAGGTTGTTCTTATTTTTCTCAACACGTACCAGTTGCTTCCCCCCTCTGGAAATTGTACAGACATTGTTCTCAAAACAAACCATGTACCCCTCCTGTAAAAGACACGGTACAGACAAAAGACAACAATTCAGTCCCGGCGTCACGTAGACTTCCAGCTGCGCCTGCAAGAAAGAAAGATAAATATTCCCATACTTTTTTACAAGCCTTTGTGACCCATCAGCAAAACACACTGTTTTCCCAGCTGAAACAGCTCTGCAGTTCTTTATCTGGACACCAGGTGACTCAGGCACGAGATGTCTATTAGCAGCAGAGTCAATGACCCAACGTAGCACACTGTCCTTCGTTGCCTTTGCAACAGAGTTCCTTCTGCCCCCCTCCTTAGGGCCTTTACAGGTGTCTTTCAAAACAGCCACCGACGCAAACAGCTGATAAGCACCTCCTTCCCCTTCCGGCCGTCCCTGCGCCTTCCCACGCTGGCACTTCTCCCGGGCAAGTTCCCATGGGAAATGTCCTTGGGACTTTCCTGCCCTTTCTCTCTCTGCGGACAGCTTCTGCGCAGGTGCTCAGGGGAACCGCAAACAAAACAGCAACGAGTGGAAAACTTTTCAAATTTGCCTTTGGACGTCAGTGCCCCCCCACTCTTGCCAGCAGCACTACTTGAGGCTTTTCTGCATTGAGGCTTGGGAACGTGGCCTTTGGCTTCCAGCTCTGTGGTTTCTCTGCAAACCTTCTCCAGCTCCTGCCAAACAGCCTTGGCACTTTCAAGACCCTTGGACTGGCCTTTCTGGCCTGCACCCCCAAACTTAGGTGCATAGCTTCCAGAGGAACAGCTTGCCACTGCTTTCCTCTTCCCAGCTTTCAGCTGCTTCCCAGCACACGGCTGCTCATCACGTTGGCGTGTCAAAGCATCGCAGCAGCTTCCTGACACGGCTCCAGCCCCCCTTGGGCTTCCAGGGCGATCCACAGCCCCTCCTGGACTCTCTGGGTGTTCCCCAGCTTCTGTGCAGCTCTTGGCCCCCTCTGGGCATCCCTCAGGCTGGCTCCTAGCCCCCTCTGGTCTGGCTCCCACTTTCTTCAGTGCCTGCCACTCGACCCAGGGCTCCTTCCCATCCAGCTTTTCAAAAGGGACTGCACGCGACTCATGGCTGTCTGCCATCTTCTCCCCCGGGGCCCAGCTTACTTACGACAGTAGTAGCTTCTCCCGGCACCCGGTACAGCACAGCTCCTCCCAGCGAGCTCCTTGCCTCACGATCAAAGGCACAGCTCCCCAGCTAGCTCCAGCTGGCTTGGGCGTCTCGGCTTGCTTCACAGCGTCAGCTGATCTTCTATAACCTTTGGTGACCTTTACTGGCAGCTTCGCATGCCCCATGGAGTCCACACGCTTCCGTGGCGTGACTCTGCTGAACCCTCCGGGCAACAGCTCCAGTTAGCAGAGATTAACACAGCGTCAGAAGCAAGCAGCCTTGTGTGCAGCAATAACTCAGGCAGACGTTCGGTGTCTTCCTTATCTTACAAGTAGCTTTAATCTCGTACAAAACAACAAATCGTTACTCTCCCGGTGACAGCGCACTCATCTTGTGTGCGGCTAGACTCACACTGCGTGTGTCTCTCTCTCTCTCTCAGAGATACTGACCACTCCCACTTCAGTCAGTGTTCTAAACACGCCTCCGAGAATGTGAGGCGTCACTCAGAACTTCTTAACCCTGTAAGTTCTGACTCTCTCAACGGGATTACGTCTCCAGGTGTGACACCTGCCAAAGGGCCAAGCCAGTACACAGGAAGCTGGCGGGTCTACTAGAACCCCTACAGACGCCGCTCGAACCGTGGGAGAAAGTGGCCCTGGACTTTGTCACAGATCTGCCCAGCTCGCGAGGCAAAACAGCGGTGCTCGTGGTCGTAGACATGTTCACCAAGATGGCGCACTTTATTCCGTGCGCGAAGGTGGCCACAGCGGAACAGACCGCTAAGCTATTCATAGACCACGTGTTCAAACTCACGGCTTGCCGCGGTCCATCCTGTCCGACCGGGGTCGCCAATTCGTCTCGAGCTTCTGGCAGAAGCTACTGGGCATCCTGAACGTCAAGATCAACTTAGCGTCGGCAGGACACCCGCAGACCAACGGACAAGCGGAGAGGGTCAACGCCATCATGCAGCAGTACCTGCGATGCTACGCCAATCAACAACCCTCGACCTGGGTGGACTACCTACCGCTGGCCGAGTTTGCCTACAACAACACGAAGCACGGGTCTACAGGAGTGACACCGTTCTTCGCCAATAATGGGCGGCATCCCAGAACTTTCCCGGGGTTAGAGACGAAGGGGGAGGGGGAGCCAAGGGGAGCAGAGCACTTAGCAGCAGAGTTACAGGAGGTCCACGAGCAACTCCGAAGGCAATTGGAACTGGCGAAACACGCCTACAAAATGCAGGCAGACAAGCACAGGAGGGTCGGGGAGGACATCCAGGTGGGGGACTGGGTCTGGTTAGCAGCCCTGGCAGTGCCGGCCAGGACGCTAGCTAAGAGGAAGCTCAAACACAAGCAGCTGGGACCTTACCAGGTCGCGGCGCAAATCAATCCAGTGGCCTTCTGGTTGACACTCCCGGAGGGCTCCAGAATGCACCCAGTCTTTCATAGGTCAGTGCTCACACCCTACAGGGAACCCCACAGGTTTCAGGCGACAGGGAACGCGCCAGACCCACTTAACGAATCTCCGAAGAGGGAGGGGTCACGGAGGGCGACGCCACTCAACGAGGTCACGGAGATTTTGGACTCGAGGTGGGGGGAAGAGGGGGTGGAATACCTCCTCGCCAGGGAAGGTACACCAGCCAGTGCCAACAGGTGGGTACCGTGCTATGCCGTGGAGGAGCACTATCTTAAAGACGAGTTCCATGCACTCTTCCCACACAGACCTATGCCGGCAGAGTATTTCGACGACTGGCTCTTCACACCCACACTGTCAGCCAGTACGTTCCAGGGTTTTTCATCAGCTGAAGAGATGACGCCGGACACTAGCTCCTCGGAGGGGTCTCTCTCGGGGTTTGCCACAGACCGCTCCTATTGGTGGGACACTCAACCGGAGGTGGGGTGGCGCAGGGAGCTGCTGCGGGGACCTTTGCAAGCAGGCTCACCAGAGGTACCCGGGGGAGGGGAGGACATGGACGTGTTGGGGGAGGATCCTGGATTCGAGCACATCAGCAGAGAGATGGAAGCAGAGGAGATCGACGTCGACGAGCCCATTGCGGTTGGGCCGGATCCAGCGGACCGGCTACACACCAGGGGGGAAGAATGGTATCCCGCACTCACACCCACAGCACTGGAGCACCCGGAACCCACACCCGAAGAGGGGGAGGGGGGAAGGGGGGGCTTCGAGGGGGGATGGATGTCAGGGAATCAGGAGCAGGAGCAATGGAGAGAGAGGAATGGGAGAGCGAAGGGGAAGAATCCGAGGGCAGCGGAGGGGAGTATGACAGTGGCCCGAGAGATTCCATGAGCTTCTCCAGTGAATCAGAAGATTCCCAGAAGGGGGCGCCGATGGTCAGGGCAAGGGGGGTCCCAGGGGGGACGCACCAGAAGCAAGGAGCCAGAGGGGAACCCCAAAGCAGCAGTGGAGGATCGGGACCAGTTTCCCCACCAGAGCGTAGTGGGGGGGAAGAGTCACATGTGTCAGGGCCAGCGTCTCCTCCAGAGAGGGAGTCAGGGCTGACCACGCCTCCATCGGAGAGTGGAGGAACGGAAGGGAGGTCAGTTGCAGCTAGCCCCCCCGATGGGGGAAGCAGTGACAGCAGCAGTGAAACGGTCAGGAGGAAAGCTGCTGGCTGGGCGCGCGCGCCAAGTTCAAATGTGCAGGCGCGCGGGACAGCAGGAGACCCGGATGGGGAACCAGCTCCTAAAGCCCGCCAGAGGGAGGGAGAAGGCTCAGGGGAATCAGCAGGAGAAGAGGCTAGAAAGGGCGGAACCCCGGCGGGCAGGCGGACCCAGAGGAGGAAGGAGCAGCGGAGAAGGTGGAGCAAGGCTAGAATCTTAAATTGGTGTCAAGGGGGAGGAGACTCAGACGGAGCATCAGTGGTCTGACAGTTGAGACGTAGAGCTGCACGCTGCGGCTCTGGAAGTGAGACTGAACTTCAATAAAGACTTTTATACTTAACAACGAAGCAGCGTTGGTCCTTTGTGAGCTGGGACCTAGGGTAGCTCTGACAACATGTGATGAGGTTACACAGGAAAATATTGGTGAATAAAAGATTGGGACAAGAATTTATTTCATCTGACAAAGTCAAAAAAAGAGGAGTCGTGATATATGCAAAGGAAAAATTGCTACCGAAATTAATTTTTAAAGATGAACAAGGAAGATTCCTGGCAATTGAAATTCAAGTCCAAGGAGAGAAATTTTTGGCTGTAGGAATTTATGCACCGAATGAGGGGAAATCTGAATTCTTCAAGAAGTTGCATGAGACTTTGTTGGACTATCTGGACTATAATTTAATTTTGATGGGAGACATGAATGGAGTAGTATCTACAAATATGGACAAAGCACAAAGACAGGTACTTACTAAGGATGGAAGACTACCAAAAACTTTTTTTGAAATGACTGACAATATGGACCTGATTGACATTTGGAGAACAAAGAATCCTCTTGAAAGAGAGGGAACTTTCTTTTCTGAAGCCAAAATGACATGGACCAGAGTCGACCAAATTTGGGTTACTAGAGGAATGGCATCAAAGATAAAGAAAGTGGAAATCTGCCCAAAAACTTGCTCCGACCACAACGCAGTAAGAATGGAGATGAAGCAAATAACAAATGGCTCCTTCAGATGGAAGATGAATGACACTTTATTTAGAGATGAAGAAGTGTATAAAAAGGCCCAAAAAACATTGAGAGACTATTTTGAAATAAACATGAATACCAATGTGGAAAAAAGAGTAATCTGGGATGCAAGTAAAGCCGTTATGCGAGGATTCCTGATACAACAAAACGCAATAAAAAAAGAGAAGCCAAAATGAGAAAAAAGACAAGATTTTGGAGAAGATAAAAGAAGGGGAAAGGAAACTAAGATTAAAACCAAAGTCCAAAGAGATTTTGAGAGAAATCAAATTATACCAAACACAATATATGGAACTGATGAATCAAGAAATAGAATGGAAAATTAAACAAATGAGACAAAAGACATTTGAATCAGCAGACAAATGTGGTAAACTATTGGCTTGGCAAATGAGGAAAAGACAAAAATTAAATACAGTTACAAATCTAGAAGTGGAAGGAAAGAACATATATAAGCCAAATGAGATTAGAAATTGCTTCCAGAGATATTTTAAACAATTATACACACAAGGGCCGCAGAAAGAAATGGACATAGACAAATTTCTTAAGACTTATGGATTACAAAAAAATTCTCATGAAAGTAAAATAGTTTTGAATCAGAAAATAACTGAACAGGAAATAGAAGGTGCCATTCAAAACATGCAATTGGGCAAGTCCCCGGGACCGGACGGGCTCACTTCCAGATACTATAAAATGTTGAAGGAGTGGCTATTACAACCTATGAAGGAAGTCTGCAATGAAATTTTGGAGGGGAAAAGGGCACCAGAAACGTGGAAAGAAGCTTATATTACACTTATACCGAAGACTGAGACTGTAAAGAATCAACTTAAGAACTACCGCCCTATCTCGTTACTAAATGTTGATTATAAAATCTTTGCTGACATTTTGGCTAAGAGATTGAAAAAAGTTTTGATGGAGGAGATTCATAGGGACCAAGCGGGCTTTCTCCCGAGAAGACATATGTCAGACAATGTAAGGAATATAACTGATATTTTGGAAAAGTTAGAAGTGAACATAAATACTAAAGCAGTTTTGATATTTGTGGACGCGGAGAAAGCCTTTGACAATATTTCTTGGAGTTTTATGAAGAAGAATCTCCAGGGGATGGGGGTAGGCCAAGGATTTGAAAACGGTATAGGTGCAATATACTCAGAGCAGAAAGCAAAGTTAATTGTAAATAATGTGGTTACGGAAGAGTTTAAGATAGAAAAAGGGACACGTCAGGGGTGCCCAATCTCTCCATTACTTTTTATATCAGTCCTGGAGGTTTTGCTGAATATGATCAGAAGGGATCAGTTGGTTAAAGGGGTACAGGTCGGAGCTAAACAATACAAATTGAGAGCATTTGCAGATGATTTGGTACTTACGTTACAAGAGCCAGAATCTAGTACCAAAAGGGTTTTAGAACTAATTCAAGATTTTGGCCAAGTAGCAGGATTTAAATTGAACAAATCTAAAACTAAGGTATTGGAGAAAAATTTAACACCTATGGAAAGGGAGAGGTTTCAGAATGAGACAGGCTTAACTGTGGTTAAGAAAGTGAAATACTTGGGGATTAATATGACAGCTAAAAATGTGAATTTGTTTAAAGATAATTATGAAAAATGCTGGACAGAGGTAAAAAAGATTTAGAAATTTGGTCAAAATTGAAGCTTTCCTTGTTGGGTCGAATTGCAGCTATAAAGATGAATGTATTGCCTAGAATGTTATTTTTGTTCCAAACATTGCAAATTGTTGATAAGATGGACTGTTTCAAGAAGTGGCAGAAAGATATCTCTAAATTTGTCTGGCAGGGCAAGAAGCCCAGGATAAAATTTAAGATATTAACTGATGTAAAAGAAAGGGGGGGATTTGCCCTGCCAGATTTTAAACTTTATTATGAATCAGCAGCTTTCTGCTGGTTGAAAGACTGGCTACTTCTGGAGAACACAGATATTTTGGACCTAGAAGGGTTCAATAATACTTTTGGGTGGCATGCATATTTGTGGTACGACAAGGTTAAAGCTCATAAAGCTTTTAAAAACCATATTGTCAGGAAAGCATTGTACAATGTCTGGATTAAGTATAAAGACTTGCTGGAGAACAAAACTCCCAGGTGGTTGTCCCCAATGGAGGCAAAGGCTGTGAAAAAACTTAATATGGAGTCTAAATGGCCGAAATATTGGGAAATTTTGGAACAAGAAGGGGATATATTGAAATTGCAGAGTTATGAGAAATTGAAAGATAAAGTGCGAGACTGGCTCCATTATTATCAAATAATGGAGGTTTCTAAATTAGACAGGAAAATTGGTTTCCAGGTGGAAAAATCAAAATTGGAGACAGAATTGTTAGAATCCAAAACTAAGAACTTGTCAAAAATGTATAACTTGCTGTTGGAATGGAATACACAGGATGAAACAGTTAAATCAGCTATGATCAAGTGGGCACAAGATATTGGTCATAACATTATGTTTGAGGACTGGGAACGGTTGTGGACCACCAGTATAAAATTTACGGCATGTAATGCCTTAAAAGAAAATATTATGAAAATGATTTATAGGTGGTACATGACTCCAGTCAAGCTTGCAAAAATTTACCACTTGCCTGATAATAAGTGTTGGAAATGTAAAGAGATTGAAGGTACATTCTTTCACCTTTGGTGGACATGCCCAAGGATTAAGGCTTTCTGGGAAGTGATTTATAATGAAATGAAAAAGGTATTTAAATATACCTTCCTGAAGAAACCAGAGGCCTTTCTCCTGGGCATGGTCGGCCAATTGGTGTCAAAGAAGGACAGAACATTTTTTATGTATGCTACAACAGCAGCAAGAATACTCATCGCAAAGTATTGGAAGACAGAAGATCTACCCACCGTGGAAGAATGGCAGATGAAGGTTATAGATTATATGGGACTGGCAGAAATGAACGGCAGAATCCGAGACCAGGGAAAAGAGACGGCGGAAGAAATTTAAGGACTATCTTAGGAAACATTGTAAAATTATTGAAGGTTAGAACGATGTTGATTCAGAAATTAAGTGGTTATAAGCTGTAATGATTATGTGATCAAGAAAAGAAAGGTTAAAAATTATATAGAAATTAGGGGAAGGATTTGCTGAATTGAATTAATTAGAGATTGGAATACAGAAAGGGGAGGTATGAGGAGGTCGGGAAAGTAAGTTTTATGAATATAAGGGATTGAAAATATACTTGTTGTTGTATGTGTTTTGTATGTATTTTTACTGTTTCTGTTTTTTGTTTTTTCTATTTTATATAATTTTTTAAAACTTTAATAAATATCTTATAAAAATATATATATATATCAGTATTTTCCAGTTTTATCCAATCTTTCACCCACATTAAACACGCCGCTTCATAGTATAAACTCAAATCTGGTAATGAGAAACCTCCTCTCTCTTTTTTATCTACCAATATTTTCATTTTTATTCGCGGTCTTCTACCCTGCCAAATATATCTCGCCAAAGCCCTTTGCCACTCTTTGCACTGTTTCAGCCCCTTAATTATTGGAATAGTTTGAAACAAAAATAGCATTCTGGGCAAGACATTCATTTTGATAACTGATATCCTCCCCCAAAAAGAAAGTTTCAGTCTCTCCCAGATTTCTAGATCTTTCTTAATACTCTTCCAAGTAGCTTCATAGTTATCTTTATATAAGTTTATGTTTTTAGCTGTAATCCACACTCCGAGATATTTCACCTTCTTTGCTGCCATAATTCCGGTTTTTTGTTCTAATTCTACTATATCTTCTTTGCTTGTATTTTTTGTCAACATTTTAGTCTTGTTCTTGTTGAGTTTAAGACCTGCCACTTTGCCGAACTCTTCTAATTTCTGTAATGCTTCTTGCAGACTATTCTTTGGGTCTTCCAATGTTAATACTATGTCATCCGCGAAAGCTTTCATTTTATATTCTTTACTTCCTACCTTCACTCCTTTGACCTCCGTTGTTTCCCTTAACTTCTTATTAAATACTTCCAGCACTGTTACAAATAGCAGGGGAGACAGAGGACATCCTTGCCTCATCCCTTTAGCAATATCAAAAGATTCTGATATATTATTGTTTATTATAAGTTTGGCTTTTTGCTCTTGATAAATAGCTTCAATACCTTTTCTAAATCCTTCTCCAATCCCCATCATTTTCAAATTTTCCTTCATAAAGCGCCAAGAGATATTATCGAATGCCTTTTCGGCATCTATAAATATCAGCGCTGCCTGCTTATCTATTCTACTTTCCAAGTATTCAATAATATCTATCACGGTTCTTACGTTGTCTTTTAGTTGTCTCCCCGGTAGGAAACCCGCTTGGTCTTTATGGATTCTTTTATTTAACACTTTTTTTAGTCTTTCCGCCAGCACATCGGCAAATAGTTTATAATCGTTATTTAATAATGAAATCGGCCTGTAGTTTTTCACCTTGAGGCCATCCGCATCTTTTTTAGGGATTAAGGTAATGTAGGCTTCTTTCCAAGTATTTGGAATTTTCCCTTCTTTTAAGATGTTATTCATAACTTCACATAGTATTGGTGATAGTTGGTCACTTAATATTTTGTAATACTTGGCCGATATGCCATCTGGCCCTGGCGCTTTTCCTATTTTCATTTTCTTTATTGCTTTCCTGATCTCTTCTTCTGTAATTATCTGATTTAATTGTTCTCTTTCTTCGGTCGTCATTTGTGGCAAATGATGTTTTTTTCCAAATAACCTTCTATTTCATTATCTATTTCATTTTCTCTTTTATATAATTCCTTATAGTATTTCTGAAATATCTTTTTTATCTCTATTGGATCTTCCACTGTCCTTTCTCCATCCCTTATCTTACATATCATATTTTGTTTTTTCCTTTCTCTTAATTGCCACGCTAAGTATTTCCCTATCTTATTCGCTGATTCAAAGTTCTTTTGTTTCATCATTTTAATCCTCCATTCAATCTCCTGGTTCACTATCATAGAAAATTGAGCTTGTAGCATCTTTATATTTTGTTTTATTATTTCATCTCCTGGTTTAATAGTTAGCTGTCTTTCATTCTCCATAAGATGTAATAAAATTTCTTCTTTCTTTTTCTCTTTTTCTTTTTTTAGGTGGATATTTTTCTGGATTAGGAAGCCTCTCCTAACGGCCTTTCCTGCATCCCATACCGTTTCTATAGATATTCCTTTGTTTAGATTCCAATTGAAATATTCTTTGATTGTCTCTTTCGCCTTGTTTATTATCTTTTGGTCATTAAATAAATTTTCATTCATTCTCCATCTGAATGTTCTAGAATCCTTTCCCTTTATCTCCATATATACTGGATTATGGTCTGATATGGTTTGTGGGAGAATTTCTGATTTAAGTAAACTTTGCATCAGTTCCTTCGAGATCCAGATATAAGCTATTCTCCCCCAACTCTGGTTTGGGTTTGAGAAGAAGGTAAACTGTTTTATAGTAGGGTTTTTAAATCTCCAGGCATCAATTAATCCCATATTATCCACCAAATCAAAGAAGGTTCTAGGTAATTTCTTGCTTTTTTGTTGATCTAAGTTTGGTAGAACCACTCCATTGAAATCCCCCATCAATATCAATTTTTGTTCCATCCAGTCTATTAACTTATTACCCAATTCCAAAAAAACCCTGGACTTTTTATCGTTAGGCGCATATATTCCGGCGACAATTATCTTTTCTCCTTGAAAAGTGATTTGTACTACTATCATTCTTCCCTCTTCGTCTTTATAAATTAATTTTGGGTCGAGCTTTTCTTTTATATAGAGTACCACTCCTCTTTTCTTAACATTATCTGTTGCCACAAAATCCAACCCTAATCTCTTATTGCTTAAGATTCTTTTATGCTTCTTTGTTACATGGGTCTCTTGTAGACAAATTAAATCAAGGTTCCTCTTTAATAATACATGGGCAATCTGGTTCCTTTTATTTTTATTATTAAGCCCGTTCACATTCCACGACAGTATTTTTAAAGCCATGGTTGATATACAGTAAATAGGTTATTGAATCTAAGTTAGATCTACTGTTCCTTATCTTCTGTCTCTTCCTCTTCTTTTTCTTCTCCTGAATTTTCCTCCTCTTTTCCCTCTCCACTCCCTCCATCTCCACCCCTCTCTCCCCCCATCTGCTCCCCCCTTCCTCCCATCCCCCCATCCTTCCCAGTTCCTTTTCGTACCTTCTTGCAAATTTTTCCAGCTCCAGCGGACTGGATAGTTTAAATCTTTTTTCCTTAAAATAGAATGAAATCCCTTCCGGGAATTCCCATCTATATTGGATCCCATTTTTCTTCAACTGGTTGGTTAATTTTTTATAACCGTCTCTCCTTCGAAGAAATCTTGAAGGAATCTCTTTAAATATAATAATTGGTTTCCCCTGAATACACAACTTTTTGTTATAGTTCTGTTTCAGTACTTCATTCCTCATGTCCAAAGAGTTGAACATAACTAATACGTCTCCTGGCAGTTTCTTCCCTCTAGCTTTAGCGGATTTTACTTTTATCTGAAAGATGTTTGCTATTGAATATCCCATATCCTCTTCTTTCATATCTAACCAAGCTGCCAGTTCTTTAACCAGTTTAGATCTTATATTTTCATTTGGGTCCTCTAGGATCCCCCTGAATTTCAGATTTGATTGTTTCTGTCTCATCTGAGTCATTGCCATACTGTCCAACAGTTCTTCCTGTATTTTATTTATCTCCTTGACCTCTATTTTAAGCCTATCCATATCCTTCCTACTTTCTTTCATATCTTTTTGCACCCTCTTCATTGAGTCCTCAAGAGCGTTGGATCTTACCGTCAAATCTTTTACTTTTCCTGTCAGCTCTCCCACCACCCCCTCCAATCTCTTATCCAATGTATCCTGTACTTCTAATAACTTTTTCTCGATATATTGTTCATTATGTTTAAATTCTTTCCTTATTTCCACCATTAAGCTGTCATAGTCCTTGATTTCTTTCCCTTCTTTCCCATTTTCTTGTCTGGATGGCCTCCTTTCTACTGGCATTCCCACCCCTTTTTTCATTTTGTATTTCAGCTTATATTAATTAACTAGTAAAAAATTTTCACCCCTAGAGGTCGCTAAACTGAGATATTGAATTTCTCTATAACTCCAATGTAATTCTTCTAGTGTAGTTCCCTACTGCCCCCACACGGTGGCACCTTAGTTGCCTTATATTAATTATCTAGTAAGATTTTCCCCACCCCTAGAGGTCACAAAGCTGAGATATTGACTTTCTCTATTCTTCCGATGTAGTTCTTCCCATGTAGTTTCCCTCTACCCCCACACGGTGGCACCTTAGTTGCCTTATATTAATTATCTAGTAAGATTTTCCCCACCCCTAGAGGTCACAAAGCTGAGATATTGACTTTCTCTATTCTTCCAATGTAGTTCTTCCCATGTAGTTTCCCTCTACCCCCACACGGTGGCGCCTTAATCGCTTTCCAAGACTTAACTCTTAAAATACGAAAAATACAAAGAAGAAGAGGGAAGGAGAGGGGAGAACAACAACAAGAAACAGAGAAAAAAAGGGGGGAGGGGGAAGACACACAACCAAAATGTTCTCAGGAACAGGAACAGGATACGAGGTGAGTCTCAATGCAAGAGCAGAAACGGGGAAGAGAGGCGGAGTCAAGTGGAAGGAGCTCCACGAGGAGAGGAGCTTCCTGGGGTAACGGAAGGTCTTGCCGAAAAGTCCTACTTAAGCCTTCCTTTCTTTTCCCCTTATCCGTTTGCCCCCAGTCTCTTCCGACTAAAGCGGTAATTCAATCGCTTAAAGTGCAGCGTCCATCTTCTCCTAATTGGTTGTTGTTGTGTACCACTTTAAAGAAGGAGGAGGAAACAAGTGTGAAATGGCGGCGGAGAGTCCCACTGTATTCTCAAACTCTCCTCATACAGTTCATGTTCTCCTCCCAAACCTCCTTAAAGAGATGCTGCCTCTCAGCGTTTCAGTTCCTCTTATTTCCAGTTCAATTTTTAGTCCTTCAGACTCCTCAAGCATAAAACAATCACTGTTTAAACGTGGGAGGCAGAAATCACAGTTTAAGCACTATTTAAAACAGGCACTGTTTAAACAGGCAAGCAAGAGGGTTGATTGCAGGGTCTCACTTATGTGTCCCAAACTAGTCGCTGGCATAACGCACTCCGACCTGGACAAACAAAGAATTTCCATTCACTTCTCTCTAGTCCATTAAGATATTTTCAGTCATTTCGTTGCCTCAGATTTCTTATACTTTGTATCCGAGGTCTCTCCGCTACACCCACTTAGCGGTAACTTTCTTACTTTCTCTCCTCTCCCAGCCTTCCGCTATACTCCATTTTACTCTTACCGCTGCAGTGGACTCCTTTTCCTTTCTCCCCACGTCTTATTCCGCTGGTTTTCTTGGCCAAATTTCTGTTTGTTGTTGCTTTCGTTGCCTTATTTACATCCAGCTTCTTAACTGCTGTTGGAGGCTCACCGCTTTCACTCGGAGCCTGAGGCTTCACAGCACGGGGTTTGTTGCTTCCCCTCGTGTTGCAGCTCAAATCCTGTTAAAAACTAAAAAACAGGAGAGCACACGCAGCACCGCCGGGTACTCTGTCCCCCAGGATAATCCTCCTGAGGTTTCGAGGTTCACGGAGCCTTCGTGACGTCTCTGGACCCCCGTGTTGTTCGAGACCCCCCGGAGGGTAGCCTCGGGCTCCTTTTTTGTGGCTGCGACTCACTGGAAGTCTCAGGCCTTTTCTCTCTCAGCGGCCATCTTCTAATAACTGTATTTTCTTGAGCTTTCTCTAGAGAAGGGGCTGTTTTGTATATTGGAGTAGAATAGTGTATTAGCTCTCGTGTTTTGTGTAAAGCAAGCCCTTGTTAAGTACCGTCAGCTGAATTGGGCTTGTGCCCAGATCTTAGCACACTAACCGATGAAACAGGTGAGGGTAACCTCTGGCCCTCCAGACGTTGCTGAACTACAATTCTCATCATCCTGCCCATTGGCAATGCTGGCTGGGGCTGAGGAATTTCAAGGAAGCTTTCGACTTGCCCCTACCTACACCTACCTACCCACTGAACGAAGGAGCAAGAAAGCAAAAGGCAAGTTCAGAATTCCAGAGTTTTCCAAATTGTGGGATGTAAACACAGGAGCAGTCAATGACAACATTCCTAGAGTGTACATGTTAGAACATGGGGAGGGATGTCTGTCCAGCAAGCAGTTAAACTTCCTGGGGACGGACTTCCTCCGCATGTGACCAGAGGTGGGTGTGGCCTCACCTGTGCAGGTAAATGATAAAAGCACAGGGCAGGCAGCCATCTCTCTCTCTCTGCCATTTTTCTTTTGAAGAAGAAGCATCTCCTCAGCCAAGAGAGGAGGAAAGGACTATCTTGCTATAAGATTGATTCCCAATGTATGTAACCTTTTTAAGCCTGTCTGCCTTCTGGGATCATATTGCGAACAGAACGTGAGTAAACTCTTTTATGCTTTTATAAAGACTGTGTCGTGTCTTGTATTTTAAGAGGGAACAAAAGGGGAAATTACCAGGGTAATTGTTATAGAGGTTCTAGCGAACCTGAGCACACGTTACCGTTGCGAACTTAAAGGGGGAATGTTTATAAACTCTGCTGATATTTTGGGAACTTGTTAGCACAAGTTGGATTAGGATATAATCTCACAATATATCCTCTCCTGCACCCCTGAACATTCCCACAAAGGGTTATTGGCCCCACTATTGCATATTTTCGCGTATTTTTGAAGGATTGCATTGGATTGTGATTTTGAGTTGAGTAGTATTTTTCTGAGTTAACTTCCTGGTAAGCACATGGTCCTTTGTTCCATTGTGCAGTGGGGATTAAGCACCCCCCCCCCTTCCCTCAGTGAAGAATTGTTTTGAATTTTGAGATTTTTGAGATTTTGATTTTAAAATTTTGAGAAATTTTGAAATTTTGAAGAATTTTCAAATTTTGGATTTTAAGATGGCTAGAGCAGCTTTTGATAGTGATGCAAAGCTAGGAATGCCTGTGCTGAATGAACACAATTTCATACACTGGAAGCAGCGCTTGATAGCATGTTTAGATTATAAGCACATTTTGGAAGCTTTAGACCCTCAACCTACGGGATCGTCTGAGGGAGATTTAGCCAAGATAAGTGCTTGGAAACGCATGAACAGCGAAGCTAGACACATAATTTTGAGTGGACTTCGTGATGAGCAGCTATCATTAATAAATAGTACAGATGATGCATCTCAAATCTTAAGAGATATTGAGCGTGTATGGAGAATCTAGCATAAACTGCTTCAGAAACTTGGTGTGTAAATTAACCAGATTGAGGATGAATTCAAAAGAGGAATTCACAGAGCACATCAACAAGTTTACTGAGATTATTCAAAGAATTGATCTGACTCCCAAAGCTTTTGATGAAGATACAAAGATAGCATTTTTGTTATCATCACTTGGACCACGCTTTAGCGCATTTGTAAGTTTGATGGACCATAGACAAGGTCTGACTTTTAAAGACTTGATTGGTTATTTAAAAGAAGAATGTAGAGGTAGAGCTGAATCTCCAGTGAGAAATGCTAGAAGCATGGACAGCGGTTATGCATCTAGGCAATTTACAAAGTCGAAAGAGATGCCTAAGAAAGTGATTTGTTTCAATTGTAACAAAGAAGGACACATTGCAAAGAATTGCAGGGCTCCTAAAGCAAAGAAACCCCACTCCTTTCACCCCAAAAGGAAAAAGAAGGGGAAATGTGAATGCACATGGTTACTGCAAGAAAGGAATTTAGCTGTCCAGAATTGTGAAAATAAACGTAATAAATGGATTTTAGATTCAGGTGCCAGTTCGCACTTTTCATATAAAAAGGACTATTTTAATGAGATAAATGAGATAAATGATGAATAAGGATCTGAAATTGAGGTTGCAGATGGCAACATTGTTAAAGCAAAAGGTGCAGGTTCCATGAGTCTGAAATGCAATATAAACAATGAATGCATTGAGAACACAATCTCTAGAGTTTTGTATGTTCCAGAGCTGAGCTGCAATTTAATCAGCGTGTCCACTTTGGACAAGAAAGGTTTCCAGATCACATTTGGAAATGGAGAATGCAAGGTGACTAAAAATGGCAAAGTGGTTGCTCAAGCAAAGCTAATAAATGGTGTATATGAGCTTGATCTTTCAGAGAACCAGTCAGCAAAAGTGGCACATTCCAGCCAGAAGTATGAGGCAGATCTGGACCTATGGCACAGAAGGCTTGGACATAGAGATACCAACGTCATTCTGCTTCTACAGAAAAGATATCTTGTAAGAGGCTTGCAGGTAAAGCAGAGCAACAAAGCTCCAGCAAAGTGTGTAAGCTGTATTACAGAGAAGGCTGTAAAACCTTCATTTCCACGTTGTGCAGAGCAAAGAAGCAACAAAGTGCTTGATATAGGACTTCCGGGTTAGCACGATCGGCTAATGGCGGATTCCCTCTGAGCTCCGGAGGGAATCGGCTGCGCAGGAGCTGGGTCTGGCCGCTGCGGCGACGCGGGGACCCTCAGAAATCACAGGCGCTGAAGCCTGTGAACCTGGTGACTCGGCGGGCACCATTTGCGCCCCCCAACCTGCGAAGGAGCCTTTTTAAAGGCTTCGGAACGGGGGACGGGGTGAGCGGCGCAGTGCTGAGAGTCGACTGCTCCTCCTGCGGAGTGAAGCCGCATGCCATGGTCGGAGAGCGCTGACTTCTTCTTGTGAACAATTGGACTCTAAAAGTAACAACCCGTGAGTAGTATGGAAATTGGACTTGAAAAGGAATTTTTTTTGTTGAATTTGGCACGATCGGGGAAGGTGCAAACAGGAAGTCCGCCTCCCCGTCTTGTAAATAATTTAAAGCAAGGACTAGTTAACTAAGGTCGAAAGAATTTCTTTTTCTTCATTGAGTAAAAGATATTAATTTCACGATTTGGCAGTATAAGCATAAATAACTTTATCGGAGGATAAGAGCTAATTTTGAGAGCTGAAGTGCCACCCCCCCCCGGACCTGGGAGTGATCCGTGAGAGAGCCTGTTGAGGAGATATAGAAGAGTTTGACAGCTGTCAAAATAAGCTGTCATGAAGGAAAAAGAGAACTTTGTTTCTGCTGTCTCTGCTGGAAATATTTGTTGCAATTTGGTTATATTTTGTTGAAAACAAGGAAGAACTGATACAAACTAACTTGACTTTTGGATTTGAACTGGAAAGAATACTAAGTTACCAAAATCCCTCTAGAGGGGGATTTGGGACATTACAAGAATGGCTGGAGGAGGGAAAATTCAAGCTGGATTGGACAGAGCTTTTGTTCTCTTGGGAAAGTTACAAGGCCAAATGGATGTTTTGGCTACAAATGTTGCAACTCTGAACTTAACAGTAAATAATATCATTGAATTTGATAAGGATTTGACTCAGGAAGCCCATGCAGCTGGACAAAAAGAGAAACTTGAGAGTTTTGAGAGTGTGGAGAAGGAGACATATGTTGTTTCTGAAGAGAAGGAAGGAGGAGCTGTAATTTTGCAGATGACAAAGGAGAGCCAGAGGCCTGACATGATGGTTAGAAAGAAAAATAAGAAATCGAGCCAGAGGCCTGACATGATGGTTACAAAGGAAAATAAGTTCTGGATGATGAAAATCTGGTTTGAATTGGAGATTGAAGAATGGAGAGATCTCCTTATGTGGAGATCTGAAGACCTATGGATTACAAATTTGATTAAGGTGGAAGTTGGGTAGACCTGTCTTAGCTAATGCTGTGGGGATTCTTAGCAGAAAAGTGAATTCTCCCACTGAGCATGATTGGGCAGGTGTAAAGAGGGTGGTGCGATATTTGAAGGGTACCATGAATTGTAAATTAAGGTTACCAGCCGTCAGAGACCCTAAATTGGTTGGGTATACTGATGCGAATAGGGCTGGGGAAAACGCTGATTATAAAACAACAAGTGGTCATGTTTTTATCTTTGGAGATGGACCTGTCGCATGGGGCAGTTGTAAACAGAGCTGTGTAGCATTATCTTCCACAGAATCAGAATACGTTGCAGCAACAGAAGCCTGCAGAGAGATCGCCTGGCTTGATCAACTCATAAAGGACTTTGGGTTGGTGAGAAAAGGGCCTGCCAGCTTGCTAGAGGACAATCAAAGTTGCCTGAAGCTGACGCAGAGTGAGAAGTTCCTAGCCAGAACAAAACACATTAGAGTTAGATACCACTACATATGCCAGATGATCCAGGATGGACTTGTGGAACTTGACTGCTGACATCCTGACGAAACCCCTACCAAGAGAGAGTTTCCAGAATCTACGTGTGAAGCTGGGACGCTGGGTGGTTGAATAAAGTTGTTTATGTTTTGTGTATGTTGTATTGCCTGAGAAGGGGTATGTGGGATGTAAACACAGGAGCAGTCAATGACAACATTCCTAGAGTGTACATGTTAGAACATGGGGAGGGATGTCTGTCCAGCAAGCAGTTAAACTTCCTGGGGATGGACTTCCTCCGCATGTGACCAGAGGTGGGTGTGGCCTCACCTGTGCAGGTAAATGATAAAAGCACAGGGCAGGCAGCCATCTCTCTCTCTTGCCTCTTGCCTCTCTCATCTTCATCTTTCGAAGAAGCAGGATGCCCTCTTGGCTCTCAGCCAAGAGAGGAGGAAAGGACTATCTTGCTATAAGATTGATTCCCAATGTATGTAACCTTTTTAAGCCTGTCTGCCTTCTGGGATCATATTGTGAACAGAACGTGAGTAAACTCTTTTATGCTTTTATAAAGACTGTGTTGTGTCTTGTATTTTAAGAGGGAACAAAAGGGGAAATTACCAGGGTAATTATTATAGAGGTTCTAGCAAACCTGTGCACACGTTACCGTTGCGAACTTAAAGGGGGAATGTTTATAAACACTGCTGATATTTTGGAAACTTGTTAGCACAAGTTGGATTAGGATATAATCTCACAATATATCCTCTCCTGCACCCCTGAACATTCCCACACAAATGTCATGGCATCTCAATGGGGCTCCCTTGCCAATTGATGGTAAAGCAAGCCATTGGACAGGCCAACATGCATGAGGATGGTTTTTTGAATGAATTTGAATCACACTTTGCCTTTTTTCTAATTCAAGATAGTGCCTCACGGAAGCAGGGAGCTTTGCAGAGTCCTTTGGAGACTGTGGAAAAGATTGCGCAAGAGAGAGGCTTGGCACCAGAAGAAATTCATAACTTGCTGAACATCGCACTCAGTGCCAAGCTTGGGAAAGAAAACATGTTTTGGCTTCTCTTTCCCCTTGGCAGCAAAGTATGTCAACGGAGCTGCATTGCCCTGCCTTCTCCCTTAACAAGAACCGGGGCTGCTTCGAGCTTGTGAGAAATTATCAAGAGTGAAGATGTTCAGAATGTTAAGCAGTGTCTTTCAATGTCTTGCAGGCACAGTGATAAGCACTAGGCTACTGAAGACTCTGATTCCCATTTCCGTAATAACAGAGGATTCTCTTCTTTCAGCTGTGTCTTGGCTCTGTGCTCGCAAGTGTTCTAGTGACTTTCAGGTAACTTGGAAAGCATGGTAATTATGTCTTTGTTCTGAAGAATGATATTTTCCCCAGTCTGACTTAGTTATCGTGGTGATGATTCAGCTAGATGTTGTACACGCTGACCATATTCCAGAAAAGGTTTGTTGTCTTGGCCTTGCTTTGGCTTACTGATATCTGTCTTCTCCCTATAGGTGCTCATTCTAAAATGGATAATTGTAACGTTTGAATTCATTGATCAGAAGGAAAATATGAATGCTCTCTATGGTTTCTTCTTCCACTTCTTACAATGTGAGAAATTGGTAATATAAAAAGGAATGTGTTATTTTGAAGGAACTCGCTTTTATTCTGACATTAACCCAAATCAAGCAATAAAGAGTACTTTCCGACCACACAACAGAACACCATGTGAAAAGTGGGGCCTTACAAAAACCTCTCCCATTTCCTTCCTTTTCCTGTCTTGTTCCTTCCCAATGGGCGCCGGTCGCAGCGCCCCCCGGGTCAGCTATCCGATGTCGATCCCGCCCGTTCCTCCCTCCACCCCCCTCAAAGACAGCCGCGCAGGCAGCTATCCGATGGAGGGGGGGGGATCCTGTTCTGCATAGCTATCAATTCGGGTGTGATAGTCTTATGTTTGCATACTTATGGGAAAATAAAACTAATTTATTTTAGAGCTTGTATTTGTGTGTATTCATGGTATCATTTGTGGACCCAGTAGATGGCAGTGTGGTGTGGAGAGTGTTTTTGGCAGCTCGTGAAAAGATAGAGGGTGGAACGTTGACCGTTCAAAGACACTATAAGCAAGATATATATCCACATTGTCCCAGCTACGTTTCCCCATAAAAGTATACACTCGAATACATTTGTATCAAATACATTTGGAACAAGTGATTGTTACATTTAAGGAACATTCTCTAGGCGATGAGATTGGGGGGAAATACAAAAACCCATTTGGATACATTTAGAAAAGTACAGCATTTTGAGGAAAAATACATTTCAGTCGAAAAATACATTCATATCCATTCTTAAAGTCATAGAAACATAGAATAGAATCATAGAATAATAGAGTTGGAAGAGACCACAAGGGCCATCGAGTCCAACCCCCTGCCAAGCAGGAAACACCATCAGAGCACTCCTGACATATGGTTGTCAAGCCTCTGCTTAAAGACCTCCAAAGAAGGAGACTCCACCACACTCCTTGGCAGCAAATTCCACTGTCAATGAGAAAGATACAGCAAAAAGGATACAATTCGATACAGCGAAAAAGGATCCATTCCCCAAGGCACCGTTGACCTTGTAGGGTGTGAAGGCAGAATATGATCTATTTGATATTGGTAGGGTCCTTCTCCTTCATTCTCCTCTCTGACCCTGACTCTCTTACGACACAGGGACCATCCCAGAGTGTGGGCACAACTTCTGCTGGTCCGGCCTGATCCAGTGCAGTGGGGCAAAAAGGAGGCTGGCTTCCTGTCCTCAAGGCCGAGTTGGAGTCCAGAGAAGGAGTCTTGTCCGCAATCGGCAATTGGCTACCTTTGTCGAAGTAGCCAAGACTCTCAGTCTTCCAGAGGGAAAGGAGGAGTCTGTGAGAAGCACCAGGAGCCCCTGAAACTCTTTTGCAAGGAGGATGATGCCCCCATCTGTGTGGTTTGGGGCAGATCCAAGAAGCACCAACACCATGAGGTGATTCCTCTGGAAGAGGCTGTCGAGGAATACAAGGTACCTTGAGGGGGAGAAATAGCTGTGTATTCTTCTTGGCAGGTTATCTTCTTAATTCTCAGATCCAGAGTAGGCATGGTATTCATTGGTGGTTGTTTATTACCTTAGAAGCAGCCAAGGGGAAGCCTGAGGGCTGCTGGGATGGCTGGGAGGAGGGAGTCGAAGTCTTTCTCTCTGCCAGGGGGGGGCAAGGGCTCTTCCCTTGAAATACAGCAGCTTCAAAGATTTGGGTTGGGACCATGGCAGGGAGAGAAAGGGTTAACCTCAACCACATCTCCCAGCAAGGTTGCTTTGTACATATTTATATTTATACATATTTAGAACACTACAAATGTGAATTGCACATGTCTCCTTTGGCTAGCAGGATGCCTCCTCAATACCCTGCAAAGCAGATAGCAGCAAGGGGTCAGCTGCAAGGGGGTGGGGACTGGGGGCCAGTGTTATAAGGAAAAAACGGCTCCTTTTCCCTTATGGGGTACCTCAGAGCCCATATAGAGTCCTTTTGTAGCTTCTCTATCGGTAGGAGAAAATAACAGAGGCCAACCAGAGAATATTGAGAAGCAAAGCAGCTAGTAAGCCAGATCTTTATTAACTGTTGCAACAGGGTGCTCACCCCGCCCCCACGCAGGAGGGAGGAGGAGACCCCAAACCAAGTCCTTATATAGACATTTGAAATTGCCCACTTGGGACTTCCGGGTTAGCGTGAACGGCTAATGGCGGATTCCCTCCGAGCTCCGGAGGGAATCGGCTCTTCAGGAGCGGGGTCTTGCCGCTGGGGCGACGCGGGGACCCTTAGAAATCACAGGCGGGGAAGCCTGTGAACTTGGTGACTCGGCGGGCACCATTTGCGTCCCCCCCGACCCGTGAAGAAGCCTTTTTAAAGGCTTTGGAACGGGGGACGGGGTGAGCGGCGCGGTGCTGAGAGTCGACTGCTTCTCCTGGGGAGTGAAGCCGCGAGCCATGGTCGGAGGGCGCTGACTTCTTCCTGTGAACAATCGGACCCTAAAAGTAACAACCCATGAGTAGTACGGAAATTGGACTTTTTAAGGAAATTTCTTTGGAATTTGGCACGATCGGGGAAGGTGCAAACAGGAAGTCCGCCTCCCCGCCTTGCAAAAGATCAAAAGCAAGGACTAGTTAACTAAAGTCGAGAGAATTGTCTTTTCGATAAAAGATATCAATTTCACGATTTGGCGATATAAGTATAAGAAATTGTGCTGGAGGATAAGAGTTAATTTTGAGAGTTGAAGTTCCACCCCCCCCCCCCCCCGGACCCGGGAGTGATCCGCGAGAGAGCCTGCTGAGGAGACATAGAGAAGTTTGACAGCTGTCAAATTTAGCTGTCAAAAAGGAAAAAGAGAACTTTGTTTCTGCTGTCTCTGCTGGATACAGTTGCTGCAACTTGGTTATATTTTGTTGAAAATAAGTAAGAACTGATACAAATTAACCTGACTTTTGGATTTACCTGGAAAGAATACTAAGTTACTAAATCCCTCTAGAGGAGGATTTGGGACATTACAAGAATGGCTGGAAAAGGGAAAATTCAGGCTGGGCTGGACAGAATATTTGTTCTCCTGGGAAAGTTACAAGGCCAAATTGAGGTTTTGTCTACAAATGTAACAACCTTGAGTTTAAAAGTAAATAACACTACGGAACTTGATAAGGACTTGGCTCAGGAAGCCCATGCAGCTGGACAAAAAGAGGACTTTGAGAATTCTGAAAGTGTGGAGAAAGAGATATATGTTGTTCCTGAGGAGAAGGAAGGAGGAGCTGTAACCTTGCAAATGACAAAGGAGAGCCAGAGGCCTGACATCATGCTCAAAAAGGGAAACAAAAAATCAAACCAAAGGCCTGACAGGATGATTACAAAGGAAAATAAGTACTGGATGATGAAATCCTGGTTTAAATTGGTGAAGGAAGAATGGAGAGATTCCTTTGTGTGGAGACCTGAAGATCTATGGATTACAAATTTGATTAAAGTGGAAGCTGGAGTCTTGGTGACAATTGGACTTTTGGACCTTGCTTTTAAGTATGGAGGTCTGGCTGGAAGAAATTTGGACTTTATTGAGACAGAGCTCCTCCGAAATTTGGAGTTTAATATTAAGGACTATCAAAAAAACCGGCAGAGAGGAACTGAGAGAGAATTAAGAGCCTCGGACGTGAGATCTCCAGGCTGATAGAAGATTAAAACTGGACATTTATTGGGGATCGGAACCGGGAAAGGGGGTGGTGGGGTTTGAGAATCCAAAGGGTGTATAATTATGATCTGTCTTTTTTTTTTTGTTTTGTTTGGGTATTAATATGAAAATTGGGAAATTTGTGGAATGGAATCAGGGTCGACTTTAGGAAAAAGATTTGTGTATTGAGGTACAAATATTGATGTTTATAAGTTAAAATAAGTTAAAAAAAATGAATTAAATATAAAAAGGTTAAAAATTGGGGATAAGAACTTGTTGAACAAACAACTTGAATTGGAATGCAAGAAGGGGAAGTGTGGGGAAGTCTGGGAAATATGGTAATGAAAATATGGAATTGTAAATTTTATGTGTTTTTAAATTTCTCCTTTTTTATTTTTTTGTAGTTTTTTGTGTTTTTTTTATTTTTTTTTGTATTGAATTTGAAAACCCTAATAAATATTTCATTAAAAAAAAAAAAGAAATTGCCCACTTGGAGCCCAAGACCATCCCTCCATACATCATACATACATCACAGAAGGGGCGGCCTACAACAGACTCCTGTCTGGCAGGAAACCTGTTGATGGGTTTACCTGGCTGTTCATGGGTTTACCTGGATATTCTTTTGTGATGATAACTACTTACGGTATTTATGTATGTGTTCTGTACTTTTTTTCCCCTCCAGTAAATTACTTTGCTATTATAGCAAGGCCACTGGACCAAGAAGCCAGTATAATATTCATCTCCTCTCTTTGTGTCTCACTCAAAGCTGAGTTTTCCCTTTTCTTGTCAGGGAGAGATCTGTCGCCGCCTGGAGATTCAGAGGAAAGTGAGAGGGGAAATTCTGGCCTATCAGGCAGACCTGGACAAGGAAAGCAAAGACCTCCTTGGAAGTGTCCCTCTTGTTACTAGTGAGGGAACAAGCACTTCAAGAAGCAAGTCCGGACTGAGGAGGGAGGGGAAAATCTGCCCATTTCAACTTCTCCCCATTTCTCCTTTTCCCATATCGGTTTGCTATTTATTTATTATTCTGAAAATGAATCAGATGCTAGGGTGGCTACCTTCTCGTATAAACATTTTAATACGTGCTCTACCCTCATAAATTCATTTTTTGTGAACATTACCTGGCTGGGTCAACCTTGAGAAATTCAGAGGTGTCAATTTCAAAAGATTGCTGTTTTGGTCTCCATATTTTTCCAAGAATTGCGAATTAGGTAAGTTCACCTTTGAATGCAGCTAATTGGAGTTTATTTCCCATTGTTGTTTATTATGTGAAAAGCAGTCAAGGAGAAGCCTGAGGACTTGTGAGCTGAGAGGGTGGAAGCAGTTCAATTCAAATCCTAATTCTCTTGCTGATGTTTTGAAGGCTGACCATCTTCCTCACTCAGAGCTCCTCAGAACCGGAGAGGCTGAAGACTGTGGAGAAGTTGAGACAACTGCGCCAGTTCCTGGCAGAAGAAGAAGAAAAGCGTCTGCTGAATCATGTGGAAGAGGTGGAGAAGGAGATTGCAGGGAGAAGGGATGAGCAGCTGGCCAGACTCTGCAGGAAACTCTCCTCTCTTGAGAGGATCATCCAGGTGACGGAGGAAAAGGGTCAGCAGGCAGCGAGTGAACTGCTGCAGGTAAGACGGCTCCAGGAAAAGGTTGCCTCCCATCCTTTCTGTGCCCCTTTCATGTACGCAAGGAGTGTAGGGGCTCAGTTGATGGAGCCCCGAGTCAGCTTTGTAATGGACAGGAACACCCCAGAGACCTGGGATGCTGAACTCACCTGAAGGCCGACTAGAAATTCTTCAGTCTTCTTGATGGAAGGGGAGGGGATTTTCTGCTCCTTGCTGATGATTTGCCTCCGAATGCCTTCCTGCTGGGCAATGCTGCCTTCCTGCCCTGCCCTGGGCTTCGCCAAGGATGCAGTCAGGCCTCCTTCTGACATGAGCCAGTCTCTTGACCAAGCTTCTCTTCCCGTTCCCTCCACAACTTCTGGGTGGATCCCCTTCCCCATAGATCCTGATCGGCCCCAAATGGTGCTCGGTCACAGTGACCAAAGAGCAAGACAGAGGGACTCATCCAGACTGCGCCACCTTCTCCACTCACAATCCCATATGGCCAGACGTACAAGTGCTTCTGAACTTTAAGGAGGCTGAGAAGGCTGACATACTGGCAAAGGCAGGAGAAGCCCTATTATGGAATGATTTCCAGATGTCCCCG
The DNA here is from genome assembly GCF_964270895.1 of Podarcis filfolensis. Taxonomy (NCBI): domain Eukaryota; kingdom Metazoa; phylum Chordata; class Lepidosauria; order Squamata; family Lacertidae; genus Podarcis; species Podarcis filfolensis. Next base: position 34,702,847 of record NC_139619.1, on the reverse strand, counting down.
TCTCCCGGGGACAGTCCCCGGATTTACAAATCTGTCCCCAACAAAATCCGTCCCCGGAATGTCCCCGGATTTCATAGAAGGCCCCCAGATTTATATTTTAAGTGTTGTAGATTTATTAGTAGGGAAGGAATGTTGCGTGATTAGTTCAACGGCACAAGACACATCATATGGGGACTTCCGGCGAGGCAAAATGGCGGGTGCCACGGCAATGAGCAGCTCCTGAAGCCAGCCAGAGCCAAGTGCACTACCAAGCTGGATCCGGTCTGCTGAGACTGCTGCTACCGCTGCCACTGCCGAGGGGGAACCAGGGATGCCCGGCGCGTCAACTGGGGCTCTTTCTTACACCAGCCTTGGCGTGCAGATCCCGGGTTCAGCCCCAGATCTCTGGAGCGGAAAGGCTGTTGGGCGTGAATATGAAAGGCAGCATCTGTCAGAATAGGTCATACTGAGCCAGTACAGATGAACGTGACTATTGGTTCGCTTCCTTGGCATCCCAGAACTGTGAAGGTTGCCTCAGCTGTTGAGCAACACAGCTAAGGAAGAAGGAGTGGAGTGTCTCCGGGGGGAGCATAGCTCCCATTCCCTTCCAAACACACAGACAGGACAGTGTGGTGGCACCCAGGGAATAGTTGCAGCAGCTGGATGGCTGGCTGAAACACACACCATTGCACTCTTTTTGAATGGGATTCAATCTGAATCAGCCAGTTAGTGAACTTGGTGCTCCTGTGCAACAAACCCACTACAAAATTGCTCTTCCCCACACACTTCCAGGTCCCTCCAGCTGGGCTTTTTGAGTGTGATGGGTTTTTCTCACTCCAGAGCAGTTTGTGTTTAAGCTGAAGGTAACCAGGAAAGCAAGGGAGACTAAAAAAAATGCATTTGTTCATATAATAAGGTTTTAATAACTCTAATAATGACTAACTCTGTGGAAATGACTGGAAAAAGAAAAAAAGGAAAATCAAGGCTTTCGACTCTTGGTTTCCTGGAAGAAGATGAAAGGACTCCCCTGGACTAGAAGAGACATCTCATTAACAACTGGAGAAATGCCAAAGAACTTTGGGTATCTGCTTGGGAAGTTTCTGATGCAGTATTAATTTAACAAGGAGCCAGGAGTGAAACTGAAAGTAGACTGACCAGCTAGCTGAATCCAATTATATTGCTATGGGGTGGGGGGAAACCTCTAACATTTTACTTTTCGATACTTGTACTTCCAGGGTGAATTTAACGGGTGGGGGGGGGGTTGGACGAGCGGAGGAAAGAAGAGCTAACTTGTCCGTGGCTAGGGGGCGCAATCTGGACGGTTCTGCCGGGGCGCAAGTTCACCTAACTACTGCTCTGCGCCTCTGGACCAGGGGTGGATTGTGCTCATTGGGACTGGGAGGGTGGAAGGCAAGGAGGCCAACAGTAGGGGGCGCCAGAGCCAAGGAGTGGCAGAGCAAATGCGTTCTGTATCTGAGATGGAGTGGGAAGGGGCTGGCGGCCACCGCAGCCATCCCTTGTCTGCCCTCATGGACCGGCCAGAATCCACTGGGCAAATGCTCATCTTGCCAGAGTCTGGGTCTTCTGCTGTTGCTCTCTCAGAAACCGTGCCCAGGTGGGATGTTTCGTTTTTCGTAGCTGCTTCATCCCTGAGGAAGTTGGAGGTGACGCAACTCCTGCATCTCTGACGCGGGAAGGTTTGGGGGTATAACAAATTCCACCCTTCTTCCTTGGCTCCCTGGAAAGAAGGCATCTTTACATTTTGAGCGCATTTCACAGGCCAGGAGCCAAGCACCCCTTCCTGAAGGGGCGAAGAGGCCCAGAAAAGATGAGCCCTTCCCAGCCCAAAGGCGTTCCCCTGAGATTCAGCTTCCGGGCTATGGCTCACCAGGTTAGGAGCAGGAATATTGGGAGCGGGAAGGAACTGATGTCATCTGCCAGAGCAGCTGGCTAAGTGAAGGGAATGAGGTGATAACAAGGTTTTCAAATCTGAACTCTTGTTTGCGGCTGATTAGCATAGAGGGAGGTGGAGAACAAGGGCAATAGGAAGCACACTCTGGGTAGTTGGTTCCTTCTCTTTGTTCGGGTTCCTACGTCACACCAGCAGTTTAAATGGCAACACTCCTATGCAAGATTGTCCGCCTTTTTAATTGTTGTTATGGAAAATCAATAAAATGATAAGTTGCCCCTGCCAAAGGGTTGCATGACATCTGGCTGAAGACTTTTTGTGCTAAAAGTTGAAGCTATGCTGGGGTGTGTGGGTGTGGGTGTGTCCATCCGTCCATGTGGCCGCTGTGTATTCAACATTCCACCCCCTCCAAAGCATCCTAAGAACCTTACTTTTCCTTTCACAGTGCTACGATTCCCAGCACCCTTAACAAACCATTGTTCCCAGTACTTTTTGGGTGTGGGTGGGAGGAGATGTGCTTTACGTGTGCGGTGTGCAGGCATATCGAAGCACATGTGTGTGGGGATTCCAGACTAACTCTTATGCTTTTCTTCCTTAGACCAGCTTGACGTTGAAAAAGAGGTTCTCTGGGTTGAGGAACACACGCCATTTCACAGCGAAGCAGAACACGGGCTGAATGGTCACTCTGCCATTGCATTTGGTGAAGTCAGACTGGATTTGCAAAGGAGCTTGCCCTGAAGCCAGTTGGTTGCCTGCCTGTGGCTGGCTGGTGGCTTGGCACCACCCAAACACAAAGAGACAGCCCCATGCAACCTCACACCCAAAGATTTCTGCCCATGCTTCAGACATGCAGCCCTAAGAGCAGCTCTGACTCCCACTCTAGGCCCCTCTGCCCCAGTCTTCCTCCTGATGTAGGCTACAGGATCTGGGAAGTCTGATCCAGCTTTGAGGTGTGGTTCCATATGGCCGTCAGTACTGTTGTGTTTTTGCCAGAGAGCCACGTGGCAAGGAAGTTCTCCAAGCTTGCTTCCTAGGAGGTCCTCTTTAATCCTCAGATGTGCCCACAAAGGCATGAACCAGCACCCTCATGCCACAGCTGCCTCTGGAGTGACCCTCCCACCGGTAAGAGGTGTGCCGCATAGCTGAGTGCCTGGTTGTTTGTGTAGGGTGGAGGCTAGGAATCTTGTGGGCTCCCAGATATTGCCAGATCCAATGGCCTTCTGCCTCAGCCAGCATGGCCGACGGTCAGGGGTGATGGAATCCAACAACATCTAGAGGGCCACACAATTCCCCATCCCTGGTCTAGTGAATTTGAGGTTCTTGCTTTCTCTCCCTCTGCCCCCTTTTGCCTGGAAAAGCACTTTGGCAGATTCCTTTGGAGGATTTGGGTGTGACAAGCTGTAGCAGCGCACTGAATAAAACAACTTTGAGAAGCTGGAACACCGGGCTGTTTTCCCCCCTGTGCAGTTCACAGGCACAAAACACAATGTTGATATTGTCCAGGAAATGGGTTTTCAGTTGGAGGGCATGGGTTGCGTGAGAGCATGTTGTGTGGGATAACCAGTCTCATATAACGAACATGCTTCAGTCTAATTAGTGCATGAGGGGGTTAACACCATAGAGTAAGTTGTCCTGCCATCTTAGCCATGTCTCTTCCCCTTACCTTGGGAGTGAGTTCTGATCTATTCTGGTATTCACTTCTTCAGCATTTAATGTACTGTAGGTTTTTCCTGATTTTATGGTTTTATCTTTCTGTAAACGGCTTTGATGTTTCTTACCATCTGGTGTGTATAAATTTTATGAAATAAATAAATAATTTTGAATAAATAAATAAATAAATAGGAAGATGTAAAACCACAACCTCCGAAATAAAAGCTACCGTCCCGCCAGATGGATGTTTTTGCCTGGAGGGGGGGGGGCGTATTCTGCAATGTGCTATCGTTGCAATAATAGTGCAGCTTTCTAATGGACTGTCCACGCAAACATCATTCTGCTTTCTCAGTTGCTCTGCAATGCTTTGCCAGGGTTACCACATCATGGCCCCCTGGGGGTGCGCTCCTCTGTTGTAGCTCAGCAAAAGCATAGAATCATAGAATCATAGAATCATAAAGTTGGAAGAGACCAGAAGGGCCATCGAGTCCAACCCCCTGCCCAGCAGGAAACACCATCAGAGCACTCCTGACATATGGTTGTCAAGCCTCTGCTTAAAGACCTCCAAAGAAGGAGACTCCACCACACTCCTTGGCAGCAAATTCCACTGTCGAACAGTTCTTACTGTCAGGAAGTTCTTCCTAATGTTTAGTTTAGGTGGAATCTTCTTTCTTGTAGTTTGGAACCATTGCTCCGTGTCCGCTTCTCTGGAGCAGCAGAAAACAACCTTTCTCCCTCCTCTATGTGACATCCTTTTATATATTTGAACGTGGCTATCATATCACCCCTTAACCTCCTCTTCTCCAGGCTAAACATGCCCAGCTCCCTTAGCCGTTCCTCATAAGGCATCGTTTCCAGGCCTTTGACCATTTTGGTTGCCCTCCTCTGGACACCTTCCAGTTTGTCAGTGTCCTTCTTGAACTGTGGTGCCCAGAACTGGACACAGTACTCCAGGTGAGGTCTGACCAGAGCAGAATACAGTGGCACTATTACTTCCCTTGATCTAGATGCTATACTCCTATTGATGCAGCCCAGAATTGCATTGGCTTTTTTAGCTGCCGCGTCACACTGTTGGCTCATGTCAAGTTTGTGGTCAACCAAGACTCCTAGATCCTTTTCACATGTACTGCTCTCAAGCCAGGTGTCACCCATCTTGTATTTGTGCCTCTCATTTTTTTTGCCCAAGTGCAATACTTTACATTTCTCCCTGTTAAAATTCATCTTGTTTGTTTTGGCCCAGTTCTCTAATCTGTCAAGGTCGTTTTGAAGTGTGATCCTGTCCTCTGGGGTGTTAGCCACCCCTCCCAGTTTGGTGTCATCTGCAAATTTGATCAGGATGCCCTTGAGTCCATCATCCAAGTCGTTGATAAAGATGTTGAATAAGACCGGGCCCAAGACAGAACCCTGTGGTACGCTACATCCACTGCGTTCCCTTCATCTACCAGGCTTGTAATTCTGTCAAAAAACGAGATCAGGTTAGTCTGACATGACTTATCTTTCAGAAATCCATGCTGACTATTGGTGATCACAGCATTCCTTTCTAGGTGCTCACAGACTGTTTGCTTAATGATCTGCTCCAGAATCTTCCCTGGTATTGATGTCAGACTGACTGGGCGGTAATTATTTGGGTCCTCTCTTTCCCCCTTTTTGAAAATAGGGACAACATTTGCCCTCCTCCAGTCTGTCGGGACTTTGCCTGTTCTCCAGGAATTCCCAAAGATGACTGCCAGTGGTTCTGAGATCACATCTGCCAGTTCTTTTAATACTCTTGGATGCAGTTCATCTGGCCCTGGAGACTTGAATACATCTAAACTAGCCAAGTATTCTTGTACTATCTCCTTAGTTATTCTGGGCTGTGTTTCCTCTGCTGAATCATTTGCTCCAAATTCTTCAGGTCGGGCATTGTTTTCTTTATCGGAGAAGACTGAGGCAAAGAAGGCATTGAGGAGTTCAGCCCTTTCTGTGTCCCCTGTTTGCATTTCACCATCTTCTCCTCTGAGTGACCCCACTGTTTCTTTGTTCTTCCTTTTGCTACGAACATACCCATAAAAGCCTTTTTTGTTGCTTTTAACCTCTCTAGCAAGCCTGAGTTCATTCTGTGCTTTAGCTTTTCTGACTTTGTGTCTACACATGCTGGCTATTTGTTTGAATTCCTCTTTGGTGCTTTCCCCCCTTTTCCATTTTTTGTACACATCCTTTTTTAATCTTAACTCACTTAAAAGTTCTTTAGATAGCCACCCTGGCTTCTTTAGGCACCTTCCATGTTTCCGTCTCATTGGTATTGCCTGAAGTTGTGCTTTTACTATCTCCCTCTTAACAAACTCCCAGCCATCATGAACTCCCTTTCCTTTTAGTATTACTGTCCATGGGATCTCACCCAGCACTTCCCTAAGTTTTATGAAGTCGGCTTTCTTAAAGTCAAGAAATTGAGTCCTAGTATGCTTGGCTGCTCCTTTCCGCTGTATAGTAAACTTCAGAAGAGCATGATCACTCGCGCCTAATGATCCTTCCACTTCTACCCCACTAACCAGGTCATCAACATTGGTTAGGACCAGATCTAAAATGGCTGTTCCTCTTGTTGCTTCTCCCACTTTCTGGACAATGAAGTTGTCTGCAAGGCCAGTGAGAAAGCAGGACAAAATTCCTCTAGTATGGCTCACAGTGAGGGCTGCTGAGAGTTGGGAGAGAGGCCAAAGAGTTTGCTTTTCTGCTTAGTACAGGGGATCTTGCCAGCTCTTCACCCCTGACTGGCCAAAGATACCCATCTCTCATCCATGCAGCTCCACAGCGTGCCTGGATGATGACTCAGATGGAGCTGGACACACCATTCCTGAAGGATGCAATAATATTGCAATTGTGGTGGACCAACTACATGTCATTTTGCTTTGCAAGTTGTTCTGTGATGCGTCCCCTGTGCTACTATATTATTATCAGCCAGAGGGGCCCTCTTGAGCTATAAAGTGCAACTTAAGTGGGACAAATCCCCCCCCCCATAACATTTAGATGGATTTAGGGGAGTGCAACTGGTTTGGTCACACTGGCGTGAAGCCTTGCGGGCCCCACAGGGGACACTGCAACTATGATGTTGAATAGACGTTTAGAGGCGTGGGGCACTGAATTTTGGCATCGTACAGGGCTCCCCTGGAATTTGAGATGCCATGGTTCACCACTGAAGAACATTTGTGGTATGAAAAAGGTACCTGGTTTCAGCTGGAAGTTAGGGGGCACTGATTGGAAGGGCCGGAGTATGTCTGTCCCGAAAGCTTTGCAGGCATGAACAGTACTGAATACAGTCTTGCATATAACTGCCCTCCTACTGTCATGAATAGAAACAATCTGTTTTACAGAGGCTGTTTAGCTTGCTCTTTTTACCCCTTTACTAGACAGGCTGTATTTCTGTGCTGTTTTCAGAGTCGGGAATGCCCATTCCTTCATGGCCAGCATGGAAACACAGAAGGCTAGCTATTTAGGAGGTTTGCAAAGAGGACAAGGGTGTTACGGGGTAATCTTCTAGCAAACAAGCTTGGCACAGCAGATCTGAGAGGTGGTTTTCTGCTCCTGGAAAGCCAGCCTGGAAACCAGGTTGCCAGGTGAAGGAAGAATGGAGAGATCAACCAACTCACTTGCCTTCAAAGAATTTCTGGCTGCCTGTGGCTACTGGGATAGTGCTTAAATATCAGGCTGGCTGACACATCTTAAAAAAATACAAGGAAAAAGCTTTTTTTCTTTCATTAGCAAAGCTCCTTTGGGGCCCAGAATAGCTAAGCTGAGGAAGACGTGGCTGGTATTACTTGTTTGTTCTTGGTCCTGATCTTGCCTGCCCTTGTAATCCTACCTGCCACACACTCCTGTTGTCTTTGCATATTTAACCAGCACGTCTGTTCCGATTGGAGTCCTATTCCTGCAGTTCCACATCCTTCTCTTTGGCACTTGGGCATTCGGTTCCAGGAGCTGGACCTGAGCACAGAGGCTTTCTTCTACTTGGACTCGACAAAGGAGCAAGAGTGGCTGACAGCTGTGGAAAAGGCTTTGCGTTCCAAATCCAAGTACAAGAAAGTAAGTCCAACCCCACCCATTTCTTCAGCAGCCAGACAGCTGTCAGGAGCTGGAGTGAGGTGGAGGAGGAGGTCAGCAAGAAGAAACACCTGGTGTCAGTGGTGTTTTATTCAAAAGAAGCCAACATGCTTTATTCAAAGAAACCCAAACCGTGCAGGCCTAGTGATCACAGAAACCTTTCCCAACAGGTCTTGCCCCAGTGAGGTAGTTGTGAAGGCTGAAGGTTGCCACCCTCCCACCACTCTCTTAAGTCTCCTCCTCCCCCTGGTCCTTCCTAAGCAACCTGAGACTCTGACACCTTGCCTGTCTTTGCTCCCTCCTCTTAATTTCTATGTGTTCTGGGAGACCAGCAGGGAGGGGAGCTGATCGCAGCAGGATGGGGAGACCGCCTGGCTTCTTCAGCAGCCTGCCTGATCTCTGCCTCTTGACCCCCGCCTCCAGCCTCCACTTCTGCCTCGGATTCTGGACTGGTGTTTGCCACAGAATCTTCCTGCCCTCCTGCCTCTTCAGTTTCCTTTTTTAAAAAAAATAATAATATTTGTTACTTTTAAAAGTTACAAAAAAGTAGAAGAAAAGGAGAAAAAGACAAAGAAGAGAAAACAAAAAAAAGAAAAAAAGAAAAGCAGAAACAATACAGTACAATATATAGACAATACAAACCCAACCTAAACCCATTAAACTAGACAAATAAATAAAGCAAAGCAAAAACATTTAAAAAACATCCCTCCTTTTCCATACTCTATCCTTCATTTCCTTGTTTCCTCGACTTCCTCACACCTCCCTTTTTGTGTCCCACTTCTAGTGCTTGTTTCAGCAAATCCTTTCCATCTTTCTCTATTTTCTATCATATTATGAATAACATATTCTTTAACCTTATTTCCCATTAAGAGTAAATTACTTATATACACCTAACTTCTTATAGCGTTTCTGCTAAATCCATAAAATATCATTCCACCATTTTTCTTTTTTTTTAAAAAAAAGATATTTATTGAAGTTTTACAAAAACATAAGTTTACAAAATGAAAAAGGTCATATAAAAAGAAAAATATACAAAAAAGAGAACATAGAAAAATACATGAAAAAGAAAAAGAAGGAATAAAAATAGAAAATACAAAAGACAAATAGCTAAAAAAGAATTAAAAACAAATCCATTTTTTGTAACTTTGAACTCATTAGCTTATTTCCTTGGCCTCCTCACACCTCCCCTTTTTGTATTCCCATTTAAATAATCAAATCAGCAAATCCTTAGCCTCTTTCGTTTATCTTAACTCTGTATCTTAACATATTATAACTCTATATTTTCATCCATTATCAAATCATTTTTGCATATTCTTATTAACTTTGTTGCTAATGCCACTTATTTTCAATCCAACATCATTTTAACATTCATTAATTTTACAGTATTTCTGAAGATAGTCTTTAAATTTCTTCCAGTCTTCTTCAACCAACTCTTCTCCCAGGTCTCGGATTCTGCCAGTCATTTCCGCCAATTCCATATAATCCGTCACCTTCATCTGCCACTCTTCCAGGGTGGGTAGCTCTTGTGTCTTCCAATACTTTGCAATAAGTATTCTTGCTGCTGTTGTTGCATACATAAAGAAAGTTCTATCCTTCTTTGGCACCAATTGGCCGACTATGCCCAGGAGAAAGGCCTCTGGTTTCTTCAGGAAGGTATATTTAAATACCTTTTTCATTTCATTATAGATCATCTCCCAGAAAGCCTTAATCTTTGGGCACGTCCACCAAAGGTGAAAGAATGTACCTTCATTTTCTTTACATTTCCAACATTTATTATCGGGCAAATGATAAATTTTTGCAAGCTTGACTGGTGTCATGTACATCATTTTCATAATATTCTCTCTTAAGGCATTACATGCCGTAAATTTCATACCGGTGGTCCACAACCGTTCCCAGTCAGCAAACATAATGTTATAACCAATATCTTGTGCCCATTTAATCATAGCAGATTTAACCGTTTCATCCTGAGTATTCCATTTCAACAGCAAGTTATACATTCTTGAAAGTATCTTAGTTTTGGGATCTAACAATTCTGTTTCCAATTTTGATTTTTCCACCTGGAAGCCATTTTTTTTGTCCAAATTATAGGCCTCTCTTATTTGATAATAATGAAGCCAGTCTCGCACTTTATCTTTTAATTTCTCAAAACTCTGTAATTTCAGTTTGTCTCCTTCTTGTTCCAATATTTCTCAATATTTCGGCCATTTGGCCTCCATATTGAGCTTTTTCTGAGCCTTTGCTTCCATTGGTGACAACCACCTTGGGGTTTTATTTTCCATTAAATCTTTGTATCTTATCCAGACATTGAACAATGCTTTCCTGACAATATGGTTTTTAAATGCTTTATGTGCTTTAACCTTCTCATACCACAAATATGCATGCCAACCAAAAACATTGTTAAATCCTTCTAGGTCCAAAATGTCTGTGTTCTCAAGAAGCAGCCAGTCTTTCAACCAGCAGAATGCTGCTGATTCATAGTAAAGTTTAAGGTCTGGCAGGGCAAATCCACCTCTTTCCTTTGCGTCAGTTAATATTTTAAATTTTATTCTAGGCTTCTTGCCCTGCCAGACAAATCTGGAAATGTCTCTCTGCCACTTCTTGAAACAGTCCATCTTGTCCAATATTTGCAATGATTGAAACAAAAATAACATTTTTGGCAATACATTCATCTTTATAGCTGCAATTCGACCCAACAAGGAAAGCTTCAAATATGACCATATTTCCAAGTCTTTTTTCACTTCTATCCAACATTTCTCATAGTTATCTTTAAATAAGTTTAAGTTCTTAGCAGTCATATTAACCCCCAAATATTCTACTTTCTTAACTAATGTTAAACCAGTCTCCTTCTGAAACCTCTCTTTCTCAATCGGTGTTAAGTTTTTCTCAAGCACTTTAGTTTTTGACTTGTTCAGCTTAAATCCTGCCACATGACCAAATTCTTGAATCAATTCTAATACTCTTTTCGTGCTAGATTCTGGCTCCTGTAACGTCAAAACTAGGTCATCTGCAAAAGCTTTCAATTTATATTGTTTGGCTCCGACCTGAATACCTTTAATCAGACGGTCCCTTCTAATCACATTCAGCAAAACCTCCAGAACCGAAATAAAAAGCAATGGGGAAATTGGGCAGCCTTGTCGTGTCCCTTTCTCTATCTTAAATTCCTCTGTCATCATATTATTAACTATTAACTTAGCCTTTTGTTCTGAGTAAATTGCACTTATACCATTTTCAAACCCTTGGCCCACCACCATTCCCTGAAGATTTTTCTTCATAAAATTCCAAGAAATATTATCAAAAGCTTTTTCCGCATCTATAAAAATTAGAACTGCTTTGGTATTGATGTTCACTTGCAGCTTCTCCAAAATGTTAATTATATTCCTCGTATTGTCAGACAAATGTCTACCTGGGAGAAAGCCGGCTTGATCTTTATGTATCTCTTCAACTAATACCTTTTTTAATCTATTAGCCAAGATATCAGCAAAAATTTTGTAATCCACATTAAGCAGGGATATGGGGCGGTAGTTCTTAAGTTGTGTCTTTTCAGACTCAGTTTTCGGTATAAGTGTAATGTAAGCTTCCTTCCACGACTCTGGCGCCTTTTCCCCCTCCAAAATTTCATTACAGACCTCCTTTAGTGGCTGAATTAACCAGTCTTTCAGAGATCTATAGTATTTGGAGGTAAGACCATCCGGCCCTGGAGATTTACCCAACTGCATGTTCTGGATGGCACCTTCAACCTCCTGTTCTGTAATTTTGTGATTCAACATTATCTTATTTTCTTGAGAGATTTTTTGTAATCCATTTGTTCTTAAAAATTGGTCTAAATCAGTCTCTTTCTGTGGCCCTTGTGTGTATAGTTGTTTAAAATATCTCTGGAAGCACTTTCTAATCTCCAATGGATTCTGTATGTTCTTTCCTTCCACATCCAAATTTGTAATGGTGTTTAATTTTTGTCTTTTTTTCATCTGCCAGGCTAGCAGTTTCCCGCATTTATTAGCCGATTCAAATGTCTTTTGTCTCATCCGCTTAATTTTCCATTCTACTTCCTGATTTATCATTTTCATGTATTGTACTTGATATAACTTTATTTCTCTCAGAATCTCTTGCGACTTTGGTTTCGCTCTTAATTTCTTCTCTCCTTCTTTTATTTTTTCCAAGATTTTATCTTTTTTCTCATTTTGAATTCTCTTCTTTATTGCGTTCTGTTGAATCAGAAACCCTCTCATGACCGCTTTGCTTGCGTCCCAGATTACTCTTTTTTCAACCGTGGTATTCAAATTTACCTCAAAGTAATCTCTCAAGATTTTTTGGGCCTTCTTGGTAACCTCTTGATCTCTAAATAAGGTGTCATTCATCCTCCATCTGAAGGAACCAATTGGTGTTAGTTTCATCTCCATCTTCACCGCATTATGGTCGGAGCAAGTTTTTGGGCAAATTTCCACTTTTCGAGTCTTAGGTGCCAGTCCTCTAGTTATCCATATTTGGTCAATTCTTGTCCATGTCATATTGGCTTCAGAGAAGAATGTTCCCTCTCTTCCAAGGGGGTTCTTGGTTCTCCAAATGTCAATCAAGTCCATATTGTCAGTCAGTTCAAAAAAGGTTTTTGGTAGTCTGCCATCTTTAGTTACAACCTGTCTCTGCGACTTATCCATATTTGTAGATACCACTCCATTCATATCTCCCATCAAAATAATGTTATAGTCCATGTAGTCAAGCAATGTCTCATGCAATTTCCTGAAGAATTCAGATTTCCCCTCATTTGGTGCATAAACTCCTACAATCAGAAATTTTTCTCCTTGTGATTGAATCTCAATTGCCACAAATCTTCCTTGTTCATCTTTAAAAATAATTTTTTTGTGATAGGCTCTCTTTGGCATAAATAACAACTCCTCTCTTTTTAACCTTGTCCGATGAAATAAACTCTTGACCCAATCTTTTATTAATCAGTACTTTCCTGTGAAGCCTTATCACATGAGTTTCCTGTAAACAAATTAAGTCCAATTGTTCCTTTTTCAATAAATGAAAGACTTTCTTCCTCTTCTCCGGGGAATTAAATCCATGAATATTCCAACTTAATAATTGCAGAGACATGGTGTGGTTATTCTATTTTCCTCCAACTGCTCCCAAAAGTTCTTCTTGTTCTGACGGTGGTATCACTTTTTTTTGTTTGTCCAGTCCCAAAGGTGGTGGTGCTATGTCTAGTACTCCTGATCTTAAAGCTCTTAGCTCTTCTAGTACTTCTTTTTGCAGGTCTTCTTCGTGGTCTCTCAAAAGTTTTTCCTTATCTTCCACTGATCTTATTTTGAACTTTTTCCCTTTAAAGGTAAAAGATAGTCCCTGGGGGAATTCCCACCTAAAAACAATTCTGTTTCTTCTCAGTAGGGCCACCAGATCTCCGTAGTTGGTTCTAAGATCCAATAGATGTTTCGGTATATCCTTAAAAATCTCCACTCTCGAGTCGTTGATCTCCAAAGTCTTCTGGAAGTGCGCACTCAGTATTTTCTCTCTCTCTTCTTTCGTTCGGAGGGTAACCAAACAGTCTCTCACCCTGTTTTTTCTCCCTCCTCTTCCAAGTCTGAACGCACTTACTATCTTGAAGTCTTTCTCCAGCTCCAAATTCCAAAATTTTCCAAATTCCTGCGTAAGGTAGTCACTTAGGTTATCTTTTTCAAGTTCTGGTACTGCCCTGATCCTCAGATTGGTCTGTTTCTCCCTCAGTTCAATCATAGACAGAAGTGACTGATGATCCCCAATCTGTTTGCCCATAGGTTTTATTTCTTCCTCTACAGCCACTGCTTTTTCTTTTGCTTCCTCAGCTATTTTTCGATTAGACGCAGATTCTTCCAGCGATTTTTCAATAGATTCTGTATTGGAGTTCACCTTCTGTCCCAGATTATCTATTTTGGTTGATTGTTCCGTAACTTGTTTGCTTAGGCCTTCCAATTTTTCATAAATTTTATTTAACACAGAAGTAAAATCCCTTTCTGAAGCCATTCCTTTTGGCTCAGCTTGTGCAAAATCTTCCCCCTGTGTCACAGGAGGGCCGGGAACAGATGATCTGCGTTGCTGGGAAACTATACTGGGCTGCTGCACTCTGGCCTTGCCCGATCTTGTTGTCCTATCCGTCATCACACTTTTGTCTATGAATCAAGGTCGGTCCCACGGTCAAATCTTGCCATGGAAAATCCCCAAAGTCCAGAGCAGAAAAATCCCCAGCTGGGTGTACAGCTTCAATGTTCCTCTAGGGGGACACTGTAGCAGTCATTAAAGTTACAATAAAGAATCTTTTCCAACTTTCTTAAGTCCCCTCAAAAAAAACAAGCAACAGTTTCAAGTCCAGAGAAGACCTTCAACAAGTATCTCCTTTGCAGAGTTAACCATTAAAAAGTTACAATGTCTATAAATAGTGCGACTCTCAATGCAACAGTTCTAGTGAACCTGGCAGTCCGTTCCCAGGAGTTAAATAATTGTCTCTATTTTTCCCAGAAGAAATAAAGTCACTTTTCCCTCTCCCCCCCCCTCTCCACTAACCTGGGGGGGGGGGAGTTCTTTCACTTTAACGTTCGGATTTAGAGCTTTAAAAGCACCGCTCTCCACATTCCACCATTTTTCTAACAGTCATTACTTTAGCAATATTTCTAAATAAACACTTTAAATTTCCCAGTAATCTTCCACTATCTCCTCTCCCTGGCTTCGGATTCTGCCAGTCCTTTCCGTCAGTTCCATATAGTCCATCAACCTGGTGATCTTATGTCTGAGGCTCTTAAATCTTTTCCAAGTCCCTTCTGCAGGTCTTCTTCATATTCTTTGATGCTCAGGAGCAAATCTCGGGAAAACTCCAACCTAGCAATACTTTTGTTCCTTCTGGACAGTTCAGCCAGATTTCCATAGTTAAAAGTAAAGTCCATAAAGAATTTCAGGACGTATTTCAGAATTCCTCCAATTCTAGAGGCCCCCAAAACTTCAGGCTCCTCCAATCCCAAGTCCATGTCCCAAAGGTCAGTCAGTCCCTGGATAGAGGGTTCTTTCCAACTTTCCTTCTTCAATCCAAGCCGGGATCCAAACCTCAAAATTTGACTTTTGCTAGGTTCAATCATGAAAGACCTCAATTTGTAATCCTCAATTTGTTTCTGAGAAATTAAGGATCCCGCTTGTACTACTTTTGGTTTCACAACATCAGCTTTCTCCTTTTCCTCCACCATTTGTCCTACCAAGGTATGTTCCTGTGCCAAATCCTGAATTGATTCTGTATTGGTACTCACTTTTTGACTCAAATTAGTCACTTTCTGTTCCAAGTTGTCAATTTTCAAGATCGTGTCATCTGTCTTTATGGAGCTGTTCCAGGGAGTAGTTTGTCTTGTATAATACAGTCACAATAGCTTCTCCTATCAACATTTTGAATGGTCCAAGGTCAGTCTCTGGTTCTCAGAATCTTTATCTTGCAGCTGGAGATCTCCCTGTTACACTCCTGTAACAGTTTCACATGCTCCCTCTAGAGGGAAACAGTCTCCACTTGTAACAATACTTTCAAGCACGACTCGAGCAAATAACAATAGTTTCAATTTTCGGTTACTTTTTCCTCCATTTTTAAACGCAGAAGAGGACAATGAAAACAGTGTCTTTCTTATTTTAGCTAGCTGTCAGACGACACACCTTGGAAGATGGCGCCGGCAGTAAGTCTCCTGTGAGCCTCAACAGAGTGAGTAGGAGCTTTTTACAGAATAATAACAATAATACAGAAAGACACTCAGAAAAATCAAAGCTTAGCCTGATAAAGAATCCGGGAGCTACCAGGAGGTATTTTTAAACCTCCCCTCTCTCCTCTCCTGAGCTTTTTTTATCTGCCTTTGTAATCCCGTGGAAGCCATTCAGTCTTTCCAAGGCCATCCAGTGCTATTTTGAGGCTATTTGAGTGCTATTTTGAGGCTATCTGAGGCCAACTATAACCTCTGAGCTCCTTTTGAATAAGGCCCTAGCACACGGCTAGAGAAGATAACTCAAATGGTACTTACAAGACAGAATTATAAAGAACTGGGGATTCCTCTAGCTCAAGCACAAGCTGTTGAACCCCCTGCCCCAAAGAAAAAGCAGGCAAAAATTTCATATTATTTTAAACCAAAAGTAGAGGAAATAAAAAACACAGAGAGCCTGCATCCGCACGAATGGTCTGTTGACCATACTTCGTTCGGAAGGGGCATGGAAGCAGAGGGAAGAGGAGGAAAAGGAGTCGACCTGGCAACCGAGTTAAAGCAGGCAACTTTAGAAAATACAGCCCTTAAGGCCCGACCGGAACAGGAACCTCAACTGGGAAACCCAGAAATCAAGTCAAAAGAATCTACTCATCAATCTATGCTTAGAGGAAAGGGGGGGTCTCCTGCCCCGACTGAGGTGGAGGAGTGGCCAAATGACACAAGAGTTCGACATCTAGACCTGGGCAGCTACAATTACATAATGACAGGGCTGTACAAAGATCTGTTGGAAGAACATCAAACTCAGCTAATCAAAGAACTGGGGCCAATTAAAAACTTTCTTTCAGAATGTTTGGGTTTGCTCACCTCCCTGATTGAACTAATCAGGAGGAAAGAGGACTGCCACTCTCACAAAGAAGCCAGCAACAAGCCAAATGGAAATAAAACCCAGCCCAACATTAAAGAAAGGAAAACAAGCAGAGCCAAACTAGTCCAAGGAAAAGTATTGGCCACTAGGAAACCTTCCTTAAAGGGAAAGAGTTCAATGCACAAGAAGAAGCTGAAGAATGTGAAAATGGGTCGAAAGGCTAAGCTGCCCTCTCGGCCTGGGAAAATGAATTTCTCAAAGTTATTCAAGATTCTAGAGAACTCAAGCACAAAGAACCCCAGCATAACAATGCCAAACAAGAGCCAAAGCCCAAACATTTTAAATAAACATCAGGTGGCTAGCCCTCCAAGGCTAGTAAAACAATCACTGCCCTCTAGTGGAAAACTAAAGAGAACTCCAGATCCAAAGCAAGAAACTCCCCAGAAGGGAGTACGAAAGAGTCAGAACTTAATTTTAATTAAACATAAACTAGTCCTCCTCCCTCTTTTCAAGCATGGAGGCCTTTCCACACCTGCACAACAGAGAATTTATATACTTAAGAAAATTGACTTAGTCATCAGGGGCATTATTCCAGCAGAAAACATTGTCAGCGTGAAATTTCTTCCTTTTGATAAGGCCCAAAACAGAGTTCTGGTGACCTTTAAGGATTGGTCGGTAACTAAACAAATCTTGGACAAGAGGGACAGGCTCCAGAGGACTGGCCTGTTGGTGACCCGCCTATTCGAAGAGTCCGGCGTTCCAACATCCCTCTTAGGAACACGTAAGCCTACTAGTCTGCGCACAGAATTGGAAATGGCTTCTGAAAACTACAAACAAGTCCAACCGGAGGCAGTCAAAATTTCCAAACAGAAGGCTAAGCTCCAAAAAATTTTACTCCCTTCCAACGAACCCAAAAAAGATATCTTAAACGAAAAGGAGCAGTTCTTTTTAGCCTCCCTTGAGCAGATTCATCAGTCCCAGGATGTGTTAATAGCTAGGTTACAAACCATCAAAGAATCCTTACTCCCCCAAGGCTTTTCTGCTCCTTTGGAATTTAACTTTGCTACTAACACAACAAAGCCCCTATCCAACGATGACTGGATGCAGTGCCGGTTCCTGTCCCCCGAAGAAGTGGGTTCTCCCACACAACCCTTAATACCTCAAACAACAACACACCAGGTAGATCTTGCCATGCCGATGAGTAGGAACGGTGCAATCTTTGTGGACGCCTCAGGATCCTTAGATGACATTCAGGTGGAGGATTGAAAGACAGACACAGCGAGGGGACACTGTGCCAGGGAAACAAAACTTACTAGGTTAGCACCTACCACAAATGATTTTAACAGCTCACTCCACCTCTACAAAAACATTCATTCCATCATGCTAAAGAACAAATGGAGGAGTCTACCTTTGTTCCCCTCATCACCATATTTCCACATCTTGTCGTGGAATGTGGCGGGCTGGCTGTCTAAGCAGGGCGATGCCGATTTTCTGGATTTCCTCTCAAAATTCCAGATTATTTGTTTACAAGAGACCTGGTGCCTAGACTCTCATCTCCCTTACTTACAGGGCTATGTGGCTTTTGCTACCCCCGCGAAAAAACTAAATAACCGTGGCCGACCTAGCGGCGGTTTGGTCACTTTTATCCCTATAGAGCAGGGGTTCAGGGTGCGACAACTGCAGTGGATGAAGAGCAACAATTTTCAGATTTTACTTATCTCCAATAACACAGGAGGAGATTTTCTATGTTTCAACGTTTATATTCCCCCCGTGTGTACTTCCTCTCAGACAATACAAATCTGGGAAGATTTGGAGTCATGCTTGGAGAAGGCCAAAATAGAATTTCCTGACTGGAACATCCTGCTGGCAGGTGACTTTAATGCTAGGATAGGCAGCGACGTCAATTCGTATGGCTCCAAAACCCAGTTTTTTACCAGAGGCGGACTGGTTTATTCCTTGGAGTTCTGATGATAAGGTCCTGAATAAGGCAGGTAATACATTACTGGAGATTGCCTTTAAGCATAATTTGTACAACCTGCATGGTACCTACATGGATAGGTCAGGAGGTTTCTTTTCTTTTATCGGCCCTCGTGGTGCAAGTGTGATTGACCATATCCTGGTCTCTCCAACAATTTTGGAGAGGGCAAAGGGTCTCAGCACTTTTAACAGAACTGAGAGCGACCATCTTCCTAGAGCAATCTCACTAATTCCCCTCGAATCAGGGGGATTACAACAACTACATTGTACAGTCCCTCCTCAAGTACCGGCCCCACGCAGGCGTAAATGGGACAGCGAGCTGGAGCTTAAAATTAAACAACACCTGCACTCTCCAGATTTATTGGTTCTGAGAGACCAATGTCTTTTACCTAACTCTGATCCTTTTCCACTATATCAGCGGGTCTCAGAGTCTCCTTTCCCATTACTTACAAACACCAGGCCTCCCAAACAACATAACATATCGGGGAGCTGGTTTGACAAAGATTGCCGGAAGCTAAGATCCTTGCTTAGGAAACAACAAAACAAGGTAAAACAGGAGAGGACTCTGTCATCTATGGTAAACTTCCACAGATGGCGCTCTTACTATAAAAACACCTTAAAACTCAAGAAATCCCTTTATAGGAAAGAACAATGGGAGGCACTTGATAAGGCGATTAAATCGCGAGACGATAGAAAATTTTGGGCAATAGTAGCACAGGGAGTCTCATCCAAAGGAAAAATTGTAAACAACAGTATTCCATCCGATGTGTGGTTTCAACACTTTTTCCAGCTATACACACCCTCAAATATTGCTAATTCGAGTCCGTCCCTCCCATTGAAGAATGTTCATCTAGCTAGTTGGGATCCTGTTACGGAATCAGAGTGCCTACAGCTAATTAAAACATTAAAAAATGGCAAAGCCCCTGGTGAGGATATGATCCCCCCTGAGGTATTTAAATCAAATACCCAATGGTGGGCCATCTTTTTGGCCAAACTTTTTACGGCAATAAACAACACATGTAAAATCCCAGCAAACTGGAAACTAAGTGTGGTAGCCCCTATCTACAAGAAGGGAGATATTCAAGATCCAGCAAACTACCGCCCTGTAAGCCTTCTGGACATCGCATACAAACTTTATACCAGGTACTTATTAAACAAGTTACAGATAGGTAGCCGTGTTGGTCTGCCATAGTCAAAACAAAAAAAAAATTTTCCTTCCAGTAGCACCTTAAAGACCAACTAAGTTAGTTCTTGGTATGAGCTTTCGTGTGCATGCACACTTCTTCAGATACACTGAAACAGAAGTTGCCAGATCCTTCTATATAGTGAGAAGGTGGGGAGGGGTATTACTCAGAAGGGTGGTGGGAATGGGTGGTTGGCAGATAGCTGTGATGAGCCTGTTGACAACTCTTAACGACTGCAATAGGTCTTACAGGAAAAAGCAAGGGGTGAGAAGGTGAAAAATGGCTTTGTCATGTATAATGAGATAAGAATCCAATGTCTTTGTTCAGACCAGGTCTCTCCATGGTTTTAAGTTTGGTAATGAGTTGCAATTCAGCAGCTTCTCTTTCCAGTCTATTTCTGAAATTCCTTTGTAGCAATACAGCTACTTTGTAGCAATACAGCAATACAGCAGATTTAACCGTTTCATCCTGGGTGTTCCATTTCAGCAGCAAGTTATACATTCTTGAAAGTATCTTAGTTTTGGGATCTAGCAGTTCTGTTTCCAATTTTGATTTTTCCACCTGGAAGCCAATTTTTTTGTCCAAATTGTAAGCCTCCCTTATTTGATAATAATGAAGCCAATCTCGCACTTTATCTTTTAAATTCTCAAAACTCTGCAATTTCAATTTGTCTCCTACTTGTTCCAGAATTTCCCAATATTTCGGCCATTTGGCCTCCATATTGAGCTTTTTCTGGGCCTTTGCTTCCATCGATGACAACCACCTTAGAGTTCTATTTTCAAGTAGGTCCTTATAGCTTATCCAGACATTAAACAATGCTTTCCTGACAATATGGTTTTTAAATGCTTTATGTGCTTTAACCTTGTCATACCACAAATATGCATGCCACCCAAAAACGTTATTAAAACATTCTAAATCCAAAGTGTCTGTGTTCTCAAGAAGCAGCCAGTCTTTCAACCAGCAGAATGCTGCTGATTCGTAGTAGAGTTTAACGTCTGGCAGGGCAAATCCACCTCTTTCCTTTACATCAGTTAATATTTTAAATTTTATTCTGGGCTTCTTGCCCTGCCAGACAAATCTAGAAATATCTCTCTGCCACTTCTTGAAACAGTCCATTTTGTCCAAAATTTGCAATGATTGAAACAGAAATAACATTCTTGGCAATACATTCATCTTTATAACAGCAATTCGACCTAACAAGGACAGCTTCATATTTGACCATATTTCTAAATCCTTTTTCACTTCTGACCAACATTTCTCATAATTGTCTTTAAATAAATTTAAGTTCTTAGCGGTCATGTTAACCCCCAGATATTTCACTTTCTTAACCAATGTTAAACCTGTCTCCTTCTGAAACCTCTCTTTCTCAATCGGTGTTAAGTTTTTCTCAAGAACTTTAGTTTTTAACTTGTTCAGCTTAAATCCTGCCACATGACCAAATTCTTGAATCAATTC
Organism: Podarcis filfolensis; assembly: GCF_964270895.1. Taxonomy (NCBI): domain Eukaryota; kingdom Metazoa; phylum Chordata; class Lepidosauria; order Squamata; family Lacertidae; genus Podarcis; species Podarcis filfolensis. The sequence continues at coordinate 34,682,063 of NC_139619.1, read as the reverse complement.
CAATACTCTTTTAGTACTAGATTCTGGCTCCTGTAACGCCAGTACTAAATCATCTGCAAAAGCTTTCAATTTGTACTGTTTGGCTCTGACCTGTATACCTTTAATCAAACAATCCCTTCTGATCATATTTAGCAAAACCTCCAGGACCGAAATAAAGAGCAATGGGGAAATTGGGCAGCCTTGTCATGTCCCTTTCTCTATCTTAAATTCCTCTGTCACCACATTGTTAACAATTAGTTTAGCCTTTTGTTCTGAGTAAATTGCACCTATACCGTTTTCAAAACCTTGACCAACCCCCATCCCCTGAAGATTTTTCTTCATAAAACTCCAAGAAATATTGTCAAAAGCTTTCTCCGCATCTACGAATATTAAGACTGCTTTAGTGTTAATATTCACTTGCAGTGTCTCCAAAATATTAATTATATTTCTCGTGTTGTCAGACAAGTGTCTACCCGGGAGAAAGCCAGCTTGGTCTTTATGTATCTCCTCCACTAATACTTTTTTTAGTCTTTTAGCCAAAATGTCTGCAAAAATTTTGTAATCCACGTTAAGCAGGGATATGGGGCGGTAGTTCTTAAGTTGTGTCTTTTCAGACTCAGTTTTCGGTATAAGTGTAATATAAGCTTCCTTCCACGACTCTGGCGCTTTTTCCCCCTCCAAAATTTCATTACAAACCTCCTTTAGTGGTTGAATTATCCAAACTTTCAGAGATCTATAGTATTTTGAGGTTAAGCCGTCCGGCCCTGGAGATTTGCCCAACTGCATATTCTGGATGGCACCTTCCACCTCCTGTTCTGTAATTTTATAGTTCAACTTTAACTTGTTTTCTTGAGAGATTTTTTGTAGTCCATTTGTTTTTAAGAATTGGTCTATATCGAATTTTTTCTGTGGCCCTTGTGTATATAACTGTTTAAAATACCTCTGGAAACATTTTCTAATTTCCACTGGATTCTGAATGTTCTTTCCTTCCACTTCCAAGTTGGTAATGGTGTTAAGTTTTTGTCTTTTTTTCATTTGCCAAGCTAACAGTTTTCCACATTTATAGGCCGATTCAAATGTCCTTTGTCTCATCTGTTTAATTTTCCATTCTATTTCCTGATTCATCATTTTCATATATTGGACTTGATATAACTTTATTTCTCTCAGAATCTCTTGTGACTTTGGTTTCGCTCTCAGTTTCTTCTCACCCTCTTTTATTTTTTCCAAAATTTTGTCTTTTTTCTCATTTTGAGTTCTCTTCTTTATTGCATTCTGTTGAATTAGAAACCCCCTTATAACTGCTTTGCTTGCGTCCCAGACTACTCTTTTTTCAGTAGTAGTGTTCATATTTATCTCAAAATAGTCTCTCAAGGTTTTTTGGGCCTTCTTGGTGACCTCTTGGTCTCTAAACAAGGTGTCATTCATCCTCCATCTGGAGGAACCAGTTGGTGTTAATTTCATCTCCATTTTCACAGCATTATGGTCGGAGCAAGTTTTAGGGCAAATTTCCACTTTCCGAGTCTTAGGAGCCAGTCCTCTAGTTATCCAGATTTGGTCAATTCTTGTCCATGTCATTTTGGCTTCAGAGAAGAAAGTTCCCTCTCTACCCAAGGGATTCTTTGTTCTCCAAATGTCAATGAAGTCCATATTGTCAGTCATCTCAAAAAAGGTTTTTGGTAGTCTGCCATCTTTAGTAACTACCTGTCTCTGTGCCTTGTCCATGTTTGTGGATACCACTCCATTCATGTCTCCCATCATAATAATGTTATAATCCATGTAGTCCAGCAATGTCTCATGCAACTTTTTAAAAAATTCCGATTTCCCCTCATTTGGTGCATAAACTCCTATTATCAGAAATTTCTCTCCTTGTGCTTGTATTTCAATTGCCACAAATCTTCCTTGTTCATCTTTAAACATAAATTTCGGTGATAGGCTCTCTTTTGCATAGATTACTACTCCTCTCTTTTTTACCTTATCCGATGAAATAAACTCTTGACCCAATCTTTTATTGATCAATACTTTCCTGTGCAGCCTTATCACATGTGTTTCCTGTAAAAAAATCAAGTCCAATTATTCCTTTTTCAATAAATGAAAGACTTTTTTCCTCTTCTCCGGGGAGTTAAAACCATTAATATTCCGACTTCCGGAGGCGGCGCCATCGGCAATGGCGGAATCCCTCTAGTTCTGAGGGACATAGCTCCGCGGAAACCGGGTCTTGCCGCTACGGCGAAGCGGGGACCCCTCTGAAACCACAGGCGGGTGAAGCCTGTGACCGTGGGACTCGGCGGGCACCTTCAGTGCCCCCCAATCTGCAAAGGAGCCATGTTACGAGCTCCGGAGCGTAACGGGGTGTTTGGCGCGGTGCTGAGAGTCAATTGCTTCTTCCATGGAGTGAAGCCGCACAGCTGTTGCCGGAGAGCGCTGACCTTTTTCCTGTGACAATTTGGCTATCAAACAACTACCCGTGAGTAGGTCAAGCTTAAAGACCGGGGAATAAGGGGGGGGGGGAATACTAATTTGGTACCGAAGCGGGAAGGTGTAAACAGGAAGTCCGCCTTCCGTTTCTTGTAAACAGATCAAAGCAAAGACTGTTTCAGCTAAGACCCTGAAAATCACGTTAAAAAGACTCAAATCCTAACATCAATATAAGAGAACTCCCTCCCTGAAGTGCAGGAGAGGGGAGGGAGAAGGGGAAGTACTTTTTGCCTGCAAAAAAAAAAAAGAGAGAGAGAGAGAAAAGGGAACAAAGACCACCACTTAATGCCTGGGAACGGACTGCCAAGGGACAATAGAACTGCCGTACTGTGAATCGCGCTGTTTATGGACAATCCAACTTTTTGACAGCTAACTCTGTAAGAGAGATACTTTGATTCTGAAGGGTTTCTCTGGACTTGAAACTGATGTTTACTTCGTTAAAGGGGGGATTTGTGAAAGTTGGAAAAGTTACTTTATTGTTACAAGTTTTGATTGTTACTGTGTCCCCCTAGAGGAACTTTGAAATTGCTACAATTGGCCAGGGAATTTTCCACTCTAAACTGGCCAGGGGAATTTTCCACTATAAAACAAGTTCTAATCATGGGACTGACCTTGATCCTTAGATAAAGTGTTATGGCAAATTTGCCTCAGGAAAAAACAACAAGATCGGGTAAAATTAGACTGCAGCAGCGAAGAGCATCAGCATCTGGCCCTTCTGCTCCACCAGGGGAAGATTCTGCTCAAGTTGGGCTTAAAGGAATGGCATCTGAAGAGGGTTTAGCTTCAGCATTAGGAAAAAATTTTGAATCTTTGGAAATATTAAGCAAACAAGTTGCTGAAGCGACAACTAAAATTGACCAAAACACTTCAAGCATCAATAACTTGGGGCAGAAGGTGAACTCAAATACAGAATCTATTGAGAAACTGCTGCAGGAATCTACTTCAAATCGAAAGACAGCTGAAGAAGCAAAGGAAAAAGTATTGGCTGTAGAGGAAAAGATACCACCGATATGTAGGCAGCTCGAGGATCACAAGTCATTGCTGTCTATGATTGAATTAAAAGAAAAACAGACAAATTTAAGGATCAGGGCTGTACCCGAACTTGAGAAAGATAGCTTGAGCGATTTTCTTACGCAGGAATTTGCAGACTTTTGGAACTTAGATTCAGATAAGCTAGATTTCAAGATAGTAAGTGCTTTTAGACTTGGAAGAGGGGGGAGAAAGAACAGGGTGAGAGACTGTTTGATTACCCTCCGAACAAAAGAGGAGAGAGACAGAATACTGAGTCTGCACTTCCAGAAGACCTTGGAAATAAACGAATCAAGAGTGGAGATATTTAAGGACATCCCGAAATACCTTTTAGATCTTAGGTCTAATTACGCAGATCTGGTGGCCCTGTTGAGAGGAAATACAACCATTTTTAGGTGGGAATTTCCCCAAGGCCTATCCTTTACCTTCAAAGGGAGAAAGTTTAAAATAAGATCAGCGGAAGATAAAGAAAATTTTTTGAGAGAGCACGGAGAAGACCTGCAAAAAGAAGCTGAAGAAGAGCCAGGAGCATTAAAACCAGGAATACAAGACATAGCATCACTACCTTTGGGATTGGACAAGCTAGAGAAAGTGATACCACCGTCAGAACAAGAACAACTACTGGGAGCAGTTGGAGGAAAAGCAAAATAAACACACCATGTCTCTGCAATTATTAAGTTGGAATATTCATGGCTTTAATTCCCCGGAGAAAAGGAAAAAAGTCTTTCATCTATTGAAAAAGGAACAATTGGACTTGATTTGTTTACAGGAAACACTTGTGATAAGGCTACATAGGAAAGTATTGACTAATAAAAGATTGGGTCAAGAGTTTATTTCATCGGACAAGGTCAAAAAGAGAGGAGTAGTAATCTATGCAAAAGAGAGCCTTTCACCGAAATTCATTTTTAAAGATGACCAAGGAAGATTTGTGGCAATTGAAATCCAAACACAAGGAGAAAAAATTTTGATAGTAGGAGTATATGCACCAAATGAGGGGAAATCTGAATTTTTTAAGAAGTTGCATGAGACATTGTTGGACTATATGGATTACAACATTATCATGATGGGAGATATGAATGGAGTGGTATCTACAAACATGGACAAGGCACAGAGACAGGTAGTTACCAAAGATGGCAGACTACCAAAAACCTTTTTTGAGATGACTGACAATATGGACTTGATTGACATTTGGAGAATAAAGAACCCCTTGGGTAGAGAGGGAACCTTCTTCTCTGAAGCCAAAATGACATGGACAAGAATTGACCAAATCTGGATAACTAGAGGACTGGCACCTAAGACTCGAAAAGTGGAAATTTGCCCTAAAACTTGCTCCGACCATAATGCTGTGAAAATGGAGATGAAACTAACACCAATTGGTTCCTTCAGACGGAGGATGAATGACACCTTGTTTAGAGACCAAGAGGTCACCAAGAAGGCCCAAAAAACCTTGAGAGACTATTTTGAGATAAATATGAACACCACCATTGAAAAAAGAGTAATCTGGGACGCAAGCAAAGCAGTTATGAGGGGGTTTCTAATTCAACAGAATGCAATAAAGTTGAGAACTCAAAATGAGAAAAAAGACAAAATTTTGGAAAAAATAAAAGAGGGTGAGAAGAAACTGAGAGCGAAACCAAAGTCACAAGAGATTCTGAGAGAAATAAAGCTATATCAAGTTCAATACATGAAGATGACGAATCAGGAAATAGAATGTAAAATTAAACAGATGAGACAAATGACATTTGAATCGGCTAATAAATGTGGAAAATTGTTAGCCTGGCAAATGAAAAAAAGACAAAAACTTAACACCATTACCAACTTGGAAGTGGAAGGAAAGAACATTCAGAATCCAGTGGAAATCAGGAAATGCTTCCAGAGGTACTTTAAACAGTTATATACACAAGGGCCACAGAAAGAGTTTGATATAGACCAATTTTTAAAAACAAATGGACTACAAAAAATCTCTCAAGGAAATAAGTTAATGTTGAACTATAAAATTACAGAGCAGGAGGTGGAAGGTGCCATCCAGAATATGCAGTTGGGCAAATCTCCAGGGCCGGATGCTTTAACCTCAAAATATAATAGATCTCTGAAAGATTGGATAATTCAACCACTAAAGGAGGTCTGCAATGAAATTTTGGAGGGGAAAAAAGCGCCAGAGTTGTGGAAGGAAGCCTATATTACACTTCTAGCGAAAAATGAGTCTGAAAAGACACAACTTAAGAACTACCGCCCCATATCCCTGCTTTATGTGGATTATAAAATTTTTGCAGATCTTTTGGCTAAAAGGCTAAAAAAAGTATTAGTGGAGGAGATACATAAAGACCAAGCTGGCTTTCTCCCGGGTAGACACTTGTCTGACAATACGAGGAATATAATTAACATTTTGGAGAAGTTGCAAGTGAACATTAATACTAAAGCAGTCTTAATCTTTGTAGATGCGGAGAAAGCCTTTGATAATATTTCTTGGAGTTTTATGAAGAAAAATCTTCAGGGGATGGGGGTTGGTCAAGGGTTTGAAAATGGTATAAGTGCAATTTATTCAGAACAAAAGGCTAAACTAATTGTTAACAATGTGGTGACAGAGGAATTTAAGATAGAGAAAGGGACACGACAAGGCTGCCCAATTTCCCCATTGCTCTTTATTTTGGTCCTGGAGGTTTTGCTAAATATCAGCAGAAGGGACTGTTTGATTAAAGGTATACAGGTCGGAGCCAAACAGTACAAATTGAAAGCTTTTGCAGATGACTTAGTATTGACGTTACAGGAGCCAGAATCTAGTACTAAAAGAGTATTAGAACTGATTCAAGAATTTGGTCACGTGGCAGGATTTAAGTTGAACAAGTTAAAAACTAAAGTTCTTGAGAAAAACTTAACACCGATTGAGAAAGAGAGGTTTCAGAAGGAGACAGGTTTAACATTGGTTAAGAAAGTAAAATACCTGGGGTTTAATATGACCGCTAAGAACTTAAACCTATTTAAAGACAACTATGAGAAATGTTGGTCAGAAGTGAAAAAGGATCTAGAAATATGGTCAAATTTGAAGCTTTCCTTGTTAGGTCGAATTGCTGTTATAAAGATGAATGTATTGCCAAGAATGTTATTTTTGTTTCAATCATTGCAAATTTTGGACAAAATGGACTGTTTCAAGAAGTGGCAGAGAGACATTTCTAGATTTGTTTGGCAGGGCAAGAAGCCCAGAATAAAATTTAAAATACTAACTGATGTAAAGGAAAGAGGTGGATTTGCCCTGCCAGACCGTAAACTCTATTATGAATCAGCAGCATTCTGCTGGTTGAAAGAATGGCTGCTTCTTGAGAACACAGACATTTTGGATTTAGAAGGTTTTAATAATGTTTTTGGGTGGCATGCATATTTGTGGTATGACAAAGCATTTAAAAATCATATTGTCAGGAAAGCATTGTTTAATGTCTGGTTAAGATATAAGGACTTACTTGAAAATAAATCCCCAAGGTGGTTGTCACCGATGGAAGCAAAGGCTCAGAAAAAGCTCAATATGGAGGCCAAATGGCCGAAATATTGGGAAATTTTGGAACAAGAAGGAGACAAATTGAAATTGCAGAGTTTTGAGAAATTAAAAGATAAAGTGCGAGACTGGCTCCACTATTATCAAATAAGGGAGGCTTACAATTTGGACAAAAAAAATTGGCTTCCAGGTGGAAAAATCAAAATTGGAAACAGAACTGTTAGATCCCAAAACAAAGATACTTTCTCCCCCCTCTTCCGAGCCTGAAGGCACTTACTATCTTAATATCTTGCTTATCTGAATCTAGGTTCCAGAAGTCTGCAAATTCATGCATAAGAAAGTCACTTAGGTTGTCTTTCTCAAGTTCAGGTACAGCCCTGATCCTTAAATTTGTCTGTCTTTCCTTCAGTTCAATCATAGATAGCATTGACTTGTGATCCTCGAGTTGCCTACATATCGGTGGTATCTTTTTCTCAACGGCCAGTGCTTTTTCCTTTGCTTCTTCAGCTGTCTTTCGGGTCAAAGTTGATTCCTGCAGCAATTTCTCAATAGATTCTGTGTTAGAATTCACCTTCTGTCCCAAATTATTGATACTTGTAGTATTCTGATCAATTTTGCTTGATGCTTCAGCTACTTGTTTACTCAGTTTTTCCAAAGATTCACTAATTTTGCCTAATGCCACAGCTACTACATCTTCAGATCCCATTCCTTTTAGATGAGTTTGAACAGGTGCTGCCCCTAATGGTGCAGAAGGGCCAGATGCTGATGCTCTTCGCTGCTGCCGAATTTTCCCAGATCTTGTTGTTTTTTCCTGCGGCAAGTTTGCCATAACACTTTATCTAAAGCTCAAGGTCAGTCCCACGGCCGGAATTTGTTTTACTGTGGAAAATTCCCCTGGCCAATTTGAAGTGGAAAATTCCCTGGCCTATTGTAACAATTACCAAGTTCCTCTAGGGGGACACAATAACAGTCAGTTCTTGTTGCATTAAAGTAACTTTTCCAAATCCCCCATTTAACAAAGTAAACAACCGTTTCAATTTCAATTTCAGTTACTTTACAGTTCCTTAAAGACCTTAAAGTCCGGAGAAGCCAGTCAGAATCAAAAGTATCTCTCTTGCAGAGTTAACTGTCAAAAAGTTACAATGTCTATAAACAGCGCAATTCACGGTACGGCAATCTTGTTAGCACTTGACAGCCCGTCCCAGGCATGAAGCGGTGGTCTTTGTTTCTTTTTCCTGTCTTTTTGCAGGCAAAAATACTTCTCACTCTTCCCTCCCCTCTCCTGCAATTCAGGGAGGGAGATCTTTTGTCTTGATGTTAAGATTTAAGTCCTTTTAAAGTAATTTTCCAGGTCTTAGTTTAAATAGTCTTTGCTTTGATCTGTTTACAAGAAACGGAAGGTGGACTTCCTGTTTACACCTTCCCGTTTTCGGTACCAAATTAATGCTCTTTCTTCCCTTATTTTCAAGTCTTTAAATTCAACCTACTCACGGTAGTTGTTTTGATAGCCGAATTGTCACAGGAAAAAGTCAGCGCTCTCCGACAACAGCTGTGCGGCTTCACTCCACGGAAGAAGCAATTGACTCTCAGCACCGCGCCGCTCGCCCCGTTTCGCTCCGGAGCCCGGAGCCGGGTTCCTTTGCGAATTGGGGGGAGCGCTGAAGGTGCCCGCCGAGTCCCACGGTCACAGGCTTCACCCGCCTGTGGTTTTTTTGGAGGGTCCCCGCTTCGCCGTAGCGGCAAGACCCGATTTCCGCGAAACTCACTCCCTCCGGGTTAGAGGGAATCCGCCATTGCCGATGGCGCCGACTCCGGAAGTCTGGGAGGAATGTTTTTGCCAAAAATCTCAGAAACCTCATCAGGAGGGCTTTAAACTGACTAATGTGGGGGAGGGAGACAGTGCTCCTGAAGGTAGGAGTCTATCAATTGATGAAGATGATCATCCAAATGTCATAGACCAAATGGAGCAAACAGCACGCAGACCTAGTGGTGGGAGGAAAAAATCCTTAAATAAGAGACACGGGGGAATGATTAATGGACTTCAATGTCTGTACACTAATGCGCAAAGCATGGGAAATAAACAAGATGAGCTTGAACTCTTGGTACAGCAAACTAAATATGACATAATAGGCATCACTGAAACCTGGTGGGATAAGTCCCACGATTGGAATGTAATAATGGAGGGACACAATCTATTTCAGAGAAACAGACCAGACAAGAAAGGAGGAGGAGTGGCGTTATATGTCAGGGATGTGTATACCTGTGAAGAGATCCAAGATTTAGAACCTCAAAGCCAAAGTGAGAGCATTTGGGTCAAAATTAAGGGAGAGAAGAATAACAGTGACCTCATTGTGGGAGTTTACTATAGATCCCCAAGCCAAACGGAGGACATAGATGATGCCTTCTTGGAACAGATGGCCAAGCATGCAAAAGGAAGGGAGATAGTAGTAATGGGGGACTTCAATTACCCGGATATTTGTTGGATGTCAAACTCAGCCAAGAGCATAAGGTCAAACAGATTCCTCACTGGCCTTGCAGACAACTTCGTTGTCCAGAAAGTGGGAGAAGCAACAAGAGGAACAGCCATTTTAGATCTGGTCCTAACCAATGTTGATGACCTGGTTAGTGGGGTAGCAACCTTCAGCCTTCACAACTACCTCACTGGGGCAAGACCTGTTGGGAAAGGTTTCTGTGATCACTAGGCCTGCACGGTTTGGGTTTCTTTGAATAAAGAACGTTGGCTTCTTTTGAATAAAACACCACTGACACCAGGTGTTTTTTCTTGCTGACCTCCTCCTCCTCCTCCTCACTCCAGCTCCTGACAGCTGTCTGGCTGCTGAAGAAATGGGTGGGGTTGGACTTACTTTCTTGTACTTGGATTTGGAACGCAAAGCCTTTTCCACAGCTGTCAGCCACTCTTGCTCCTTTGTCGAGTCCAAGTAGAAGAAAGCCTCTGTGCTCAGGTCCAGCTCCTGGAACCGAATGCCCAAGTGCCAAAGAGAAGGATGTGGAACTGCAGGAATAGGACTCCAATCGGAACAGACGTGCTGGTTAAATATGCAAAGACAACAGGAGTGTGTGGCAGGTAGGATTACAAGGGCAGGCAAGATCAGGACCAAGAACAAACAAGTAATACCAGCCACGTCTTCCTCAGCTTAGCTATTCTGGGCCCCAAAGGAGCTTTGCTAATGAAAGAAAAAAAGCTTTTTCCTTGTATTTTTTTAAGATGTGTCAGCCAGCCTGATATTTAAGCACTATCCCAGTAGCCACAGGCAACCAGAAATTCTTTGAAGGCAAGTGAGTTGTTTGATCTCTCCATTCTTCCTTCACCTGGCAACCTGGTTTCCAGGCTGGCTTTCCAGGAGCAGAAAACCACCTCTCAGATCTGCTGTGCCGAGCTTTTTGCTAGAAGATTACGCCGTAACACCCTTGTCCTCTTTGCAAACCTCCTAAATGGCTAGCCTTCTGTGTTTCCATGCTGGCCATGAAGGAATGGGCATTCCCGACTCTGAAAACAGCATAGAAATACAGCCTGTCTAGTAAAGGGGTAAAAAGAGCAAGCTAAACAGCCTCTGTAAAACAGATTGTTTCTATTCATGACAGTAGGAGGGCAGTTATATGCAAGACTGTATTCAGTACTGTTCATGCCTGCAAAGCTTTCGGGACAGACATACTCCGGCCCTTCCAATCAGTGCCCCCTAACTTCCAGCTGAAACCAGGTACCTTTTTCATACCACAAATGTTCTTCAGTGGTGAACCATGGCATCTCAAATTCCAGGGGAGCCCTGTACGATGCCAAAATTCAGTGCCCCACGCCTCTAAACGTCTATTCAACATCATAGTTGCAGTGTCCCCTGTGGGGCCCGCAAGGCTTCACGCCAGTGTGACCAAACCAGTTGCACTCCCCTAAATCCATCTAAATGTTATGGGGGGGGGATTTGTCCCACTTAAGTTGCACTTTATAGCTCAAGAGGGCCCCTCTGGCTGATAATAATATAGTAGCACAGGGGACGCATCACAGAACAACTTGCAAAGCAAAATGACATGTAGTTGGTCCACCACAATTGCAATATTATTGCATCCTTCAGGAATGGTGTGTCCAGCTCCATCTGAGTCATCATCCAGGCACGCTGTGGAGCTGCATGGATGAGAGATGGGTATCTTTGGCCAGTCAGGGGTGAAGAGCTGGCAAGATCCCCTGTACTAAGCAGAAAAGCAAACTCTTTGGCCTCTCTCCCAACTCTCAGCAGCCCTCACTGTGAGCCATACTAGAGGAATTTTGTCCTGCTTTCTCACTGGCCTTGCAGACAACTTCATTGTCCAGAAAGTGGGAGAAGCAACAAGAGGAACAGCCATTTTAGATCTGGTCCTAACCAATGTTGATGACCTGGTTAGTGGGGTAGAAGTGGAAGGATCATTAGGCGCGAGTGATCATGCTCTTCTGAAGTTTACTATACAGCGGAAAGGAGCAGCCAAGCATACTAGGACTCAATTTCTTGACTTTAAGAAAGCCGACTTCATAAAACTTAGGGAAGTGCTGGGTGAGATCCCATGGACAGTAATACTAAAAGGAAAGGGAGTTCATGATGGCTGGGAGTTTGTTAAGAGGGAGATAGTAAAAGCACAACTTCAGGCAATACCAATGAGACGGAAACATGGAAGGTGCCTAAAGAAGCCAGGGTGGCTATCTAAAGAACTTTTAAGTGAGTTAAGATTAAAAAAGGATGTGTACAAAAAATGGAAAAGGGGGGAAAGCACCAAAGAGGAATTCAAACAAATAGCCAGCATGTGTAGACACAAAGTCAGAAAAGCTAAAGCACAGAATGAACTCAGGCTTGCTAGAGAGGTTAAAAGCAACAAAAAAGGCTTTTATGGGTATGTTCGTAGCAAAAGGAAGAACAAAGAAACAGTGGGGTCACTCAGAGGAGAAGATGGTGAAATGCAAACAGGGGACACAGAAAGGGCTGAACTCCTCAATGCCTTCTTTGCCTCAGTCTTCTCCGATAAAGAAAACAATGCCCGACCTGAAGAATTTGGAGCAAATGATTCAGCAGAGGAAACACAGCCCAGAATAACTAAGGAGATAGTACAAGAATACTTGGCTAGTTTAGATGTATTCAAGTCTCCAGGGCCAGATGAACTGCATCCAAGAGTATTAAAAGAACTGGCAGATGTGATCTCAGAACCACTGGCAGTCATCTTTGAGAATTCCTGGAGAACAGGCAAAGTCCCGGCAGACTGGAGGAGGGCAAATGTTGTCCCTATTTTCAAAAAGGGGGAAAGAGAGGACCCAAATAATTACCGCCCAGTCAGTCTGACATCAATACCAGGGAAGATTCTGGAGCAGATCATTAAGCAAACAGTCTGTGAGCACCTAGAAAGGAATGCTGTGATCACCAATAGTCAGCATGGATTTCTGAAAAATAAGTCATGTCAGACTAACCTGGTCTCATTTTTTGACAGAATTACAAGCCTGGTAGATGAAGGGAACGCAGTGGATGTAGCCTACCTTGATTTCAGCAAGGCATTTGACAAAGTGCCCCATGATATTCTTGTAAAGAAGCTGGTAAAATGCGGTCTTGACTATGCTACCACTCAGTGGATTTGTAACTGGCTGACTGACCGAACCCAAAGGGTGCTCATCAATGGTTCCTCTTCATCCTGGAGAAGAGTGACTAGTGGGGTGCCACAGGGTTCTGTCTTGGGCCCGGTCTTATTCAACATCTTTATCAACGACTTGGATGATGGACTCAAGGGCATCCTGATCAAATTTGCAGATGACACCAAACTGGGGGGTGGGGGGTGGCTAACACCCCAGAGGACAGGATCACACTTCAAAATGACCTTGACAGATTAGAGAACTGGGCCAAAACAAACAAGATGAATTTTAACAGGGAGAAATGTAAAGTATTGCACTTGGGCAAAAAAAATGAGAGGCACAAATACAAGATGGGTGACACCTGGCTTGAGAGCAGTACATGTGAAAAGGATCTAGGAGTCTTGGTTGACCACAAGCTTGACATGAGCCAACAGTGTGACGCGGCAGCTAAAAAAGCCAATGCAATTCTGGGCTGCATCAATAGGAGTATAGCATCTAGATCAAGGGAAGTAATAGTGCCACTGTATTCTGCTCTGGTCAGACCTCACCTGGAGTACTGTGTCCAGTTCTGGGCACCACAGTTCAAGAAGGACACTGACAAACTGGACCGTGTCCAGAGGAGGGCAACCAAAATGGTCAAAGGCCTGGAAACGATGCCTTATGAGGAACGGCTAAGGGAGCTGGGCATGTTTAGCCTGGAGAAGAGGAGGTTAAGGGGTGATATGATAGCCATGTTCAAATATATAAAAGGATGTCACATAGAGGAGGGAGAAAGGTTGTTTTCTGCTGCTCCAGAGAAGCGGACACGGAGCAATGGTTCCAAACTACAAGAAAGAGCTGTTCGACAGTGGAATTTGCTGCCAAGGAGTGTGGTGGAGTCTCCTTCTTTGGAGGTCTTTAAGCAGAGGCTTGACAACCATATGTCAGGAGTGCTCTGATGGTGTTTCCTGCTTGGCAGGGGGTTGGACTCGATGGCCCTTGTGGTCTCTTCCAACTCTATGATTCTATGATTCTATGATTCTAAACACAGAGAACAAAGAACCTGTGACATACAGTGCAGCATTGTATGGACGTTCCTCCCCCCAGGGCAGAACACAAAGGAGGTTAACCCTATAACCACCAAACTCTACATCCAGTGCCTTTCGCACGGCGTTTGGTTTTATTATTTTATTTTATTTTATTTTATTTTATTTTATTTTATTTTATTTTATTTTATTTTATTTTATTTTATTTTATTTTATTTAGTTAATGACATTCGCACACTAGTCTATTGAATATACAGCCTTGAAGAAAAAGGAAATTGCAGGAGACTGATTGTTAAGAGTCTTTGCTGCCCAGCCCAACTGCCTTGAATGCACGAGGTATTGCAGCACCTCGGCCTTTTTAGAGGGGTTTTCCGGCCTAACATTCTTTATCTTATTTTGAAACTCCACAAAATCAGACCAGGCCTTTTTATACGATCTAAGCGTGGAAGGGGCTACCGACACCAATACTCCCTTCATGACGTCTCGTTCCCAAGGCTCCAAAGGTGCTCCGGGAATGGCTGTGGCGAATGCTGCACTTCTGGTGCTAACGAGCGAAAGCAATCCATCTGAAAACAAGATAGAGCATCTGCGATGTCATTGTTAACCCCAGGTAGAAACTTAGTGGAGAAATAGATGTTTAGTTCTCGGCACAAAAGGACTAAGGACCGAAGCAGGTTTCCCACCTTAGGGGAGCGCGATGATTGTTTTAACAGGACATAGACGACCGCTTGGTTGTCTGCCCAAAAACGTATCCAGTGATTCCTAAACTCCTTGGCCCACAAGTGCACCGCAGCTACGATAAGGGGGAAAAAAAATTCTAGGAAGGCGAGGTCAAGCGTTATGGGCTTTCCCTGCCAGGCAGAGGGCCCCGTGTCAGACTGTACCTGAAAGTCTGCACAAAATGTCAGGTTATCCTGCCATAAGGAAATGCCATTGTATTTGTCCAAAACCTTAAACTACACCTCCAGGTCAGACTTTACCGCTTTAGAAAGGCGCACTCTGTGTTGAGGAGCCTGCAATCCTGCTGACAACTTTGCCCAACGCCCACAAAAGGGGGCGGCCGGGGGATACCACTCGGCAAGCGAAGTTGAGGTGACCCAGTAGCAATTGAATCTGTCTAAGGATGACCTTCCTGAGGGGAAGAAGCTGTAAGATTAATTACTTAAGTGCAGTTAACTTTTCCTTGGGTAAGCGGGGTGTCTGTGCGATTGTGTCCAATTCTATGCCCAAATAAGTCATGGTTGTGACTGGGCCCTCTGTTTTGTCTGCAGCCAGAGGTACACCAAGATCCTCAGCCAGGGAGGTGAAAGTCTCTAAAGAACAGCGCAATCTGGCCTATTACTTGCCACCAGAATAAAGTCACCGAGGTAGTGGGCCACCCCCTAAGATCCAGTTTTAAAACGAAGGGCCCAGTCCAAAAATGCGCTAAAGGACTCAAAGGCAGCACATGCTACCGAGCACCCCGTGGGCATGGCTTTATCTATGAAATATGCCTGCTCAAATCTATTTTTTAATTATTATTATTATTATTATTATTATTATTGTTGTTGTTGTTGTTGTTGTTGTTGTTGTTGTTGTTGTTGTTGTTGTTGTTGTAATGGGATAGGAGGTTCCTTGAAGGGTCCCGCTTGTTGGGATTTTAGTATCTCACCAACTGCGAGGAGCAGCTACTGTGTTGGCATCATGTGATGTCTCTGAGCGTGAGACAGGAAGTCTCAGCCAGTTCTCTGAGTCGAAGCACGAGTCGAGTCGGAGACTCTTGTGTTATGCTGCTCAGGAGAGCAGTCATGCCTGTACAGTCTTAATAAAGTAGTGAGTAGACTACGGACTGTCTCTTTCTTCTGTGATGAGATGCCAGAAGGAGGCAAGTGTGCTCCTCTCAGGAGGGAGGGGTCGCTTATCACCGGTCTCTCTGGACTGAGGGTGGATTCCAGCCAGAGAGTGACCACCGGAGAGAAGCCCTGGTGTCTTGGGAAGTTGGCACCCTTCCCGGGGGGGCGTTTTCCCAACACCGCTACCCTCCCAGCTAGGATTACTTTTTTTTCTTTTTAATATCTGGCCTTTCCTTAACTGATGTTTGGTTCGGGGGGTCCCCTGAGTTAGGTGGGAATGAAATAGGGATTCTAAAACCGAGGGTAAAACCCTTCCCAAAGGTACCTTGCTGCTTGTTTGTTTGGGTATAAGTCAAGAAGGAATTTTAGAGGTTGCAGCTTAACTGGTGAGAAGGCCAGACCAATGTTTGCATTAATATCGCCCCCCCTTGTTCCCTAATGGAAGTGCCCCCCTGCCGCCCCGAAAGGGCTGTTTTCCTTTGAAACATGACGTAGCTGGATGGTTACCCAGGCACTTCTCACATTTTTTAAGGTACTTACAGTTTGGCCTCATATAAACCCCCTGTAAACTCCCAGCACTGCCTTCTGCGTCTTGACTCAACCTTTCCGAACTTAAAGTGTTCATGCGGTTTCTTCTCCACGTAGGGACCCACGTGTTCCATCCAGTAATTCTGGTCCCTCGGGTCCCAGCGGGTGGTGAGCAGCAAGGAAGCATTTCTGAATTGTCCTCGGTATCAGAAGGCTTACTTTACTTACTCTTCTTTGATGAATGTTTCTTCCTAGCCTTCCTAGCCTTCCGCTTTCCCCCTTGCCCATCACTGGTAACCAGGATTGAGGCGACAGCCGCTGGCGTTTCCTGTTGTACCTGTACCTCCTCATCGTAAGATGATCCTGATGCGTCCACCGTGGGTGTAGATTGAGTTCGCAGCTCCTGTAATATACTAGGAACATCTGCAACCAGCTGTGAAGCAGAACGATTATTCCGGCCAGAAGGAGTCTTGCCACCCCCGGAATCGAGCATGGACTTTTTGGAACGCGTAGACTGTGAACGTGTGAGGGGGCAGTTATCTGTGCTGTTGCCAGGTTGCGCAGCATTGAAACAAGATGCTGAAGTGCCGGGGTGCTCCTGGTTGCTGGGGAGGGTGTCTAGAATGTAATCCTGGGTGCTAGCTACTGTTGTAGAGGCCCCCGCGACCATTGGCCTGAACTGTTGATAGAAACTTTCAAATGCTGAGAAAAAACTGAGCTAAAGCCTGAGGGTTGCATGGCTTAGCCAGGATTTGCGACCCTCCCTGTGTTCCGGACTCATCGCTATTGGGAGACGGGGCCTGTTGATTTCCCCTGAGCCTTTTGTGAGCGCGAAGACTAAGAGTGCGTGTGAGGGCGACTACCCGCGCTGCTGCCAGGGTGTGCAACACTTAAACAGGAAGCTGATGTACCTGGGAGCTCCTGATTGCTAGGTAGTGTGTCTGGAATGCAATCCTGAGTGCCTACCATTGTCGCCGAGGACCCTGCGACCCCTGGCCTGCATTGTAGATAGAATGTTTCAGAAGCGGAAAAGAATTGGGCAAAGGCCTGGGGGTTGCAAGGCATGACAGGAGTTTGCGACCCGCCCTGCGCATCAGGCCTGCTTCCATTGGTAAAGGGTGCCTGTGGGTTACCCCTGTTAGCCATGTCACCACAGCAATTAATTGCCCTGCCACTCAAATCAGTTAATGCTCTAGCGGTACGCTATAGCTCAGTATTTACCACACCAACCTTAAAACAGCACCGGCTCTAATGGTGTTCCTAGCTCAGTATTGTCTACACTACCCAACAACAGTTCTAAATGCCCAATTTTGCTGGGGTTCCTACTGCGCCACTCTCACTCAAACTGCAACAAGATATATCTATGAGACACAAGTGCTTTTCTGCCTTAAAAAGGTATAAGGATTTTATGAGCCATGCGCTGAGGGATAACACTTTAAATTTTTCAGCCACCAAGCCCCGCAGTTAAATCAGCTGAGCACGCTATGAGTAAAGCACTAACAGCAGCACTTTAAAGCTTCAATTAACTTGCTGCAAATAATAAAGGCTTGAGCCAGCGTGACAGGCCAGCCCCGACAGGTGGCTAATTAGGTAGGCAACTTTCTGGGCATTGTTAGCAAACTGAGCTGATTCCAGCTCCAAAAAATATCTCATCTCAGTCTTAAAGTCCAAGTAGCTCCCCGGATCGCCGTTAAACTTCTCCACCCATGCAGCTCTGTCCTTCCCCAATAGCCCACCTGTGGCACCACTCTGTGCAACTCTGGCTTCCTCCAGACGCGACTGCAGGTCTGAGGCCCGGGCTTCCAATCCGGCATTGCACTTACGTAGTTCGGAAAGTTCCTTCTCCATTTCTGCTTTTACTTCCTTTCACTAGCTTTCAGCAGGCGAGACAACTCATGCTGACAGGATTTATGAACTGACAAGCTAGCTAAGATAAAGCTCCGGGCACGTCACCATCTCTGTATAAGATTTATTGCTCAGCTTCAAAGCATTTTACAAGAGTTCAAAAACATACATCCTTCTCCTACGAGCCAGATGAGTCGTCTGGCGTCTTTTTGTGACGTCTCCAGCAGACCCATCTCCGAAGTTCACGCCTCCTCTTTCCTCTGCTCTGTGAGTGGCTGGGCCCTGGCATCTGCTCCCCCCTCCCAGCTTCCTCCTCTGACGTGGAAGAAAAACTACTGATTACCGACTTGGGCTCGCTATACTTGCCTCCCTCCCCCGTCAGTTCTCTGGCAGCCTCCAATTTCCTGACACAGCGCTCCCTGCCTTTTCTTACTATCCCAGCACTGGACACTTTAACTTCGCCCCCCTAGGCAGGTTATGCTGTACAAGTAATTTTTTAAAAATTGTATTTTATTATATATATATATATATAAATTTAATAAATTGCTTAAAATAAATAAATTGACCAAAGCTGCCAAATCGAGCAAACGATCAAGCTCTGAGTGATTGGTAAGTAATTGGGCTACCAGAAACAGCTTAAATAAGCCTGCAAACCTCAGTTAAGATCCCTTGCCAGCACAATGCCCTCACCCAAAATGGCGGACGCGGCTTCACCACGTGGTACACACAAGCTGGTGCCGGGTGAGGAGATTTCACCCCTCCCATATCCAAGAATCTCCTGATGATCTCTGCTGACTCTCCAGAGAGGAGGGGCAGTGTTCTGCTCTCTACTTATTCTGCTCCAGCACCACATAAAAGAGTCAGTCAGTCAGTCAGTCAGTGTGTCGGAGAGAGAGAGGCTGAGTGTTAGAGATCGTGTGTATAGATAAGGTTGCTGCTAAGAGCAGCTGCAGACACTCAGTGCAGTTCAGCATTCATTTATGCTTAGACCTCATTTAGCTCTGTATATAGTTGTATTATAGTTGTAGATAGAATAAAGAAGATATTCTACAGAGCTGCTCTCCAAGTTGTTTATGCTCTGCTATACTCTGCTATACTCTGCTGTGCAACGACTGTCTTCTTGTTGGAGTGAATCCGGTGCTCACAACTCTAAGCTGTGAGTCCACAGCACTTTGACCTGTTCCTGTGCAGAAGGTGGTCTCTGGAAGTGCTACCGAGCTCGCCTAGCCCAGTCGGGGCTGAAGTGTATAAGTCCGGTTGGTGGCACTGGCTCAAGGGCGATGCTTACACCGGGAGCTGTAACCCATGCAACTGCCGAGCTTCCTAGACGCCCAGGCAGCCGCAGGAGGAGGGGGATGAATGGGGGGGGGGGTATTGAACGCACAGAATCAAGCCGCCGAAGCAGGGGTAGCTGACGAAAGGCTTAACCAGGAACAAACCCTGGCCCCCACCAGTACCAACCAGCAGGCAGGGGCTAAAACCACGTGTCTACCCCCCTCGCTATCAAACCCCAAAGGAAGGCAAACCTTAGGCGAGTGCTGAGGCAGCTCACCAACGACTCTGCTTGCAACTCCGGGGTGGGGGAGAAAATTGCCTGCTTTTGGCAGCACAGCGCTCAGCTCTCCGTGACTCTTTGATTAAAACAGCCAGCGACTTGTAGCTACACAGCTCTCAGCTCCCCTGTGCCCCGAGCAGCAGTGGCTTACTGCTACAGGTTCCCTTGCCGATTTTCTGGGCACAGCCTCTGCGAACAGTTTTTTCTCAGCGCTGACGGAAGGAGCGCCCGAGCAGAGCCCGAACCAGCTCAGGGCAAAGAAGGCACGGTTCTTTTCAGCCCGTTGCTGCAGGGGAATCAAACTCCTAAAGGTAAATAACCACGCAAAACCCGACAGCAGCAACGGAAACAAGCTGAAAAGGCAAAACAGCTGAAAACAAAGCAGCGAACAAAAACCTCGGGAGCTGAGCGGCCAAAAGAGGGAAATCCCGGGGCCGTGCTTGCCTTAAGTGAGGCAAGCCACACACCCCGAGCCAGCCGATTGGCTGGCTCAGGGGATGATGCAGCCCCAAGGATTCCCCTGATTGTGCGGGGGCTGGGGGCGTGAAGCCCGCAACACCACCTCCTCCCGAGGTTGGAAGTGGCTTTACCATCAAGAATTGCTACCCCCTGCCGTTAATTCCAGAATTGTTCGAGAGGCTACAGGGTGCAAAGGTCTTTACTAAATTGGACTTACGTGGGGCGTACAACCTGGTTCGGATCTGGGAGGGGGACGAATGGAAAACAGCATTCCGGACCTGGTACGGCCATTTCGAGTACCGGGTCATGCCTTTTGGACTGTTTAATGCGCCAGCCACGTTCCAGCACTTTGTAAATGACGTTCTGCATGACTTACTGGACTGGTTCATGGTCGCGTATTTGGATGACATCTTGATACTTTCTACATCCCCAGAGGAGCATTGCCAGCATGTCCACCTAGTCCTGCAGTGTCTTCGGCAGCACCAGCTGTATGCCAAGCTGGAAAAGTGTGCTTTTCACCAGGAGCACATGGAGTTCCTGGGGTACATCATCTCCCCTGCAGGTCTCCAGATGGACCCCCGAAAGGTGCAGGCGGTGCTGGATTGGAGCCCCTTCAGGGATGTAAAGGGGACAAAACGGTTCATTGGGTTTGCCAACTTCTACCACCGCTTCATTCAGGGATATTTTTTTTTTTTTTTATAAAATTTTTATTGGTTTTTTAACACATAATAATAGACAATACAAAACAATACAAAAACAAACAAACATATAAACATGTATAATTTCTTCACATTTTTTCTTAAACCTTCTTTCATCGACTTCCTCATACCTCCCCTTTCTGCATCCCTGTTTTAAAGTTTTCCAGCAAGCCCCAATGTCAACTTATAACACTTTTTTCCCCTTTGAATCCTTTTTCTCATATCCAATTATTTGTCCCCGCAATTCTGTTTTACCTGACCCAAAACATTTTAGCACTCATTAATTTTGCAACAGTTCTTGAGATAAACTTTAAATTTCTTCCAATCTTCTTCCACCGTCTCTCTCCCTTGGTCACGGATTCTGCCAGTCATCTCCGCCAGTCCCATGTAGTCAATCACCTTGGTCTGCCATTCTTCCAGTGTGGGTAGTTCTTGTGTCTTCCAGTACTTTGCTAGAAGTACTCTTGCTGCTGTTGTAGCATACATAAAAAACGTCCTATCTTTCCTTGATACCAATTGGCCCACCATGCCCAGGAGAAAGGCTTCTGGTTTCTTCACAAATGTGCATTTAAGCACCTTCTTCATTTCATTATAAATCATTTCCCAGAAGACCTTAATCCTTGGGCACGTCCACCAAAGGTGGTAAAAGGTACCTTCAGTTTCCTTACATTTCCAACATTTATTATTGGGCGTGTGGTAAATTTTTGCAAGCTTGACTGGAGTCATGTACCACCTATAGATCATTTTCATAATGTTTTCTCTTAAGGCATTACATGCCGTAAACTTTATACCGGTGGTCCATAACTGTTCCCAGTCAGCAAACATAATGTCATGACCAATATCTTGTGCCCATTTAATCATAGCTGATTTAACCGTCTCATCCTGTGTATTCCATTTCAGCAACAAGTTATACATTCTTGACAGATTTTTAGTGCTGGGTTCCAAAAGCTCTGTTTCTAATTTTGACCTCTCCACCTGGAAGCCAATTTTCCTGTCCTGTTTAAAAACTTCATTTATCTGATAGTAATGTAGCCAGTCTCTTACTTTAAATTTCAACTTCTCATAACTCTGCAATTTTACTTTTCCCTCCTCATGTTCTATAATTTCCCAATACTTCGGGCATTTGGATTCCATATTAAGTTTTTTCACTTCCTTAGCCTCCATTGGTGACAACCACCTAGGGGTTTTGTTTTCTAACAAATCTTTATACCGAATCCAAACATTATATAATGCTTTCCTGACAATATGGTTTTTGAAACCTTGATGGATTTTTACCTTGTCGTACCATAAATATGCATGCCAGCCAAATCTGTTGTTGAACCCTTCCAAATCCAAAATGTCTGTGTTCTCAAGAAGCAGCCAGTTTTTCAGCCAGCAAAAGGCCGCTGATTCATAATACAACTTTAAGTCCGGCAGGGCAAACCCCCCTCTTTCTTTCGCATCAGTTAATCTCTTAAATTTTATTCTGGGCTTTTTGCCCTGCCAGACAAATCTAGATATATCTTTTTGCCACCTCTTGAAACAATCCATTTTGTCCAAAATCTGCAATGTTTGAAACAAAAACAACATTCTCGGCAAGACATTCATCTTAATAACAGCAATTCGGCCCAACAAGGAAAGTCTTAGATTTGACCATATTTCTAGATCTTTCTTAACTTCTGTCCAACATTTCTCATAATTGTCTTTAACTAAGTTCACATTCTTAGATGTCAGATTAATCCCTAGGTATTTCACCTTCTTTGCTACTGTCAAACCAGTTTCACTCTGAAACTTCTCCCTTTCAACAGCTGTTAAGTTTTTATCCAGTACTTTCGTTTTCTGTTTATTCAGCTTAAAACCTGCCACTTGACCAAATGTTTGTATTAATTCTAAAACTCTTTTCGTACTAGTGTCTGGCTCTTCCAAGGTTAAAACTAGATCATCTGCAAATGCTCTCAGTTTATACTGTTTAGCTCCGACCGCTTCATTCAGGGATTTTCACATGTGGTTGCCCCCATTTGCGCCCTGATCCGGAAGACTGATGTGTTTCAGTGGACACCGGCAACGCAGGAGGCGTTTGAGTTCCTGAAGGAGGCTTTTACCTCTGCCCCCATCCTGGCCCATCTGGACTAACAGCTCCCTTTTGTGCTCAAGGCGGACGCCTCGGACCGGGCGATTGGGGCTGTGCTGTGTCAAAGACAGGGGCCACAACAGTTGCTTCATCCCTGTGCCTTCTTTTCCCGCCAGCTTACTTCTGCGGAGCAGAATTGTGATATTTGGGATCATGAACTCTTCGCCATTAAATTGGCGTTCGAGGAATGGCGCCACCTGCTGGAAGGTGTCCAGCACCCGGTTCAGGTCCTCACGGATCATCAGAACCGCAAACATTTCCAAGCCATGAAATGCCTTAAGCCACACCAAGCACGGTGGGCCTTGTTCTTTGCACATTTTAATTTCCAGATCGCCTATCGCCCCAGCACCCAGAACGGAAAGGCCAACGCTCTTTCCCGGAGGGACTCGGATTCTGGGAATGATGGTTCGGAGCCATTGCCCATGTTGACCTCGACCAATTTTGTCCAGGGAACCTGGGAGCAGGACTTTCAGGCACAGGTGCGCCTAGCCGTGCGCCAGGATCCATTCACAAAAGACTGGTTGGATACTGGCCCGGTGCCTTCAGGACCAGGGGGTGCACCGTTTGATGTCTGGGATGGGCGTGTGTACCATCACGGCCGGCTCTACATTCTGGAGGGGCCGCTCCGGTCCCAGGTCCTTGAGCAGTGCCACGATGTGTGAACTGCTGGACATGGGGGATACGTGAAGACACTGCAGCTACTGGCCCAAGCTTTCTGGTGGCCAGGGGTTCGAGTGGACATTAACAAGTACATGTGGTTCTGTGAGACTTGTGATCGGACCAAGGTGCCACGGCAGAGACCCCAGGGGCTCCTCCAGCCGTTACCCACCCCCCACAGGCCATGGTCAACGCTTTCTATGGACTTCATCGTGGACCTTCCTGTGTCCAAAGGACAGTCGGTCATTCTGGTCGTGGTGGTGGATTCACTCACCAAGATGGCACACTTCATCCCGGCTCGAACCCTCCCCACAGCACAACAGACAGCCCACCTGTTTCTTGAACACGTGTTCCAGCTACATGGACTCCCGGACACGGTGATCTCCCATGGGGCCCCCAGTTCACGTCCCGGTTCTGGGTGGCCTTCAAGGGACTGGGTATTGAGAGACGCCTCTTTTCTGCATACCACCCTTAAACAGACGGTCAGACGGAGAGGGTTAATCAAGTCCTGGAGCAATATCTCTGCTGCTTCCTAAGCTACCATCAGGACGATTGGTTGGACCTGCTGCCACTGGCTGAGTTTGCCTATAACAACGACTGCCATGCCTCCACGGGACAGAGCCCTTTCTGCGCCAACTTTGGGTACCACCCACGCAACCATCCCTGCACACCGGCGGCATCTCTCGTGCCTTCCGCCAATGATCGAGTCTCCCACATCCAGGAGACACAAGCTGACCTGGTATGGCACCTAGAAAGAGCCAAGGCAGATTATAAGGCGGAAGCAGATTGACGGCGCCAGCAGGGGCCCGCATTCCAGGTCGGGGATAAGGTCTGGCTGTCCTTGGAGCACCACAGCACTGGACTTCCCTCGGCTAAGCTGGACTACAAGTACCAGGGACCATTCACCATCCTGCCGCAGATCAATCCAGTCGCCTACAACTTGGAGCTTCCCCCCTCTCTGAAGATCCACCCAGTATTTCATATATCCCAGCTCAAGCCTTGCCATGCGGACCATTTTCCAGGTCGCATCACCCCACCACCACCACTGGTCTAGGTTGACAGCCATGAGTAGTTCCAGGTTGCTCAGGTCCTGGACTCAAAATGGCTCCATGGCAAGCTCCACTATCTAATTGACTGGGTGGGCTATGGGCTGGAGGAACAATCGTGGGAGCCAGGCGACTTTATGCACCCGCCAAGGTTCGGGCATTCCATCAGAGGTTCCATCAGAGGTTTTCCCTTTGTCCTGATGCTCAATAACTGCCTGTAAATATGCTCATCACAGCCGTCTCCTGCCACTTCTGTTGCGTGTTATTCTCTCTGCTGATTAGAGTATGCTCAAGCTTCTGAAGGCTTCTGAAGCTGTGAGTCGCTGTTTGATGCTGAGCCAAGGACCGGAGATCGCCCGGCTGCTGGCCAGTGGGCTGGAGCCAGCTGGGGGCTTGCAAATTGCCCCCGTTCCCTTGGATGCATCCCAACACTGACATCCTCCGCCAGGACTTCGACCACCCATAAACCGGACCGTGACACAAGGGCTCTGAGGCGTAATTTGTTTTTATTAAATAATCAATAAAATTTAATTTTTTAAATATATCAGATAACATAAGAGGGTACAATTTTAACTATTCTCACGAATGTGTGAGTTATTTCAGGCTCAAAGAAATCTTAAACCTGTCCAAAAAAAGTAATAATTTTTTTTTGTAAAAAATTTCAAAATCAATTTATTTTTTAACCACAAAAAACACCCTCCTTATTTTTAAAACATAACAAGTACATGGTTAGCCCATTCTACAACAAAAGTATGATAAACATGTTAGTTGTGGTTTTCGCGCTATGGCTTATCAAACCTACCGGGAATAAAATGACAAAAATTCACTTTGAATGGTCGGTGACCCTTTTCTGTGGCACTTAATACCATTTTTATACCTTATTTTGAAAGAGACCACAATTAGCTTTATTTTGATAATTTTCAACCAATTGGGCTATTTTGGTAAGCGAAACAGGAGGTTTTTTCCCTAAACTGACACAGAAATTGCCATTAGCCTAAATTGCGTGAAAATTGAAACAAAAAGGAACCTTCTACCATATGTGGTGGACATGCCCCGAAATTGGGAAATTTTGGAGCATGATCCACGAAGAAATAAAGAAAATACTAAGAATATCATAGAGTAAAAGGCCAAAGGCATTCCTTTTAGGAATTTTAAATGGTGATATTCCAAAAGACAAAACTAATTTTTTCTTATATGCGACTTCTGCAGCAAGAATTTGGGTGGCTAAGTATTGGAAAGGGAATCAGTTACCCAATAGGGGAGAATGGTTATGTAAGCTTTCAGAATATTTAGAATTAGCCAAATTGACAGATATAAGACAAATACCAAAAAGTGAAGTGAAAAAGGAATGGGAGTGCCTAACTGAATACCTTAAAAGCCAAGTGTCAGGGGCTCGGGAGCAGGAGCACAGGGGAGAGAGGAAATGGAGAGCGAAGGGGAGGAATCTGAGGGCAGCGTAGGGGAGTATGACAGTGACCGGAGAGATTCCATGAGCTTCTCCAGCGAATCAGAAGATTCCCAGAAGGGGGCGCCGATGGTCAGGGCAAGGGGGGTCCCAGGGGGGACGCACCAGAAACAAGGAGCCAGCGGGGAACCCCAAAGCAGCAGCGGGGGATCAGGACCAGTTTCCCCACCAGAGCGTAGTGGGGGGGAAGAGTCACATGTGTCAGGACCAGCGTCTCCTCCAGCGGGGAGAGAAGATGAGTCAGGGCTGACCACGCCTCCATCGGAGAGTGGGGGAACGGAGGGGAGGTCAGTTGCAGCTAGCCTCCCCGAAGGGGGAAGCAGTGACAGCAGCAGTGAAACGGTCAGGAGGAAAGTTGCTGGCTGGGCGCGCGCACCAAGTTCAAATGTACAGGCGCGGGGGACAGCAGGAGACCCGGATTGGGAACCAGCTCCTAAAGCCCGCCGGAGGGAGGGGGAAGGCTCAGGGGATTCAGCGTCAGAAGAGTCTAGAAAGGGCGAGACCCCGACGGACAGGCGGAACCAGAGGTGGAAAGAACAGAGGAAGAGGTGGAGTAAGGCTAGAGTCTTAAACTGGTGTCTGGGGGGAGGAGATTCAGACGGAGCATCAGCGGTCTAAAGTTTGAGACGTAGAGCTGCACGCTGCGGCTCTGGAAGTGAAACTGAACTTCAATAAAGACTTTCGTACTTAACAACGAAGCGGCGTTGGTCCTTTGTGAGCTGGGACCTCGGGCAGCTCTGACACCAAGGTTCAAGGACAGAAATCTCACTGAGTCTGGAATAACCTTGTGAAGTGAAAGGATAAGAAAGAGGGATTTATATCTAGATGCTAGAATAGAGATGATAAGGAAACAGGAAAACAGGAAGACACAATGAGAGGTAAAGGAGGTGCTGTGGGATTGGTGGAAGTCCATGTTTGTTTTTCTTTTTAGTGTTTGTATTATTAACTTGTAAGATATGGATTTGTGTTTTTTGTATGCTGGTTTTTGTGTTTTGTTTATTATTTTTTGATATTTTTTGTGCTGTTGTGTGAAAAATACTAATAAAATTTATTTATTAAAAAAAATAAAAATCAAAAAATTCTCTTGAGCCCAATTTTGGACCAAAACAATCTAAAAATTAATTTGAGGTTATCTCATAGATATCTACACATTAAAAAAAATGAAGGAAATCTGAGTCATGAGAGCACATGGCACCAGGTGATTTGGCGTGGAATGACCCTTTTATGAGCCAGGATGGGCAAGGATCAAGGAGACAGGTGGTCGGTTTCACTCGTCCAAGGAGCCTGTCCACATCCTTGGAGGTAACAGATTGGAATTGATCCCACACAACTTGACCAGACAGGACTCCAGCACTCTCCCGCCCCCGCCCTACTCCCACGGTGGAGTCCACCTCTTTCTGTATCTGATCGACTATCTGCAAAAAACTTTGCAAAATCATTGCAGGAGATCTTGGGGTCCTTACCAGGCCCCGATGGTGAAGGTGGTTCTGTTAGATTGCGAACCACCTGAAGGAGTCTCCTGCTGCTGTTTTCTGCAGATGCAATGGGGCGGTGAAGAAGCTCCTCTTCACTGTCGCTATCGCCACTTGGGAGGCTCGACGTTGAGCTCTAACCCGTGTCCAGTCTGATTCAGAATGAGTTTTCCGCCATCAGCGCTCTAGCCATCTCAGCAATTGTTTCATCACCCTCAGCCCTGGAGGAAACCACGAGGCTGTCATGGCTCCATGCAATCGGAGTGGGAGCGTCGGAGCCAGACAGTCAATAGCCCTGGTTAACTCCAAATTCCAGCAGGCCACCAGGAAATCAGCTGAAAGGCCAACAACACTGGATAAAACATCCCCTACTACTTTCTTGGAAGCATTTCAATCCATTAAGTGGTGGGGGCGGACCATCCAAATCAGTCCCGCCTCCCTGCAGAGGCGAAGGGTCATGGAGAAGTCCAGTTGCACCAGGAAGTGATCTGACCATGGCACTTCTTTTGTTTTGCTTTTACTTAGTGTCAGATCACCGAAATCCATAGAGGTGAACAACAGGTCTAAGGCATGTCTGCAGTTCTGAACTCCTGTCTTTTCAACAAATTAATGCTCACAATGTATCTGGCACCAGAGAAACTAGCACCTTAGTCTGGAAAGCAGCAAATTCCACTGTCGAACAGCTCTTACTGTCAGGAAGTTCTTCCTAATGTTTAGGTGGAATCTTCTTTCTTGTAGTTTGGAACCATTGCTCCGTGTCCGCTTCTCTGGAGCAGCAGAAAACAACCATTCTCCCTCCTCTATGTGACATCCTTTTATATATTTGAACGTGGCTATCATATCACCCCTTAACCTCCTCTTCTCCAGGCTAAACATGCCCAGCTCCCTTAGCTGTTCCTCATAAGGCATCGTTTCCAGGCCTTTGACCATTTTGGTTGCCCTCCTCTGGACACCTTCCAGTTTGTCAGTGTCCTTCTTGAACTGTGGTGCCCAGAACTGGACACAGTACTCCAGGTGAGGTCTGACCAGAGCAGAATACAGTGGCACTATTACTTCCCTTGATCTAGATGCTATACTCCTATTGATGCAGCCCAGAATTGCATTGGCTTTTTTAGCTGCCGCGTCACACTGTTGGCTCATGTCAAGTTTGTGGTCAACCAAGACTCCTAGATCCTTTTCTCATGTACTGCTCTCAAGCCAGGTGTCACCCATCTTGTATTTGTGCCTCTCATTTTTTTTGCCCAAGTGCAATACTTTACATTTCTCCCTGTTAAAATTCTTCTTGTTTGTTTTGGCCCAGTTCTCTAATCTGTCAAGGTCGTTTTGAAGTGTGATCCTGTCCTCTGGGGTGTTAGCCACCCCCCACCCCCCAGTTTGGTGTCATCTGCAAATTTGATCAGGATGCCCTTGAGTCCATCATCCAAGTCGTTGATAAAGATGTTGAATAAGACCGGGCCCAAGACAGAACCCTGTGGCACCCCACTAGTCACTCTTCTCCAGGATGAAGAGGAACCATTGATGAGCACCCTTTGGGTTCGGTCAGTCAGCCAGTTACAAATCCACTGGTGCTTATTTTCTGGTTGTATTTTTATGTAATTTTTTTATTTGTGTGGGTTTTTTGTTTTTTTTTCTTTTTTCTTTTGATGTTGTTTTTTCTCCTTTTTTCTTTTTTCTTTTGTGTTTTTCAGTAGTCACTGCAGCTGATATTAATTTTCTTGTTAAGTGCTTGATTAATTGAGTTGCCAACCTGTTTAAATATTTATATATATGATCTATCACCCTGAATGAGCAAGTGAATGCAAGGATTGCAATTATTTATTAGATTTTTTTGATTTGACGAATTTGTGATATTGTTGTTTTGAGAATAGGCTGTAAGTATTTAGATAATTGTCTATAATCAATTTTAAATATATTGAGTGAGGTGGGTGAATATAAAAAATTGTGAATACACAGGTCGGAATTAATTGAGATTAATTATCAGATTGGTAATATTGCTGTGATTGTAATAAGAAAGATTGAAATTAATTGATATCCAGTCTGTAAGATAGAAAGAAAAAGGGCAAATTATATTGTGAATTAATTGAATTTCATAGTGTTGTCTGGTAAAAAAACAACAGTGTCAGGTTCTGCGGCAGTTTCAGCCTCACAAATTAGGAGAACAGCTGTCATTGACATGGATCAACCGTTAGACATGAGAGAATTATTTTTAAGTTTGAAGAAAGATATCCAAGATTTTAAAAATAATGTAAATGAGAAGGCAAAAACAGCAGAAGAAAAACTTATTTCGATGGGAGTTAAAATAGATGAAAATGTGAAAATAGCAGCTGAGTTATCAACTCAGGTCAATAATTTAGTACAAAAAAATTCAGAACTGACGAAAATAGTGCTGGATCTTAATGGTTAAAACACAGAATCTAGAGGAAGCTCAAAAAAAAATACAGAATGAATATAGAGAGTTGAAAAGGGAATGCGATAAGATAAGGAAAGAAACAGCAGATCTGAAAGTGCAGCAAGAATCAACCCTGGATTCTATCACGATGTTGCAAATGCAGAGAAAAGAGAACACACTAAGACTCAGAGCGCTAACAGAGAACGCAGAGAAAATAATTGAACAAAAAAATCTCAAAAGAGCTAGCAGCTTGGTTAGACCTAGAGGAAACAGAAGTAGCACAAAAAAATAGAAAAAGCCTTGAGTCAAATCTACTGTAGCAAAAGCAAACAACTGGCTGGCTGACTGTTTAGTCTCCTTTAATTCTATGGATTTCAGAAACAGAATCTTACAAACTAGTAACAAGAAGAAATTCAAATCAGAAGGAAACGACATTATCGTCCACAAGATTATCCCAAATTGATTGATAAAAAAGAGACACTTATAAACCTCTGGCCGAGGCACTAAAGGCAAAGGCAGTGAACTATAGGTGGGAGTACACCGAAGGCATCTCCT
The DNA here is from genome assembly GCF_964270895.1 of Podarcis filfolensis. Taxonomy (NCBI): domain Eukaryota; kingdom Metazoa; phylum Chordata; class Lepidosauria; order Squamata; family Lacertidae; genus Podarcis; species Podarcis filfolensis. The sequence goes on along the minus strand of NC_139619.1, from coordinate 34,651,858 downwards.
TTTTCTTCAAAGGGAAACATAGAACGTGCTTGTCGGCATTAGATGCAGACAAGTTCTCGAGAAAGTACTGGAAAGAGCTCGGAGGAAAAAGACATTTGTTGGGAGAACCAGAGGAAACTGAACAAACAGATGAGAGTTAGGAATTAGGGGAAAGATATAAGAAGGGAATTTATTTCTTCTATAAAAAAAATATTAAAAGTATATTGAGACCTTGAATGTGTAAAAAAAAAATGTTAACCTGTTGACTTATCATAAGAAATAAAGTATGGATTATAAATGTAATGTAAATGGTTTACATGAAAAATCAAAAAGGAATAAGGTTGAACATATTCTGGTTAAGCAAAAATATGATCTAATCTGCCTGCAAGAAACCCATGTAGCGGAAAAACATAAAAGAGTATTAATTAATAAAAGATTGGGGTTTGAGTTTATTACATCAAGTAAAGGAAAAGAGAGAGGGGTGGTAATTTATGTAAAAACTCAATTGGCGCTAAAACTGCTTTACAATGATGATGAAGGCTGAATAGTGATTATAGAAGTCAAGATCAATGTTGAAAAAGTGATAGTTATTGGAGTTTATGCACCAAATGAAAGAAAATATGAATTTTATCAATTCTTGGAAGAAAAAGTTATAGAATATTTAGGAGAAAAAATTATATTATTAGGATATTTTAATGCAATAGTTAATCCAAATATGGACAGAACAACAAAGAAGAAAGAAAGGAGACAGAACAAGCTCCCAACTACATTTTTCCAATTAATAGATCTCCTGAATTTATTTGTGTTAAAAGTTTGTTGGGTCGTATATCTTTTGACCCACTGAGTCTGCTGCAAAGGCCCTGCAATAAATTTGATTTATTGACACTCCGACAAACTTCCAATGGTGCCCACACACTTCCACTCCGCGCGCTGCCACTCTCCTCAGTTGCCGGATAATAGCAGAGTTCACACGCAGCATAAAATGGCTTGTCTGTGTTGACGTGGTGTCCTCAATAACTCAGCTTGACACCAGTGCTTCTAATCTAACACTCTTTATTTAGAAGCATTCAAAACAGAAAAGAAAACCTACAGAATCTAGCTGCATGTTTGCAGCTTTCTGCCTCTTACAAAAACGAAACGACCTTGCTCACATTCTCAGACAGACTGCTCTCCAGAGAGAGCTCAGCCCCCACAGAGCACAGATCAAAGGAAAAATGCATGGATCATGTGGGCAGCGCACCCAGTTGATAACAATGCTCCTGCAGTTTTAACTCCTGACAGTCCAGAACCACAACAGTTTGATGTTTGGAGGTTTAAGAATCCAACAGAGAAAGAATTTACACATTATTCACTGCCACATAAATCGGTGGGACGAATCGATACGATCTGGACAACAAAGGATTTATTAAATAATATAAAAGCAGATATCCACCCAAGGACAATCTCAGATCATTATGTGGTCTGGGTTAAGTTTAAAGGAAAAGAAGAAAAGGTTAAAAGATGGCGACTCAATGAGAGTATGTTGAATGTTGTAAAAATTGTACAAAAGATTTGTCAAACAAATCTTAGAAGAATACTTTAAGTTTAATTTAAATCAAGGAGTAGATTTAGAAACGGTTTGGGACACGAGTAAAGCCGTTATAAGAGGCTTTTTTATTCAACAAAACGCATTCCAAAGGAAAATAAAGGAGAAGAAGAGAATGGAGATCTGGGAAGAAATAAAAAATGAAAGGATACTATTCCAAAAACCAGATGATGAATTAACCAAGCCAAGTTTAAAAACATTACATACACAATTCTCTATTTTAACCAAATTACGAAATAGAGTGGAAGATAAAATGGCTGAGACATAGAAATTTTGAGTTTGCAAACAAACCAGGCAAACCCCCGGCCTGGCAACTAAAGAAGAAAAAGGATGATAGAATTATCAATAAAATTAAAGTTGAAGACAAATGGATTCAAGAACCGAAGGAAATTAGTAAAAAAATTATTTGATTTTTTGGAAATTTATATAAAGAAGGTCCAGAGAAATTGGAAAAAAAATTGATTATAGTAGTTTAAACTGGTTGCAGCATTCGACGAACTTCAGTAATAGCTGAAAGGCAGATATAAGAATTAAGACATATTAAGAAAAAGTTTAAAGATAAAGTGTGTACTGGCAATAAGTTATATGAAATCGAAATATGGAATAGACGGGAGGTTCAGTCTTTAGTGTTAAGACCAATTTATGTCTCACTGTTTGTTAAGAAAATTCAGTATCTATTGTTATTCCTGTGTGTAATTTGGTATTTGTGTTTTCTCTTTTTTCTTTTCTTTCTGTATCAATAAAAAAAGCAAAAAAATAAAAAAAAAATAAAGCCCGAGGGTGGGGAATTAATCCCAGAAAGATTCAGGGACCAGCACGACAGGTGCAGTTCCTAGGAGTGATCTGGGCAGGACCTGTGGGGCATATTCCTGAGAAAACCCTCAATGTAACTGCCACTTTGCAGGCTCCACGCTCCAAAGAGGAGGCTCGGCGGCTGGTGGGATTGATGGGTTTTTGGAGGCAGCATATTCCCCATTTGGCACAGATATTGGGGCCAATTTACAATGTGACAAGGAAAAAGGCCCATTTTGAATGGGGGGAGCTGCAAGGGAGAGCCTTAGCTGAAGCCAAAGCCGCAGTAGCGACTGCCATGCCATTCGGACCCAATGAAAAAGGGCAACCTTTTGAATTGCAAGTGTCAATAGACTAGGAAATTGCTGTCTGGAGTTTATGGCAAAGGGGCCAGAAAGGGAAGTGGATTCCTCTATGGTTCTGGTCAAGGAAATTGCCCACTGCATCATACACTCCATTTGAAAAACAGCTTCTTGCCTGTTGCTGGGCCTTGGTAGACACTGAGCGCTTAACTGGGCAAGACCCAGTGGTGTTAAGACCTGCCATTCCAATCATGGCATGGGTTCGGGATGAATCTGTGAGCCCGAGAGTAGGACGAGCTCAGCAGTTCTCAATCGTTAAGTGGAAGTGGTACATTGCTGTCAGGGTACTGCCATTGGAGCAGGGATGGGAAGCAGAGGGGCAGCTGGGTTACAGGGAACCTCTGAGAATCCTGCGAAGCAGTTCCTCTTCCTGTGGTGAGGAAAGCCACATCTCCAGTGGGGAAGAAGTGAAAGGACCAGAAGATGCTGCCGGGAGCCTCAGCACCGCTCCTGGGGGGAAAGGACCAGAGGATGCTGCTGGGAGCCTCAGCACCACTCCTGGCCAAGCCGGCCAGGAGGGAGGCACGCCCCATCCATCGCCCACCCTGTGCAGAGGTGTAAAACACAAAGAAGGAAGGAAAAGGCTGGGGGTGGTGAAGCTTTTATATTGGGGGAAGTCCTGGAAACAACCACTCCCGGATTCTGCTAGTGATTGAGGCAGACATGAACTTGTGGCTCTGCACTGTAAATAGTTTTGCACCAAAATAAAACCTGTAAAAGACAGGTTGGAGTCCTGACTGGTTACTGGTTACTCACGAGCAACCCCCACTGCCATCTGACAGCAATCCGGGAGTTTTTGCGGTTGCTCGCATGTAGCAGCAGAGAGAGACACAATGAGTCACCCCAAAAAGTTATCTGCAGGCGGAGGCGCTTGGGAAGAGGAGGAGCAGAACGTAGCAGCCTTGGTACAGAGAAACGTGGAGCTGGAGGTATGCGTCGCCGAGCTCACAGCGAGGCTTGAGGAGCGCAGAGTGCAGGACCAGCAGGTCAGAACCACTCCAGTTGGGAGAAAAGTGCCATCGCTGGTGAGCAAGTTTGGAGGGAACCCCCAAGATTAACTGGCATTTAAGACGGAGATTAAATACGCCCTGGACTTGCAAAAAAGGGAATTTGTTTTTGGTTGGACACTTGGAAGGCGCAGCCAGGGAATGGGTGAGGCCCCTGATAGCAGCGGGGAACGATGCCCTTCAGGACTCAGCAAAATTTTATCAGGCGATGGATGCAATGTTTGCCAGCGAAATGCAGGGGGATGTCGCTCAGCAGGAACAACTGACACTTAAGCAAGGGTCCCTGACTGTCCGCAGCTATTGGTCCAACTTTACAATGTTGGTGCACAAGTTGGGCTGGGATTTGTCATCCAAACCCATGCAAGCGCTTTTTAAGGTGGGCTTAGGTTCCAATGTGAAAGATTAGCTCTCCAGGGGTCCTCGGCCACGATCGATAGATGAGCTAACCAAGGCAGCATTAGCCATTGGGGTTCGACAAGAGGCGCGTGCACAGGAACGGCAGGAGGCCCGAGGGGAGTGTTTCTATGGCAACCAAATTCCTGCTGCCAGCAGAGCCAATGGAAATTGATGTAGCCCTTGCGCGGGAGATTTCAAACGCTGACCTCCCAAAGAAGAAGGAGGGAAGGGATTGGAAGTCAGCCAAGAAGTGCTTCCTCTGCCAACACCCCGGCCATTTTGTCAAGGCTTGTCCACAGTGCAAAGGCTGGCAAGGAATGGTGGGGGCAGCGGCCAAGGAGGAGGAGGGAGGAGAAGCCTAAGGAGCAGGGAAACGAAAGAGCCTGGCTGCAGATAAACAAGGGCAGCAGTCAGGCAGGCAACCAGTAGAAATGCCCTGACCGTGCCCCCCCCCCCAGGTGGGCATAGCAGTCAAGGTGGTCTGGAGCTCCCTAATGGCTACCCGGTGGAACTGCAGGCATTAATCGATTCTGGAGCAAGTGCAATTTTTTTCAGCAGAGACTTTGCTTTGGAGCACCACCTGCACCTGTTACCTCTAGATTTTCCCTTGCAAGTCACCACCATTGATGGGAGAGAGTTGCTGCGGTGGGGGGAAGTCACTCACCAGACACCCCCCATGAGAATGAGAGTCTCCAAACACGCCAAGACCATTGCCTTTCATGTGGCCACCTTGGCAGGACCTCCCATTATTCTGGGAATGAGTTGGTTGGCTCTCCATGACCCGGTGGTCTCGTGGCACCAGTGGTCCCTCACCTTTGGGTCGGCACACTGTGTGGAACACTGTCTGGGGGAGGAGGAGCCACAAGAGAGAATGGCCAAGGTCGCCATGGTGAGTCTGGGGGAGAAGAGGAGAATTCCTCAGTAATATGGGGATTTTGGGGACGCGGGTGGCGCTGTGGGTAAAACCTCAGCGCCTAGGACTTGCCGATCGTCAGGTCGGCGGTTTGAATCCCCGCAGCGGGGTGCCTTCCCGTTGCTCGGCCCCAGCGCCTGCCAACCTAGCAGTTCGAAAGCACCCCCGGGTGCAAGTAGATAAATAGGGACCGCTTACTAGCGGGAAGGTAAACGGCGTTTCCGTGTGCTGCGCTGGCTCGCCAGATGCAGCTTGTCACGCTGGCCACGTGACCCAGAAGTGTCTGCGGACAGCGCTGGCCCCCTGCCTCTTAAGTGAGATGGCCGCACAACCCTAGAGTCGGACACGACTGGCCCGTACGGGCAGGGGTATCTTTACCTTTACCTATGGGGATTTTGAGGACGTCTTCAGCAAGCGGGAGGCTAACAAGCTACCACCCCACAGACCATATGATTGTCAGATCAATTTGGTCCCAGGGGCCAAGTTGCCGGCGGGTAAGGTGTATTCTATGTCCGACCAAGAAATACAAGATTTGAAGGAGTTTATTGATAAGAACTTGAAAAGGGTTTTCATAAGGGAATCCAAGGCGGTAGGGGGTAGTCCAGTGTTCTTTGTGGACAAGAGGGGGACTGAAGAGCGCCGTCTGGTGGTGGATTACAGGATCGTGAACAGCCTGATGGAACCCCTGACCTTCCCCATGCCCAGAATTGACGATGTTTTGGCGAAAGTCAGGCGGGGCAGAATTTTTACCAAGCTTGAACTCCATGGAGCGTACAACCTGATCAGGGTGTGGGAAGGAGACGAATGGAAAACGACCATGTTTACCCCCCTTGGGGCATTTGAATATCTTGTTATGCCCTTCGGTCTATAAGGCGGCAGTCCGGGTTCCCAGGCCTTCATGTACTGGGTCCCCTACTGTACCGGAACTGCGTTTGCTTTTTGGATGACATCCTGGTCTTTTCAGAGGACGACAATTCTTTCTTAGGTTCCCCCCATCTCCTGCTAACACCAGTGAGTGGTAAGCAGCTATGGACCCCACCAACAGGAAGGGGGGTTTGGGGGGTGGATGTCAGGGTACTGCCATTGGAGCAGGGTAGGGAAGCAGAGGGGCAGTTGGGTTACAGGGAACCTCCGAGAATCTTGCGAAGCATTTCCTCTTCCTGTGGTGAGGAAAGCCACATCTCCAGTGGGGAAGAGGTGAAAGGACCAGAAAATGCTGCTGGGAGCCTCAGCACCTCTCCTGGGGGGAAAGGACCAGAGGATGCTGCTGGGAGCCTCAGCACCACTCCTGACCAAGCTGGCCAGGAGGGAGTCATGCCCCTTCCGTCGCCCACCCTGCGCAGAGGTGTAAAATGCAAAGTAGGGAGGAAAAGGCTGAGGGTGACGAAGCTTTTGTGTTGGGGGAGGTCCTGGAAACAACCACTCCCAGATTCTGCTAGCGATTGAGGCAGACATGAACTTGTGACTCTGCATTGTAAATAGTTTTGCACCAAAATAAAACCTGTAAAAGACAGGTTGGAGTCCTGACTGGTTACTCACGGGCAACCCCCACTGCCATCTGACAATTGCCAACAGAGCAAGGGCAGGGTCTCAGGGAGTCAGTGCACTGCATGAGCAGGTGCTAGCACTGGCACCTACAGGGGAGGAGGTGCAAGAGAATTCTTTGGTCGAACTGGGTAAATCCCCAGCGATGGAGGTGCCCCATACGAGCAGGTTCTTCACCAGGAAGTCTGGTTTACAGATGGGGCGGATCGATACCAAGGAAATGAGAGAGTGTGGCGCGCTGCGGCCATCAATCCTAAAAGACAAATTACCTTGACCCGTTCAGGGAAAGGTAAAGCTAGCCAATACGCTGAATTGATGGCAGTGTTAACGGTAGTTGAACACGCCACGGAGCAAAAGTCAGAAGCTGTATATGTTTATACTGTTTCATGGGCTGTGTATAAAGGCTTAACCACGCGGTTACCAAAATGGGAAAAGGATGGCTTCTGCATCCATAACAGGCCTTTATGGGGCCAAGAGCTTTGGAAGCAGTTAGATCGATTGCTTCCACAAATACAAGTGTATGTTGGCCATGTGGCTAGCCATATATCTGGGACACCTGAGGCCTTGTATAATCAAGCAGCAGATCACTTGGCTAAAATAAGGGCAACTAGACCCGATCAAGAGTTAGAGGACGAAGAGCTGTTGATCCTAGCTCGATGGGCTCATGAGAAATCTGGGCACTTAGGTGCCAAAGCTACACAAGAATGGGCACTCGGTAGAGGTATTTCTTGTTCTGTGGATGCAGCTGCCACTGTGGCTGCCAACTGTCAAGTTTGCTCTCGTGTGAAACAATTACCTCTGGTGAAAACCCTGATGGGGAAATTGTACAGGGGAAGTGGTCCAGGTCAGATCTGCCAAATATAGGACCCTTACCTCAAAGTGGAAGTTGGCAATATGTCTTGACTATGGTAGATACCTATTCAGGATATCTTCTGACCCACCCATGCAGTAGAGCAACTCAGCAGAGTACCCTAAAAGGTTTAGAAATGCTAGTTAGACGTTTTGGGGTTCCTTTACAGATCCAAAGTGATCAGGGTTCACATTTTGCTGGGGGAGAGTTGAGGGATTGGGCCAACGAGTGGGGTATTCAATGAGTCTACCATATCCCACATCACCCCCAAGCTGCAGGCCTGATAGAACGCCTCAATGGTCTCTTCAAGCAAAAAATTCAGCAACTAACACCTACCCACACATTAATTTGAACTGAACAGTCGTGCTGGACAGACACCTTTGCAGTGAATGTTCTCACGAGGAGTATTCTTACTGGTAACCCACCTCAGGGTATGGAAGGTTCAACCATACGGTAAGCTACCCCTCCGGGCAATGCCTGATAGTGCAGGAGCAGATCTCATCACGCCTGAGGAAGTAGTGGTACCAGCTGGAGGGCAGGTAACAGTACCCTTAGGCATAGGGATTGCAGTGCCTCCTGGTACGTATGGGCAAACTGCACCGCGGTTGGAGCTGGCTCTCAAGGGCATCCAGATACTAGGAGGGGTGGTGGATACTGGTTACCAAGATGAAATAAAAGTACTACTGCATAATATTGGTGTGCAAGATGTGATTCTCCCCACAGGACAGCGAATAGCTCAACTTATCTGCAAAAAATAAGGATGCCAACTATCCAGGGAGTAGCCGGTCCAAACCAGCCTACAAACACAGGTAGCAAAGAGTCTGAATCAACAGGTTCAGATTTCATGGCAGGACAAAAGATATGGGTGGTGTATCCCAACCGGCCTAACCAACCAGGGGAAATAATTGGTGGGGGCCCGGGGGCCACCTATTGGGTGCTGCTATCCCAAGCCGGTGCTCCGATTTGTTTGGATTATGCTAAACTGAAGCGAAGAGAATGATAAAACTCATTTTCAGAGTACCTTAAATGTTTATTAGTTGGTATTAATTTTGTTTCTTTCATTTAGGATCTCTTAAGTATCCCACAAGAACATGAACAAGCCTTCCTTTAATGAGGAACAACCTATCTTCTCCCAAAGACGATGGCTCCCAGGCACCCAGGACAAGCGCATGAACAGAACGGGGCAAGGGATAAGAACAATGTCCAGAAGATGTGGAACACCGTCACCCAAATGAAACCAAGGATGAAAGGGAAATGGGACATGCCACGGGGTGGAATGTAGTGGAAATGTGGAACACAATTGTATTTCGAGGAGTTAGGTGGCATGTCCCTTTCCCTTTAGCATCCCGGGTTTGAGGTCTGCTGTATTCTTGTGTTTCACACACCTGTCAGGAGTTTCTTGGGTTCTTCTGTGTTGCAAGTGCTGGCTGTGGCAGAAAGTTCTTGAAAAATGCCAGGCGGAAGTTCCTTTGCAGCGATTAAAATGTCATCCGTGTAATGGTAACATATGACCTAGAGATGGCGCATGCGGAAAGGTTTCAATGCTTCATCCACAAAATGTTGACAAAGTGTAGGGGAGTTCCGCATGCCTTGAGGCAGGACAACCCACTGATATCGCTGGGTGGGCTGTGAATTGTTATATACTGGCAATGTAAAAGCAAACCGTTCCCTGTCTGCTGGAGCCAGTGGGATAGAAAAAAAACAGTCCTTTAAATCAATCACAGCCAACTGATATTCTCGTGGGAGCATATTTGGATTTGGCATGCCAGGTTGTAAAGTTCCCATTGGCTGTATTTGGTTATTAATTTTTCTCATGTCCTGCAAAAGACGCCATTTTCCTGATTTTTTCTTAATAACGAAAATTGGGGAGTTCCAGGGAGATGAGGACGGTTCTATGTGGCCAAGGGTCAATTGTTCAGAAATAAGCTGGGCCGCTGCTGCTAATTTTTCTTTTGGTAAAGGCCACTGATCTACCCATACTGGGGTAGTGGTGATCCATCGTAACGGCAGCGCGGTGCATGGAAGTGCAGGGGCGGCCCTTAGAATAAATTTGACTCCAATTTGGTGTCTGCAATAGCCAAAATATCGCGCCCCCATAAGGAGATTGGAATGTCCATTATTAACGGATAGAGGGTGATCTGAACCCCGCTATCGCTTTGGATGAGTATTGAGTGGAGACTGCGCTGTGCCTGTGATTCACCTCCCACGCCAATAACTTGTGTGGCTGGACAGGTGGGCCAACTGGATGGCCAAGCAGATTTTGCCACGACTGTTACATCCGCCCCTGTGTCCAGAACTCCCTCAATGCGTCGACCTCCCACTGTCAGAGACACAGAAGGGCGTGAGGCTGTAATGCTCATGGCTGCTGCAATTAGGGGTAGTTGTTCGGATGGGGGGGAAATGATAATCTTCGCCACTGAAGTATTTGACTGTATTCTGCATGGACGATCCGCATATAGCGTGATCTCAGGGAAATTCACATATGGTCCGTGTGTTAGCATTGGTACCGCATGAATTCCTGCTGTTTGTGCAGATAATAAGGGCAATACCAGACAAGTGGCATGATTGTCTAACCCTGCTTCAGTGAGGACATGAGTCTTTAAAGGGCAGAAAGGCAAATGGAATTCCATGTCCTGAGTTAGGCGAAGCTGTGGTGCTGTTTCCCTGGACTCCGGGGGGTCCCCTATTGATTTATCTGGGCCCGGGGAGGGCCCGGCTGCCAGTTTCCCTGCTGTTGTCCTTGCTGATTTCGGGCAGTGTACTGACCCTGCTGTTGGTTTTGGGGAAGTGATCTGCATTGATTGGCCCAATGAAAGCCTTTTTTGCAGATCGGACATTTGGTAGAAGGACGCCTAGGCTGTTGCGTGGATCTACATTGCGCCTTAAAGTGTCCTGGCTTGCCACACTGGAAACATGTTTTATCGGTGGCTACAGGCTGGTTTTTATTTAACGCTGCCGCCAATAAATGTGCTTTATGAGTGGCTGTACCAACAGACTGACAAATGTGAAGCATAGCTGCTGTGTCTGTGGTAGGATTGTGTATTATCGGGCGCAATGCAAGTTTACAATCCTCATTGGCATTTTCAAAGGCCAATTGTTTGATAATTATTTGTTTGGCTTCAGGATTTTCAATTTGGCGACTCACTGCTGTAAGCAGCCTGTCCATGAAGGAGGAATATGATTCTCTTGCCTCTTGCCTGATCGACCCCCATCTAGACTGAACACTGGTGGGCTCTGGGATTTTTCTCATTGCTTGTTTAGCAGCAAGAGCGGTGTCCCTCAATAAGATTTGCAGCAGTGTGGCTTGTACTGAAGCCTGAAGAAAGGGACCATGCCCCATTATGGCATCTAGGACATCTGCGAGGGTAATATTTGGATTATTTCCTCTGAGTTGTTGTAACAAAGCCGGGGCATAAACACGGCAGGCAGTTTCCCATTCATGGGCGAACAATACACCTGCTGATGGGGGTAACACTGTACGTGCCAAAAGCTTGATGTCATCTGGAATCAAAAGCTGGGCTAATGTGGCTTTCAAAAGAGCCTGTGTAAATGGGGCTTGAAGTCCATTTGTCCTTACTGACAATTGCAGCTCTTTCAAGATTTTAAAGTCAAACGGTTGGTGCTGGGCTTGAGTTCCTGCTGGAGCACCAGCAGGGGGCACAATAACGGGAAATGCCACAGTATCCTGAATTAAGGAACAGGCAAGTACTGCACGTTGAAAAGGGGTGGCTGGTTCTGTCGATGAGAGAGTAGGATCATTGCCAGCCAAACCATGGTATTTTTGCAGGATTGGGTCCTCTGGTGAGGAAGTGTAGTCCGGAGGCTTGGGGTCTGGGGGTGCTGGCAAGGTGAGTGCTGGAACAGGCGGCATCACAGCAGGCTGGACTAAAGAAGCCGGGGGTGATGTTGGCAATACAGCCATGGAGATATTTTTTGGAGTTAAAGAGCCCATGGCGTAACGAACCTTGCACCATGCATTTAGAATCCGAACACCAATGCTGGGGTGTCCATGAAAATGTGTTCCAATCTTATCCCAATGTTTTAATTCCCAAGTTCCATCTGCAGGAAACCAGGGGCAATGCTCATCGATGGCCAGAATGAGCTGTATCAAATCACCCTCAGGAACTTCCAATTTGTTGGAGGAGAGGAGAAATTTTAAGTCTTTTAAAAATTTCTGTTGGGGAATAGACAGAGAGCTGCCCATTTTTGTAAAATCAATATAAAAGGGATCGACTCACCGGGATCCGAAGATGATTCAGCGCTGTGTAACCCTTGCCGGACGTAGTGAGTCAATGATCAAGAAGCCTCACACGGTTTCCTTTGAAGTCAGCCTCACACTGTCTTCTTTAGTTAGCCTCTTCTTTTAAGTTAGCCTCTTCTTTTAAGTTGGCCTCACACGGGGCACCACTTGACGGAAATCCAGCCGTCATGAAATGGCGATTAGCATAGAAAAATGACACAGAAAGCCAGCTATATTTTCATGATGGTAAGAGCAGATCCTCTCTCTGCTCTCCCCCGATTTATTCTCCTTTGTTCTCCCCAGCCGCATGGCCATTTGCCAATGTCTCACGTTACCTCATCCGGTCAAAGCTTTTATTACACACATCACCATATAGGGTCATCACTGCCCAGAGGAAACACAACTCCATTTAAGGTCAATACATTCCAATACATTGTAAAGCTTGGAGTGCTGGTCAGCCGAGGTCAGGGGGCACCCTGCAGTATTTACAAGCCTCTGCCATGGCTTTATGACTCCCACACTGGATGCCTGGCTGCAGGTAGTGGGAGACTCTCAGCCGCTCTGTATTAGTTCCATCTCAGGGTCCTGGGCTAATCATGAGTAATGCCAGGTGCACTTGATTTTTTTTAAAAAATATATTTATTAAGGTTTTAGGAATTTATATAAAATAGAAAAAACAGAACAAAAAACAAGAACAATAAAAATACATACAAACCAAACAAAACACATACCACAACAAGTATAATTTCAATCCCTTATATTCATAAAACTTACTTTCCCGACCTCCTCATACCTCCCCCTTCCGTATTCCATTCTCTAATTAAGTCAATTCAGCAAATCCTTCCCCTAATTTCTGTATAGTTTTTAACCTTTCTTTTCTTAATCAGATAATCATTACAGCTTTAACCACTTAATTTCTGAATCAACATCGTTCTAGCCTTCAATAATTTTACAATGTTTCCTAAGATAGTCCTTAAATTTCTTCCAATCTTCTTCCGCCGTCTCTTTTCCCTGGTCTCGAATTCTGCCGGTCATTTCTGCCAGTCCCATATAGTCTATCACTTTCATCTGCCATTCTTCCACGGTGGGTAGATCTTGTGTCTTCCAATACTTTGCGATGAGTATTCTTGCTGCTGTTGTAGCATACATAAAAAATGTTCTGTCCTTCTTTGGCACCAATTGGCCGACCATACCCAGGAGAAAGGCCTCTGGTTTCTTCAGGAAGGTATATTTAAATACCTTTTTCATTTCATTATAAATCATTTCCCAGAAAGCCTTGATCCTTGGGCACGTCCACCAAAGGTGAAAGAATGTACCTTCAGTCTCTTTACATTTCCAACACTTATTATCAGACAAGTGGTAAATTTTTGCGAGCTTGACTGGAGTCATGTACCACCTATAAATCATTTTCATAATATTTTCTTTTAAGGCATTACATGCCGTAAATTTTATACCGGTGGTCCACAACCGTTCCCAGTCCTCAAACATAATGTTATGACCAACTTGGATTGGTAATAAGTGGTAACTAGTGACAAAAGTTAATAAGATTATGTAAAAAAATGTATTGATAAATGGTTGAAAATATTGAGGTATAATATGTTATGGCACAAAGTTAAGATATTTGAAAAAGGGTAAGAATTTGCTGAATTAAGTATGTAAATGGGAACACAAAAGGGGGGAGGTGCGAGGAGGTCAAGGATACAAGCATATGAATTTGAGGATATTGAGAAAAATGGACTTGTTTTATTTCTTTTTTCAAATTTCTTTTTTTTTTCTTAATTAGCTGTTTTTTGTGTATTTTGTGTGTTTTCCTTTTTGTATTGTCTATTTTTATCTGTGGTTTCTTTTTTTATTCTGTGAATCTTTATTTTTCTCTTTTGTAAAACTCTAATAAAAAATTATTTAAAAAAACAAAACCATAATGTTATGACCAATATCTTGTGCCCACTTGATCATAGCTGATTTAACTATTTCATCCTGTGTATTCCATTCCAACAGCAAGTTATACATTTTTGACAAGTTCTTAGTTTTGGATTCTAGTAATTCTGTCTCCAGTTTTGATTTTTCCACCTGGAAGCCAATTTTCCTGTCCGACTTAAAAACCTCCATTATTTGATAGTAATGGAGCCAATCTCACACTTTATCTTTCAATTTCTCATAACTCTGCAATTTCATTATATCCCCTTCTTGTTCCAAAATTTCCCAATATTTCGGCCATTTAGACTCCATAATAAGTTTTTTCACGGCCTTTGCCTCCATTGGGGACAACCACCTGGGAGTTTTGTTCTCCAGCAGGTCTTTATACCTAATCCAGACATTATACAGTGCTTTCCTGACAATATGGTTTTTAAAAGCTTTATGAGCTTTGACCTTGTCATACCACAAATATGCATGCCACCCAAAAGTGTTATTAAACCCTTCTAAATCCAAGATATCTGTGTTCTCAAGAAGTAGCCAGTCTTTCAACCAGCAAAAAGCCGCTGATTCATAATAAAGTTTAAAATCTGGCAGGGCAAACCCCCCCTTTCTTTTGCGTCAGTTAATATCTTAAATTTTATCCTGGGCTTCTTGCCCTGCCAGACAAATTTAGAAATATCTTTCTGCCACTTCTTGAAACAGTCCATCTTATCAACAATTTGCAATGTTTGGAACAAAAATAACATTCTAGGCAATACATTCATCTTTATAGCTGCAATTCGACCCAACAAGGAAAGCTTCAATTTTGACCAAATTTCTAAATCTTTTTTTACCTCTGTCCAGCATTTTTCATAATTATCTTTAAACAAATTCAAATTTTTAGCTGTCATATTGATCCCCAAATATTTCACTTTCTTAACCACAGTTAAACCTGTCTCATTCTGAAACCTCTCCCTTTCCATAGGTGTTAAATTTTTCTCCAATACCTTAGTTTTAGATTTGTTCAATTTAAATCCTGCAACCTGGCCAAAATCTTGAATTAATTCTAAAACCCTTTTAGTACTAGATTCTGGCTCTTGTAACGTAAGTACCAAGTCATCTGCAAATGCTCTCAATTTGTATTATTTAGCTCCGACCTGTACCCTGTAAGCCATAGGTGGGAGGGGCTCAGAGAGCTTCTGCCCAGATCAAAGGACCTGATGCTGGGAGACTGACGATCGGGGTCTTTCTCCTGCTGCTCTACCTGAGGCTCCAGGCAGCTGAAGGGGAGATTGGGTAGCCCCTGTTGGGTATGTTTTATGTTATGCTTTGCATGCCTGCTGTTTATTTGTTAATAAAACTGTTTTGGTTCCCCTTCTATCTCCTCATTCCTTTTGTCCTGATATCCTTGGAAAGAACTGCTGTATTTGGCAGCACACCATGAGACCAGTAAATGGTCAATGGCAGGTGTGGGCACTGGTCTCCAGGGATAGCTGTCTTCATTAGCCTTACCTCTGGAGCTGCACCACACCCCATATCTGTTTGCTGGAGAATTTCCCAATTGCTCACCCACCCATCTCCCCCATGGCCTTGCAGTGAAGGATACAATGATGTGATGGGGTGCTGTGGGGGTAGCCCCCCTTACCTGAGGCCCTTTCCCATCCTCCTCTTATTTGCTGCTAGCACACTTCTTTTTCCAAAGCTTAAACATCTCTCCAGTGGAAATGCCATTTGATGTCAGCTTTCGGCACCTCCATCCCTAGTAATTCACTAAACATCTGTCTACTGTTCATCTTCTGCTCTGAATTTCAAAAGCTTGCTTGCTCTCCCCCATCCCTCACAGCCCGTGCTCGAGGTCTGGCAGCTCTATCTTCCTGCACATCACCTAGCTGCCCTATCAAAACAACAACTTCCCCAATAGATCTTCCATGGGCAGGCCCCAACAATGCTAGCAAGGGCCCGGCACATGGCAGCTGGGGCCCCCCTTCAACAGCCTCACTCACATTCCTGCTGTTAACAGCTATGCATCTGGGCCATTGAACCCAGCTAGGTAGATTCCAGCTTGCATTGTCATGCTTCTCAATTGCTCTGCTGCTTCCTCAATAGTACAGTGGTGCCTCGCAAGACGAAATTAATTCGTTCTGCGAGTTTTTTCGTCTAGCGAATTTTTTGTCTTGCGAAGCACGAAATCCCATAGGAATGCATTGAAATTCAATTAATGCGTTCCTATGGTCAAAAAAAGTCCAAACAAAGCCAAATTTGGTACAACAAGAGTTTATTAAGTGCTCTTTAAAGTCACACATACTGTAAAGAGCATTTCAAAAATTGAAGGAACAATAAATTAAGTTTCTAAACATGACAGAAAAACATTTAAAAATCAACAAAGTGTACAGTACATTTTCTAAGACTCTGGGGGACAACTCGAAGAAGGTTCCTCTTCCACTCTTTGCTTCTTGCTGAAGAACCTATCCATGGTCTGCTGCTTCATCCGCCTTTTCAGTACCTCCCTGAAAGGCGACATGACCCTCGTATCAAAAGTGTTCGCAAGGTCACGTGTCAGGTCCTTGTCAGGGTGGTGGCGCTGTGCAAAAGCCTGCACATCCTTCCACTTCAGGCAAATGTCCCTCAGTTCTTTGGAGGACAGCCGTTCCTCAGTTGCTTCCTCCTCTTCCAGTGAGGCCTGCTCCTGCGCAGCCTCTGCTGGCAGTTCAACCAGCTCCTGGGTGGTCAGCTTGTGGTCGTGCTCCTCCACCAGCTCGCTGACGTCCTCCTCTGTGACCTCCAGGCCCATGGTCCTCCCCAAGGCAACAATGTCCTGCACCACTGTTGACTCTGGTGCATCAGAGTCACTTGGTGCCACACAGTCCGGCCACAGGCTGCGCCAAGCGCAATTCAGATTTCTCTGGCTGATCCCGTTCTAGGCCGTGGTGATCATCTTCAAGCAGGTGACGATGTCGAAGTGGTCCTTCCAGAATTCCCGCAGGGTGATGGTGGTGCAATCAGTCATAATAATAATAATAATAATAATTTATTATTTGTACCCCGCCCATCTGGCTGGGTTTCCCCAGCCACTCTGGGCGGCTTCCACAGAAAACCAAAAATACACTAAAATATCACAGATTAAAAACTTCCCTGAAGCCTTAAGATGTCTTCTGAATGTCAGGTAGTTATTTATCGCTTTGACATCCGATGGGAGGGCGTTCCACAGGGCAGGCGCCACTACCGAGAAGGCCCTCTGCCTGGTTCCCTGTAGCTTTGCTTCTCGCAATGAGGGAACCGCCAGAAGGCCCTCGGCGCTGGACCTCAGCATCCGGGCAGAACGATGGGGGTGGAGACGCTCCTTCAGGTATACTGGGCCGAGGCCGTTTAGGGCTTTAAAGGTCAACACCAGCACTTTGAATTGTGCTCGGAAACGTACTGGGAGCCAATGTAGGTCTTTCAAGACCGGTGTTATGTGGTCTCGGCGGCCGCCCCCAGTCACCAGTCTAGCTGCCGCATTCTGGATTAGTTGTAGTTTCCGAGTCACCTTCAAAGGTAGCCCCACGTAGAGCGCATTGCAGTAGTCCAAGCGGGAGATAACCAGAGCATGCACCACTCTGGCGAGACAGTCCGCGGGCAGGTAGGGTCTCAGCCTGCGTACCAGGTGGAGTTGGTAGACAGCTGCCCTGGACACAGAATTGACCTGCGCCTCCATGGACAGCTGTGAGTCCAAAATGACTCCCAGGCTGCGCACCTGGTCCTTCAGGGGCACAGTTACCCTATTCAGGACCAGGGAGTCCTCCACACCAGCCCGCCCCCTGTCCCCCCAAAACAGTACTTCTGTCTTGTCAGGATTCAACCTCAATCCATTAGCCGCCATCCATCCTCCAACTGCCTCCAGGCACTCACACAGGACCTTCACCGCCTTCACTGGTTCTGATTTGAAAGAGAGGTAGAGCTGGGTATCATCTGCATATTGATGGACACCCAGTCCAAACCCCCTGATGATCTCTCCCAGTGGCTTCATATAGATGTTAAAAAGCATGGGGGAGAGGACGGAACCCTGAGGCACCCCACAAGTGAGGGCCCAGGGGTCTGAGCACTCATCCCCCACCACCACTTTCTGAACACGGCCCAGGAGGAAGGAGCGAAACCACTGCATAACAGTGCCCCCAGCTCCCAGCCCCTCTAGACGGTCCAGAAGGATGTTATGGTCGATTGTATCAAAGGCCGCTGAGAGATCCAGCAGAACTAGGAAACAACTCTCACCTTTGTCCCTAGCTCGCCGGAGATCATCAACCAGCGCGACCAAGTCACCTCGAAGCATCGCCTGAAAAGCTCCTTGGTGTAGAGTTTTTTGAAATTGGCGATGACCTGCTGATCCATTGGCTGGAGCAGTGGCGTGGTGTTAGGCGGCAGGAACATGATGCTGATGAAGCTGAACTCCTCCAACAAGTCTTCCTCAAGGCCTTTAGGATGAGCAGGAGCATTGTCCATCAGAAGCAAAGCCTTCAGCGGCAGGTCATTGTCCAGCAGGTACTGTTTGACAGCAGGGCCAAAAGCAAGATTGACCCAGTCCACAAACAGCACACGTGTGACCCAAGCCTTACTGTTGGATCGCCACATGACACTCAGCTGCTCCTTGTTGACCTTGTGTTTCTTGAAGGCCCGTGGGTTCTCCGAGTGGTACACCAGCAGGGGCTTGATCTTCAGGTCGCCGCTTGCGTTGGCACAGAAGAGCAGGGTCAGACGGTCCTTCATGGGCTTGTGGCCAGGCAACTTGGCCTCCTCCTGTATGATGAAAGTCCTTTTGGGCATCCTCTTCCAAAACAGCCTGGTCTCGTCACAGTTGAAGACCTGCTGTGGAATGTAGCCCTCCATCTTCACAACCTCCAGGAACTCCGCTGCAAAGTCTTCAGCTGCAGGAACATCAGAACTGGCAGCCTCTCCATGCCTGACCACGCTGTGGATTCCAGATCTTGTCTTGAACCGGTCAAACCAGCCTCTGCTTGCCTTGAAGACTTCTGGCTCGCCTGAGGTTCCTGGCTGTTCCCAGACGAGGTCTGCGTGCAAGGCCTTGGCCTTCTCACAAATGACGGCCTCAGTCACTGTGTCCCCTGCACGCTGCTTCTCTTCTAACCAGATGAGCAGCAACTTCTCCACCTCCTCCAGAACAGCTGGGCGGTTCTTCACGATCCTGGTGACTCCCTTGGCTGCATCAGTTGCAAGGATCTTCTCCCTCATCTTCAGGATGGTCCCGATGGTCGATGGATTCCTCCCGTACTCCCTGGCGAGGTCTGTCACATGCATTCCACCGTCGTGCCTCCGGATGATCTCCTTCTTCATTTCCAGCGTAACCTTCTCCTTCTTCCTCTCGCCGGCCTCTGCAGCAGCAGTCTTCTTGGGTCCCATGGCAGCACAGCTCCTACCTTCGCAAACCCCCCCAAAAAATAAAAAAATCAGTGCTTCACATCCAAAAAATTCAAAAGCACCCAGCCAGCCACCACACAGAAATTCAAACCCAGAACCAAGTCCTTGAATTCCAAACACCCCAACCCAAAATCCAAAAGCCCCCAAAAAAGTTTTAAAAGTTTAACTTACCAAATGGCTGCAAAAGAAGTTTTGGAAAAGCTTCAAAAATCACCAAAGTCTTCAAAAACCTCAACTGTTCCCCCAGCCACCCACCACACAGAAATTCAAACCCAGAATTTTTTTTTTTTTAAAAACAGCAGAGTGGCCCAATGGTTCCAGATTCTTGCAAACCCCTCCCCAACTTTTCCCCCAGTCACCCACCACACAGAAATTCAAATCCAGAAATTTTTTTAAAAAACAACAGAGTGGCCCAATGGTCACAGAAAATCATAAAAATTCAGAAAAAAACCACACAAGCTTCCAGATTCTTGCAAACCCCTCCCCAACTGTTCCCCCAGTCACCCACCACACAGAAATTCAAATTCAGATTTTTTTAAAAAAAAACAGCAGAGTGGCCCAATGGTCACAGAAAATCATAAAAATGCAGAAAAAAACCACACAAGCTTCCAGATACTTGCAAACCCCTCCCCAACACCAAGTCCTTGAATTCCAAACACCCCAACCCAAAATCCAAAAACCCCCAAAAAAGTTTTAAAAGTTTAACTTACCAAATGGCTGCAAAAGAAGTTTTGGGAAAGCTTCAAAAATCACCAAAGTCTTCAAAAACCTCAAAAAAGGCTACCACACCGCGTGCTATGAGTTGCTCCTCGAAGTCAAGTCGCAACTTCACCTCTTCAAGCAATGCATCCTGGGTATTAACGGTTTTACGAAAAAGGAAACAAACTTGCAAGATGTTTTCGTCTTGCAAAGCAAGCCCATAGGGAAATTCGTCTTGTGAAGCACCTCAAAAAACGAAAAACTCTTTCGTCTAGCGAGTTTTTCGTCTTACAAGGCATTCGTCTTGTGGGGCACCACTGTACGCCATGCAGGGAGGCATTCCTCCCAATCCATAGCAGCAAGATACCTCTGACATACAGCTATGTTAGCATTTCACTCCTCCATTGCTAGATGTGTGATTGTTAAATCACATGCCATTGTTTACTTTCTAGGCTTGGAAAGTGTGAGAGCGGAAGTCAGTCTTATTTCTCTCCTGCTGTATTGCACTTTTGTACTTTTCTTTTTCTCCCTCTCTCTTGGAGAAGTGAAAGGATGCCATGGTTGCTTTGTCCTGTATATATTGCTTAATAAATCACTTAGAATGCTACACTCATGCTCCACCGTTTCTGCTATACTCTGCTGATTGAGTGTGCACATGTCTTTTGATATATGTCGCTGGTGCACAACAGGACTGATTTGTGATCGTCCAGGGCTGCACTTCATCAGGAAGACGTCTGGAGAGGTCGGTCTCATTCTGAGGCCTCGTGTGCCCCCAGACGTGCTCCGACAAGCTAGTGTACACCAGTCAAAAAAGCTGCCCATTGCATCTGCTGTTGGCGATCTCAGATGCTGATTAAGCAAAGTATCCTTTGCCAGTGCTCCTAACTTTATTAATTCCTCGGCACTGAGATAGATACTTGATCTGCCTGATCCCGCAGTCACACAATCCAGTGACTTAAAGGCTTCCCCTGTTGCTGCCTTGCACTTTTAGAAATCCCAGCCAATTCTTGCTGGGTGTAATCCCTTACAGTCCTTGTATGCTGGGTTTGTTGCACATTCCCAGGAGGGCCTTTTGTCTTGTTAGTTATTAAAGGCTGACCAAGTGCCCTCACCTCTTTCCTCCTCAGACCCACTGAATGCCACTTCCGAGTCCCACATGTCCCCATCCCAGGTCTCTGGATCCCACCCCTGGGATGTGACTAAAGCCCTTAATTTACAAGGGTTGGGTATCTGCCCTTTCTTTGCCTGCTTGTGATGTTTTAACTTTGCAAACTGGATAGCCATGGTGGTTGCTCTCTCCTCAGCTAAATCCACCCTCCCCTGAGCACTTTCCAGCACCTCTCACAGGAGAGACTGCTGATCCTTGCAAACAGCAAGACCCTCGGCTTGCTGTTGACTTTCTTCTGAGCAGCTTCTAATTCCTACCACATTTCCCAGAGCCCAGTCAGCAAAATCCACCCAAATCTTGCTGCTTTCAACTCCACTCCTGCTGCCTCCAAGCATTTAAGCACGGCATTAGGAGTTGGCCCTCCAAACTCGGCTATCTCAGCTTCCCAAGACATCGGTGGGTTGAACTGATTCAAAACTTAGGCCACTGGCTCCCAGATATCTGTACTGGGTCAACCATGGATGCGACCCAGAAGACTACCCTTTTCCTGCCTAGCATGCTTTTTTCTTCTCTCCCAAAAGGGCATTGTTTCTGAGTCCTGCTCACAGCACCAATTTATGTCTTGCCAAATGCAAGGTGGTTCTTCTAAAATTAGATTCAGAAGCAATACAAACACAAGTGAGTGAGAAGATTACAGATTTTATTCCCAAACAGCAAGCAATATATACCGTACATTACCAAGCAGCACTTCAATCTGCCACTGAGAAGCCCTGAAGAAGTGGTGAAGTGACCCCCAGGTAGCCTTCAATGCACAGCTCCACAGCCAACAGCCTGTGCCCGAACTTCTTACTGCTATGCTCAAAAGCCAAATATTTTATAGATGGCTGTGCCTTGTTATGGCCAGTACAGGCTCAGCTGTGAGCCATTCTACTCTACATCAAAGACAAAAAAGCCAGGCCAGACATCAAAGGTAGATACTGGCCAGTGCAGGCTCAGCTATTTGCCCCCCAGACCATTTGCCCCCAGACCATACATCAAAAGCAGCCATCAAAGACATTTTTCAATGGATAAAAGGTGAAGGTAAAGGGACCCCTGACCATTAGGTCCAGTCGTGACCGACTCTGGGGTTGTGGCGCTCATCTCGCTTTATTGGCCGAGGGAGCCGGCGTACAGCTTCCGGGTCATGTGGCCAGCATGACTAAGCTGCTTCTGGCAAACCAGAGCAGTGCATGGAAACGCCATTTACCTTCCCGCCGGAGAGGTACCTATTTATCTACTTGCACTTTGACGTGCTTTCGAACTGCTAGGTTGGCAGGAGCAGGGACCGAGCAACGGGAGCTCACCCCGTCACGGGGATTTGAACCGCCAACCTTCTGATCGGCAAGTCCTAGACTCTGTGGTTTAACCCACAGCGTGAGAGAGGTAATAAACATAGATAATCAGAGGCAGGAAGAGATGACCATGTCAGGTCACTAATCACCTCGAAATCCCAATAATCTTCCGGAATAGGTTTCCTGTACCGGCTCAGAACAAGTTTCAGTGACAGTTCATTATGTCACCTGTCCTTGGAGCTTAGCCAGGTACAGTTCACTTGTCAAGCATGTTGTCTGGTAACTGGCCAAGCCAGGGGTGAAACTAGGCTTTCTTTCACCCAGATCAAAGACTCAGTTTGGCACCCCCCCACACACATATAACAACAACAATAATAATAACAGAAAGTGTGATAATGATCAGGCACATACCAGAGAGTAAGTCCTACTGAACTCAGTGGGACTTACTTCTGAGAAAAAATGCTTAAGATTGTAGTACAAGACTGCAGAATCTTTACACAGTTACCTGGGAGTAAGCTCCATTGAATTCAGTGGGACTTACTTCTAAGTAGTACAGGCTTGCAGTTAAGGCTCTAAAGAATAAAATAAAAGAAGAAATACTCCACAAGTTTCCTAAAAAAAAACAAAAAAAACCTGCTGGCTGCTGAACCATTGCAATTAAATAATTAAAAGTGGATTGGCTTACATTTTTCTTCCAAATTACAGGAAGGGATAAATACAAAGTGCTCCATATGTCAGCATCACATTTCTTTCATTTCAGGTATTTTATTTTCAATATAAACAAGACTCAGTTTTTGTAGCTGATTGTATGTAGCAGCGGCCTCTTTATGTATTCACATAAACATGTATGTTATCCTCTAGATACACACACACACAAGCAAGCCCAATCCAATCGAAATAACTTTATTGTACTAGCCATTGGCGATGACAAATCTGCAACAAAAATAAAAACAAGCAAAAGGGGTGTTGCGCTGCAAATAATGGTCTCTCTTAAGATCTCAGCGTCTCCCTTACATTTCACTGCTATATTGTCCAGTGTCGTCTTTCTGATCTTTTGGCCGCCAAAACAAAAAGGCTGACTTTATGAGTCACCAAAGTGTTTACATCACTAAGAAGCCATAGAACCGTCTCTGCTGGTGGACTTCCGGTGGCGGCAGCTTCATGCAAATCATGCAACCTCCAGTTAAGTTTTATTCCACTAGTTTTAGTGTTTTATGGTTTTAGTGTTTTAAGTATTTTATGGCTTAGTTTTAGTATTGTATTGTCCTCTTTCACCTCATTTTTACTTCATTTTTACTTAATCACATTATGGTTTTGTTCTAAATGGAGGGAAGGGGGGGTCGACCTTTCAGAATTTTGTATGGTAATGTTCAGTTATGCCATCAGAAGAACAGTTGCACTATGGTCCAAGGTCCTAATTTATTGCAGGGAATCAAATCCATAGATTCTAATGTGTTTGTAGCCATGCCTGTACTTAACATTGTTTCTGTTACAGATAGGTAGCCGTGTTGGTCTGCCATAGTCAAAACAAAAAAAAAAAAATTCTTCCAGTAGCACCTTAAAGACCAACTAAGTTAGTTCTTGGTATGAGCTTTCGTGTGCATGCACACTTCTTCAGATACGAAGATTCTGTTTCAACAGAAACAGATGTTTCTGTTGAAAGGGTCACACAAGCAAGACAAAATAACAACCAGCAGGGCAGTGATAAGAAAAACCCCACACATTTTATTCACACTCGCTATCAGCAAGTATGTGGGCTCAAGCCTGAGATAAATGGTTATGCAAAACACTAGGATGTGCCCAGACTTGTTCCAAACAGGAAAAACAATTAGTGCCTCCAGCAATGTCACACCTGTGGGGAGGAAGCAGACAGAAAAACTGTTAGCAGCCTGTAATCCCATCCAGGCTTTACACACAAGAAAACCACAGTTGCCTCATGGCATGCTTGTTATGAACACTTATCTGCTATTATCCTAAGGTACGACTGATATTAATAACTTGGTTATTACACGGCCCCCGTACATAAGGGCAGCCAGTACCACCAATTGATCACAGGAGAACTGTCACTGATTCAATAATGTGGGTAGACCGTTTGTGCAAAACACTGTACAGTATTCAAAATGATCTGTCAAGTTTTGACCAATCAACGTTAACAAACAGCGCCACCTAGGGTACATATCGCTGGTACTGCAGCCTTACATTGCACTCCTTTCCATTAAACAAGTTATGTCAAGGGAGAAAATCCTATCAAGCCAGCAAGGCTTCACTGTAGCAACTTTTATTAATTACTTCCTGTCTAGGTCAAGGCATTTTGCAGATGGTTGCAGACTAAGGTAAATTAATATAAATTCACTAAAAATCAACCGTCCAACAGATCTTCTCCATTCCACTTTTGCTCCACTCAGCAAAAGGATTGGGAAATATGACTCTAGAAGCCATGAATCCCAAGGCGTGCAGTCACATACTCAGTGAACCTTGCCCTAGAGAGATTGTCAAGTCCAGGTGTCAGGCTGCCACCCATCACAATCACAAAGGTGGCCAAACCAGGAATGGATTCACACTAGGACACACAAGGAGACTGTGATTTACTTAGCCAGAGGGTCAAGAACTTGTAAATAGTTTTGTTTTCTATCATCAGTGGGTGTCTGGTGATGGTCAGGAGGAGGGAGGGGTGGGTACCTGAAACTCAGGTTGCAACCCCTGGACCTCCCCTTGTATGACAAATTAGTGATGTAGCCATGATGTATTGATGACGATGTCTGAACTGTATTCTGGGATATGAGGGTAACTTTTAAAAGTCAATGTCGTCTTTTGTTCGGGGTCTTGCCTTTCTCCCTGCTGGATTAGGTAGGACCCTGCTATAGCAGTTTGCTTTATACCAAATAAAGGTCAGGCTTCTTAGCCTCTTCGCTTCAGGTTACTCTGGTCGGTGTCTGTTTTTACTCCTCTCTGACCGCGGGAACCACACAAGGACCTAGCAGGCTTACCATGTCCCTTAAGGGCCAGAAGCAGTTATTGCTGTGTCTTTTTCAGTTTTATTACTGGCTGCCGCACATGCTTGCCACCGTAGCTTGCTGTCTAGCTGCTTTGCTGGTCTGCTGATGCTCCAGCCCACTAGTCCAGCTATATCTTCTATTTTTACTATTGCCATAGTTTTAAAATCCTCAATCCTAAAGTGATTATCTTTGCACTTACCTCAAAATTGCCACAAGACCTCCGGCGTCCCCACCTTTCTCAACTGTCTGCTGAATACAATGATGCCATTACCAGCTTAGCTGCAAACTGGGAACTGAAACTGAAATTCTCCACAAACAGTACTTGACAACCCCACTTGAGCTTAGTGTCTGATTCGCCAGCATGCCAAAAAGGAGGAAAAGGTCTTACTCACCAACGAATTTGTGCACTCTACCTAATTCTAAACAAAGCAGACTAGATGCTTTCATAGTGGGACATTCTTCTGCCAAGCTGGAAACAACCTTGACTAACATGTTATCCCCCTGGCTGGGGAGAGGGGAGGGGAATCCCAGGATGTGAGGGGCTCACAAGAGGAGAATGCCGAAGAGGTAGGGAAATTGCCAGAGAAGCAGATACGCCATCAAGAGATTCTGTCACCACACCCTCTGCAGCCAAGCAAATGATCTTTGAAGAGGAAGCAAAATTACTGTCAGAGCTGTGCTTTTTAATTGCAGAAAGGTTACAATCCATTAATGATGAACTGGAAAAGATATTGTCCTTACTGACCATACCAGGACCATGAGATTCAAGGGGAGACATGGTTCTCATGCCCCTAGAAGGCCCTGCAGTGTCCCTAAACTTGGATCAGACCAAGGCAGCAAACAGTTTTTCTTCTTGCTCCAAGCCATGGGCTCCCTATGCTTCTAATAGTAATGTCACACAACAAAAAGACTAAACTGAGCCTTCTACAGACTCAGGTGGTGATCAATGTTTTCCAAATAAATGGACACATCCCATATTGGAATTCCATTGCAAGGGCCAACGCAAATCTCAAATCACTGTTAAACCAACATTACTAAGGAATGACCCAGGCTGGCCAGGAAAAGGCAATCAAGAAGCATTATCAGGTCTCTTGACAGACAGGAGACAAGCAATACTGTCAAATTTCTGTTGCAGACCACATCTATTCTGTGAAATTTCTATGATGATTTCAGATTGATAAGGACAAAATCTTGGTGTACGGTACTTACACTATTTCCCAACTTCAGTAGAGCCCTGTGAGTTCTGAATTGGTCAAGTTCAAGCAAGAGACCATAGCCAGGCAAATTGAAGCAGGACAATGGCTAGGAACCCTGATCGTTTATTGTTGCAACAAGGCTTCAACTCCCAAACAAAACCAGGAAGAAGCCCAGAACAAAGGGCAAATGGCCTCTTAAAAGTTCCCACAATTTCCCATAATACATTTCACATAGCATCATCAAAACATCATAGGTATGTCACAAAAAGGTGTGACTCTCTTGGGCTGTAGCATGTGTGCACCAGGCTGCAGCAGCTCTATTCCCAGGTCGGGCTTGACCCGGGGGCGGAGAGAGGCTGTGGTGTGCGTGCCCCGGATGCACTTTGTTGGGCGAGCTGCAGCGGGCTTCCTCTGTGCGGCATGAGCTTACACTCCACCGCTGCTTGTACATCAGAGTTTGGATGCAATTTCTAGAGATTTAGGGAGCTTTCAAAATGTTGACACCTGATGGCTAAAAGATACTTCAGCATCTCCCCAAAAGGCAATAAAGGAAGACAAAACAGGGATAGTTTTACCCAGGACAGGTTCCAGAAAAATACCACCATCCCTGCCCAAGTGAGCATTTACCCGCCCCCCTCAAAAAAAAATGGAATTTCTGAACATGCCCATGCTCTCCATCTGAGTCTGATGGTCTCCTCTCCACAAGATTAGCCCTGGCAATTGCCTTTCCCTGGACAGCAACAGGGTTGTGGAGATTGTCCGTGAGCCTGCCAGGTTTTGGACTCTATCACAGACCTCCCCCCACCCCCAAGAATTTCTGATCTTTGCATGGGACCTTTTGTGAGCTGGAAAGACCCTGTGCACCCTGGCCAGCCCTGTTGAAAAAACCATTTATTAGCAAGATAACCAGAAGGGATGCAGGCCAAGGGGAGGGCAGAAGTCTTTTTTCCTTGACAGAGAGAAGCCATCCAAGTGGCCTCTTCTGGTTCAGCTATAATAAGGGGGCCAAGCTGCTTTTGAGTATCACTTTCAGCTATTCTGAAGGTTAAATGCCTATTTAGAGCCCCCTATTGAAGATGGAGATGGGGGCCTGGCATTGTTTAAACACTCTCCAGCTTTGTTTAGCTGCTTTCAAGGAGCCTGTGAATTGGGGGGAAAGCTCAGTGTCCACTCCACATGCCACTCCCAGCAATTCAAATAGAAATGCCTCCTCACAGGACAGACTGGCAGTTTTCTGAGAGGCCTCTGTCAGTTGGGCTTCCCTGCTTTCTTTGAGTGACAGTTTAACCCAAGTTCAGAGGCCAGCCTCCACCTTACTGATCTCTGCTTGACACCCAATTACCACATGAATGGGACAGAAAAGGCTTCAACTCCCCCTGACCTTCCCTCCCCTTCCCCCTCATCATTTCTCCCTTGCTCCCACATTCCACACCACCCCTAGATTCCTTTTCTCTGATGCAGAAGGGAGTTCAACACTGCAACTTGGAGAAATAAAACAAAGTCCCAGACACAAGAATCCCAATTGTCATGGCTGCTGCAGCAGGTCCAACACTCCCGTCTGTTATTAAAACCCTTAAAGTTTGACTTGCCAAGGTGAGGCAGACAAATAACTGTGGATTCCTCAAAATGCTTTATTGAAAAATAATTTGCTCCTTCTGAGAGGTTCATGGGCAGAAAATGTCTCCTTGATGGGGCCTAGTTTTATATAGGAAATGGCACTGTCAATTCATTTGTTGTGGGTTCTCTGCTGAAAGAACAGGGTTGGGTTAATATTTAGCCTAAGCACACTGCTGTGCAGGGTCAGACATAAGTGTGTGTGCAAAGAATGGATGCCTTCTGAGTTTTCACAGATGAAAATAGGATCATTCATATATTCTTGACTGGCATTCTTCCATGTTAAACAGAGTCAAGGGTTCTGCCAACCTGTGTTATATTCATGCATTTGGCAGTGGCCTTTATTGCACTACTTTCTGAAGCAGGGAGTGCTACTATCAAAGAACATTTAATCTCATTTAATCTACTCCTACTTAGTAAACATGTCTACTGTTTTCCCTAGTGGTGAGAATAGTATATCTGTGGGTTGCATGAGTGTAATTTACACTGGGAAAACAGCATGGAGGAAAAGGGTTGAAATCTATTTGTTTATGTGGGGCGGGGAGAGGGTGTTATTGCTTTTTGTTTTTGTCCTTGTTTTTACCATGTATTTTATGCTGTGAACTGCCCTGAGAACTATGGATGAAGAGCGATATACAATTTGATGATGATGATGATGATGATGATGATGATGATACCCTGCCCATCTGGCTGGGTTTCCCCAGCCACTCTGAGCGGCTAGCTAGTTTTTCCCATGCTAACAGCTGAAAAAAAAATCAACAACATTTAGGGTCAAAATAGACCCTGTTGAGGTGCACTCCATTGTTTCTCAAGACAGATGGATGCCAACAAGAGGGGGCCATTACCAGGCTGGCCTGGCTATTCCAGCAATTGAATCTATGCTGGATCCAAGAATTAGAAGCAGGGCTCAGGCATACAGCCTACCCCCACCCCAAAACTCATAAAACTATATAACAAGGGGTTAAGTAGGTGGGGGGGGGAGAGGATAAGATAAGAATCTTTGTGCTTGCAGCCATAATTTCTGGGGTATGGACATTGTTGAACCTATAATTTATCAGCAAGTTCCATACTTCTCATTTAGGACTGACAAATTATTTATTCAGCAATTAAAAAAAAATAACCAGGAAATTAGCACTGCAAGCACAAAAACTCAGAAGGCTCCTATGTATCTTCCCGATATGCAGAAAGTCCCAGATTCAATCCCCAGCATCTGCAGGTAGAGCTATGAAAGCCTCCCAATCTGAAACCCTGGAGAGCTGCTGCCAATCAGTGTAGACAATACTGAGCTAGATAGACTAGTGGACTGACTTGGCATAAAGCAAATTCTGATGTTTCAAAAGGCATAAAAATCCTATGGTAGAGCCAGGTCTCTCTGAATGCATTGTTAGGAAAATGCCAGGGAACTGTGTCTTTCCCTCCGAAGTGCCCCTCGGGATGATTCATCACTCTTCCGCCCCGAGTTGCTACTGCAACATATATCCGAAGATATATGCACACACAAACATAGCAGAGTTCAAAGCAGAAGCTGGACTTGAGGTGTAGAATACTAAGCTAATTTATTATGTACAAGATCAAGTGTTACGGAACAAAGAAATCATAGCTCCTCTCTCCTTCTCGTCCGAGAGAGAACAGAAAATGCAAAAGTACAACATAATGGAACAGTGTAACTGAAACTTCCATTCTCATGACTCCAACAGTATGGAATGTCAACACAGACATGTGATGAAAACAATCACACATACTGCAACGGGAGGAATGAAATCCCAACATCCTCCCCCATTTCATGTAACCGCTGCTGCATTACCTAACACAGCCGTTCACAATCAAACATAGTCATTATACACATAACAGACTTTTGTAGTGCTTTTCCCATCTGTGGGATCACTTCCAAAACTGGCATCTGCATATATCTCAAGACCTCCAGACTTCTGATCAGTAAATTTCAGTCTGTAGTGCATAGTACCCTTCAAATAACGTGCTATGCATTTCAGTTCTTTCCAATCCTTAACAGTAGGCTTGGAAGCATGTCTGCTCAGCAAATTCGTGCTGACTTATCAGGTCTTATACATCTGGCAATAAAACTTAGCTTGCCTAGAACACATCGGTACAGTGTGACATCAGAAAATGCTTCATCAGTATCATCTAACTGAAAACCTGTAACCATTAGCATCAACCAAATTCAGTGTGGTTAGCACATCTCAAATTTTCTGTGTCTGGTGTACCAAAATATCACCTCTCTGGTTTCCCTCTATTTCCAGAGAAAGATAATTGGTTACCTCACCAAGATCCTTCATGTCAAAGTGCTTTTGCAATTTTGCAAGAGTGCCTTTGTATAAGGCTTCATCTTTCCAAAGGAAAATAATGTCATCAGCAAAGCATAAACAATACAGCTTCTGTTGGTTCACCTCTTTGACAAATACACATGGATCAGCTTTACCTTGGTGAAAACCTAGAGAAAACAATACCTCTGTTAATTTTGAGTGCCAACACCGGGCACTCTGTTTCAGACCATAGAGGGGTTTCTTGAGACTATAGACCATTCCCTGCTGTACCTGTACTCAATCAGGTGGTAGCATATAAACCTGCTCAGACAATTCACCATACAAAAATGCTGTGTTCACATCATGATGGGAAACATGCAATTTCTCCTCTGCAGCAATTTTGAGCTTAGGCTCTCAAACTTCACAGTTGGTGAAAATGTCTCATGGTAATCTTGACCTGGTACCTGTGAAAAATCATGTGCGACCAATCTGGCTTTGTGTCTTACAATCTTGCCATTTTGATCAGTCTTGGCCTTAAAGACCCATTTGCTGTTAAGAAGCTTCATACCTGGTACCACTGGGACTAGTTCCCATGTCTTGTTCCTCTCTAAGGAATCAAGTTCAGCCTTCATGGCATTTAACCATGGCTCAGCATCCTTTGAGGATAAACTCTGGACCTCTTGGAAGCTTGTAGGTTCAAAAACCTTTTGTGAGCTACTAACAACAGCTGTATCTGCAATGGCTGTTTTAGCAAACTCTACCGCCTACCTCATAGGTGCTTTGGCTTTTTTAGCCCTTTCAGATCAGCGTACGATACGCAAGTCTTCAAGACTGGGCTTCTCTTCTTTAGGACAATGGTGACCTATAGTGAACAGTGGTTCTAGATCTAAATCAGTGTCAGACCCTACAGACGGTCTGAGAGAGGCTTTCACACTCTTGTAATCTGCTGTGTCACTGTCACTGTCACTGTCAGAACCGGAATCTGAAACTGCATCAGTGTCATCAGATTCAGCATCAGCATCAGGGTGACATTGGAAAATACCTGCATTGTCTCCCCACTTTGCATTGTACTGAACACTCCTGGTCAGTCTTAGCATGAGTTTGATCAAACTGCGGGAGGCAGTGGAAGACAGAAGTGCCTGGCGTGCTCTGGTCCATGGGGTCACGAAGAGTCGGACACGACTAAACGACTAAACAACAACAACAATGCTTCAGCCCAAAGAGAATCAGGTAAGTCAGCATCATGTAACAGAGATTTCATGCCCTGCTGGAGAGTTTGACTTGCCCGTTCACAGAGACCAGTCTGCCAAGGTGCTCTGGGATTGGCAACATCTTGTTGAATTCCCTGTTCAGTCAGGAAAGCTTCAAATTCCTGTGAACAGAATTCTCCCCCTTGATCTGTGAAAAGACAACACATCTTTGATTTATGGACATTTTGCAACCATGCACAAAATTCCTTAAATCTAGGAAATGCTTCATGTTTATGCTCCAGCATAAACACCCATGAATATCTGGGGAAAGCATCAATCAGTACCATGAAATATGTAGCATTGCCTCTAGAGGGTGATAGAGGACCAACAAGGTCTGCGTGTATGTATTGGTACGGCTCTGTAGCCACTCTCCCAGAATCCTTCCCTTTGGGAGATACCTTGACCTTGGGTGCTGCACATGACTTACACTTCATGTGGAACTTGCAGGGTTTAATTGTCATCCCTTCGACCATACCTGGCATCTTGGTGATGGCTTCAAAGTGCAGGTGACCTAGCCTGTGATGATGGTCATGGATACAACCTGCATGCAAAATTTTGTTATCAGACATAACACAACATGTCTCATCACTTTGCACAACATCAACATCATATGACAATAAGAACAGGCCATTTACACAATCAGCATATAAAATGTCCTCTTGGTTCTTGCCAATGTTGCAGCTCTTTACTGAAGTTTACAGTAAAGTCTTGTGCCGTGAGCCAGAAGAAGCTCAGTAGGTTGTCCCCCAAACCAGGAACATAGAGCACATTGCTTATGGTGGTGTCCAGACTCCGAAGCACGACAGTCCCTTCGCTTTCACTCTGCAACGATTGACTATCTGCCTGGTGCACAGTTCCTTTCCGTGGCGTAAATGTGACAAACAAATGTCGGTTCCGGCATATGTGTCTTGTGGTTCCTGAATCTATGATGAAAACATTCTGGGCATGTGGGCTGGAACAGCGTGTTACCAGAGCTTGGGCTTGGGCGGTCTTGGGGTGGCTAGGACTCTTGCCTTTACCCCCTCTGCCCTTGCTGCTTTTACTGGCATCCTCTTTGGCTTTTGGGCAACGTTGTTTGCAAAACCTCTGCGTATGTCCCATCTGGCCACAAGAGAAACATTTCACAGCTTTCAGAGCTTTAGCGCCATCTGGTGCCTGCATCGCTGGCTGGGGTGCTGTAACTTGAGGCTCCCCCTGAATGCGACCTGTGGCATCCCTGCAATCCGCCTCATTAAGTAGGACTGCGCAAACATGATCTGCTGTGAGATCTGCTGTCAGAAGCACAGCCAGTTGTGCAGCTATTGATTGATAACTGCTACCCAAAGAGTCCAGCATCAGAAAACAAAACAGGGACTCAGGAATTGTGATCCCTCTCTGGACTAACTCCTGTCTCAGGAATTTCATCTGCATCAGATGAGCGCTGCCATCACCTCCAGGCTGTAACGCCATCTTGTGCAGTCTCTTAAAATGGATTAGGGACGAGCCAGCTGCTGTTCTCAAGTGTGCCTCACACAAAGCATTCCAAACATCCTTGGCCTTTGCTTTACCGTGCAATAAAATCAGCTCATCAGAAGGGACAGCTAATGTTAGTGTGCCTTGGGCTCTGGAATCAATCTCAGTCCATTCTGCTGATGGCTGTGCTGGGGTCAGCTCATTAATTACATGCCATAACCCCTGCCTGCGCAGATGAGCTTCTGCGTACACTGACCACGTAGCATAATTTTGCTTGGTCAGTTGGGGAAAGGAGGAAATCCCCACACCATCATGCAAAGGATCCATTCCGGCGTTTAACTTCAGCCAGGAACGTCCAAAGCAGTAATAAAATCAAGCCGTAAATATTGCGGCTGTAAGTGAGACACCAAGGGTACAGAGATTAGGGGTGATGGGGTGGGTAGTGTCAGGGAGAGAACTGGTGAGGAAAGTGCTCTGGAGCGGCAGAGGGTTTCCTTGCTATGCATGGGGAGCTGAGCCAGAAAAGGGATGCTTGGTTTGGGATGGAGGATCTGAGTGCCATTTTTTTCCATTTCATTTTAAAACATACCCACTTCACCCCAGACTTTGCATCCTTCATCACAGGCTACTCTCTTCTTTATAGGAATCCCCAACTGCAGGGATTTAGGACAGTCACTTGGGAGGACTCAGCGAGGTTCAGGACTGTGTAGCTTCCAATAACATGCTCTCCAACATTTCACAGATGAAAATAGGGACGCTGGCCTGGGCTTTGAGGTGTAGCTTCTTCTCCCACTCCAGAGAGCTCTGGCAGGCTGATGTGACACTCATGTGACAATGGATTTCATTTTTTAAAAAAGGGGAGGGTCACCAATACATTATTTTAAAAATCATATTCCTGAAGTATGGCCATGTTAGTCCATTAGAGCAAAAACAAGAGCATTGTGATCCCTTAATAGCCTAACATATTTAATATACCACAATAAATGTTAGTTTTTTTAATTTTCCTTTATTTATTATTAAATTCATATTACAAGTTAGTTACCATACAATTTCGGCACTGCACAAAACATATATTATATTAAATATACGGATTCCCCACATCTAACCCTATACCCTATTCACCATTTACCCAAATACCCATGTGACTTCCCTCACCCACATGCATGATGTCCTTCTCACTACATTAAAACTCTATCATTGTAATCATATTTATTCATCACATTAATCAATCCTCTATTCTAAAATAATTTTTATTAACCGACCAATCAAATCAAATCAAATCACATCACATAAATTCCGAATTACAAAGCCGAATTTTAAATTTTTGTTGGGGGGACCCATATTTCAAGTTCCGAAGGGGATTCCAATCATCTTCTTGCTGCTGCGTTAATATCCACAAATCTGTCCAAATAATGTTCATAATTCTATCCAGTCCTATCTTGCTGTTCTCACATCTCATCTTCTTCGTATATTTTTCTTTTTTTCTTTATGATCTCTTCTGATAATCTCCTTAAGCAGGTAAACACCAGTTATAATCCTGTGTGAATTTTCCGTTCGTCATCATGTCGAGATGGTTTCCATATATCATCACTTTCATAAATAAAAGCACTCTTTCCATCATCAGTCTCGCAATTCTGTCGCCTTCTTTAGTCCCTCTGAGGAGGCTCACTCACAATATGAAAACAGATCTATCCCTCCTCCCAGACATAAGTCTTTTGACAGAACTTGCCAAAATGGCGACGCTATTTTTTGCTGCGTCATTCCAAAGCTCTTATACTTCCCACGGTCTCCTTAAAACATGCTTTGGTTAGAAAATTATCTCCACACAGTCTTAAATCCTCAGCTTAAGTCATTTAAACGGCATTTCTGACTTGTGACTTGTGGGGGGGGATTCTTGGTTAATCACATAGAGAGAAGAAAGGAAAGTCCCCCCCATCCAGTCCCGTTGCTGAACATACCGAGCCTTGGTGTGTCTTCTCATGATTTATTCCTGTTCCTCCGACCCGTCTTGTTTCTCAGAGATCTCTTCGGTTAGCAGTCTTTACTCCCCATTCTTCCTTGAAATATGTGCATTAGCTTCCTCCTAATTGTTTCTTTTGAAATTGCTGAAGCTAGAGGCGCGAATCAGAGACAGCGTCCAGGAGCGCCAAAGTCCACACAAGGGCTTTCTGCCTAGTGCCCCCACCCCCTCAAATTTGGGGGTGGTATAGGGCACAGCAGGCAAGGGCAGTCCCCCCACCCACTTGGGGGGGGTGGGAGGCTGTTTACTCCCATCACAGCCTCTTAATTACCTCGTGTGGGTCGGAGAGATGTTATTGTCAGCCATCTTCCGATGCGCCCCTAGTGGCCCCCCAATCAATCCTCTATTCTAGAATCATTGCATCTTAGCTTAATGAACACAATCAGTACTTATCCAAAGATTTCCATTGAAGTAATATTGTACAATATATTCTTCAACACACTTCCATTCCTTTCTTAATTCTTGTTTTGATTGCATTCTAATTGACGCTGTCATCTTGGCTAGTTCAATATATTCACATAATTTAATTTACCACTCTGACATTGAGGGAGTCTCCTTGCTTTTCCAATTTTTGGCCACGAGTACTCTTGTGGCCGCTGTTGCGTGTAAAAAGACTCTGACCTTGTCTTTAGGGATATCATCTGAGACGACCAAGAAGAAACACTTCAGGTCTTTTTTTGGATGCATCTCCAACAAAAATTTGTGGGTAGTTTATATTTTTTTGCCAATTTGGCCGGGGTCATATACCACCTATAGCACATCTTCATGATGTTTTCTTTAAAGACGATGCACGCAGTAAAATTTGTATCATTTTTCCATAACCTTTCCCATCTCTTAAACCAAATTGCATATACCAAATCTTGTCCCCATTTTATCATAAATTCCTTGGTTTGCTCATCTTTTAGTTCCCACTCAAGGAGCAGATTATACAATTTTGAGAGATTTTTCTTTGGGTTTTGTATGATTTCTAATTGGAATTTAGATTCCTCCTTCAAAAAACCAATTGTCTTGTCACAAACAAATTTATCATTTCGTTGGTAATACTGGACCCAGTTGGTACAATATACTTTTAGTTCTTCATATGATTTGAGTTTTAACTGTCCTCCTCCTTTTTTATCAATTGTCTATATGTGGTTCTAATTTTGCCCATGTTTTTCTTTTTAACTGAAAGTATTTCAAAAGGGGCCGCCCACCAAGGGGTTTTAGGTTCCAAAAGCATATGATGTTTCCTCCAGACTTTAATTAGTGGATTCCTGATAATATGGTTCATAAAACCCTGATGTACTTTTGTCTTATTGTCCAATAAAGAGGCATGCCATCCATATCTTAAATCATGCCCCTCTAGGTCCAGTATGTCAGTGTTCTCAAGCCAAATCCACTCCTTGACCCAACAGAGGCAGGAGGCTTCATAGTAGATTTTTTAATCAGGAAGACCAACCCTGCCCCATTCTCTCCTATCTGTAAGAAGTTTGAATTTTATGTGAGTCCTTTTACCCTGCCATATAAAATTTGATAATATCCTTCTCCACTTTTCAAAACAGTCCATCTTATTAATTATAGGGATCATTTGGAAGAGAAATAAAAGTTTTGGAAGTATATTCATTTTGATTGCTGCTATTCTCCCCCAAAGAGATAATTTTAGTCTATGCCAGATTCTCAGATCATTTCTAACTTGATTCCATAATTTAGTATAATTGTCTTTAAATCGATTTACATTTTTTATTGTAATTTGTATGCCTAGGTACCTGATTTTATTCACAATTTGTAATCCCACCTTTTCTTGCAGTTCTCTTTTTTCCTTTTAATCCATCTTTTTAACCATTCATTTTGTCTTTGTCATATTTAATTTAAAGCCAGAGACTTTCCCATAGCTCGCCATTAATTCTAAAAGTTTTTTAATGCTCTCGTTTGGATTTTTGAGTGTCAGGAGTAGGTCATCAGCAAATGCACATAGTTTATAAGATTTATGTTCCAAAACAATCCCCTTTATGCTCTCATCTAGTCTTATATCTTGATTCAATATTTCTAGGGTTGAAATAAACAAGAGCGGTGAAAGTGGGCACCCTTGCCTTGCACCCCTTTCAATCTTGAAGGTCTCTGACATTTCCGAGTTAATTATCAGATTTGCCTTTTGAGATTCATAGATAGCTGTTATCCCTCTAATAAATCTTTCCCCCATCTCATTCTTCTCTAGATTTTTCTTTAAAAATTCCCACGATACATTATCAAACTCTTTTTCTGCATCAATAAACATAAAAGTGGCTTTCTTCCCTGGGTGCATATCCAGATATTCTGATAGGTCAACCACAATTCTCATATTTGTACTCATTTTCCTCCCTGGCAAAAAACCTGCTTGATCTTGACTTATTATTTCATTTAACACAGTTTTTAATCTATTTGCCAATATATCCTAATAAATTTTGTAATCCGAATTTAGCAATGAAATGAGTCTATAATTTTCAATCATTTCTCTCTTTGTACCTTCTTTGGTAATAGGATTATGTGAGCTTCCCTCCACGAGTCCGGTAAATTCCCTTCTTTCATTATCTTATTTAAAAGTAATTTTAATGGAGTCGAAAGCACCTCCTTTAACCTTTTATAGTGGATTGTGGGGAGACCATCCGTACCAGGGGCTTTACCATATTTACTCCTTGAGATAGCATATTCCACTTCCATCATGGTAACAGGGGGGTTTAACAGTTTTATTTTTTTCATCAGATATTCTGGGTAAGGGTCTGCTTTGTAAATACTCTACTATTTCCTCGACTTTCTCCTTACCCTTTTCATATAATTTAGTGTAATATTTTACAAACCTTTTGATGATTTCTTCCGTTTTAACTATGATCTTCCCTTCGTTCACTACTCCATTAATAGTTCTTTCTGCCTTTTCTTCAATTGCCAAGCCAATAACTTTCTGGTTTTATTTGCTGATTCAAAATATCTGTTTCATCCAACTTAAGTTGTTTTCTATCTCCTGGTTTAATAACACTGATAATTGATTTTGTAATAAATTGCAATTTTTCCTTGCCTTCTCAATTTTAGGTTGTTTAGCTAATACTTTTTCATTTTCTTGAATTTCTATTTTAATTTCCTCCATCTTCGATTCCCTATTCTTTTTTTTTTATTGCATGCTGCTGAATGTAAAAACCTCTTATAAATGCTTTACTCACATCCCATATCACCCTAATATTTGTATTCTGCACCTTGTTATTTTGGAAAAATTCTGTACGTAGTTCTTGTGCTTTAGCTAATTTTTTTTCATCATTTAGGATTTTTTCATTCATTTTCCATCTTTTAATTACCCTTCTACTTCTTAATTCTACTGTAACCAGATTATGGTCAGGTTTTTTTTATATGAATTTTATTAGTATTTTCCACACAACAACAACAACACGAAAGCTATTGTCAGGGAACTGCCATCAGAACTAGCGGAGGACGCGAGGCTCCACAGCGATGCTGGAGAGGGGCCAAGCAGGGAGAGAGGCAGGTCTCCGGCTGGGGAAGAAAAACAGCGCAACACCAGGGATAGAGGGGGGCCGATGGGGGAAGCAGAGAGGAGGCTCCAGGACTCTTCGCAGGAGACCAGCGAGGAGAGCACAGGTCCTCTGCTGCCCACACCCACCCTGCGCAGAAGACTTCCGTGCAGGGAAAGTAGGCGGCGACTTGGCGTCAAAGAACTTCTTTGCTGGAAGAGGTTCAAGAAACGCCCACTGACGGATTCTGCCAGCGACTGAACAGCCACGGAGTGGATGGCTGTCCAGCGAGAAACGGTTTAACCAGGCAACCTAGCCCAGAGCGGCGGTAACTTACGCACAAGCAACCCCTAAAACCATTACAGCAATCCGTCAGTCCCTGAAGTTGCTTGTGCGCAGCGACAGGCAGGGGAGCATAATGAGTCAAACAGGAGAAGCCGGCGCCACGGAGCGAGCAGCTGGAGTGCAGAATCTGGTGGAGAGGAACCGAGATTTAGAACAGCATGTGGCTCTGCTGACGGCGAGGCTGGAAGAACGGAGGGCTCAGAATACCAAGGTCAGACCCACCCCCATCGCAAGGAAGGTACCGGGACTGGTACACAAGTTTGGGGGGAAGCCCCAGGACTACAACGCATTCCGAACGGAAATAGAGTACGCTTTGGAACTGCAGCATGATGACTTTGCGGATGATGGGGAGAGGGTGGCCTACATTGTGGGGCATCTGGAGGATGGGGCGCGGGGATTGATCAGGCCCCTAATGGCAACGCAAAATGCCGCCTTGAAAGACGTCAGGAAATTTTTTCAGGCAATGAATGCAATGTTTTCAAGCGAAGTGGAGCAAAATGTGGTTCGACGGCAATTGATGGGGTGCAAGCAGGGGATCCAATCTGTTAGAGAGTACTGGTCATGCTTTGCGATGTTAATCCACCGGCTTGGGTGGGATCTGGACGCTGAACCCATTCAGATGTTGTTTGAGGAGGGGTTGTCCCCAACGGTCAAGGATGAGCTTTCCCGCACGCCCCGCCTGCAGTCGATGGACCAGCTGACCAAGGCTGTGCTTGCGATTGGAGCAAGACAGGAAGCGCGGGCTCAGGAGAAGAGCGAAGGGAGAGGGGAACGTTACCATGACTACCGCATTCCTGAAATGCCGAGGCAGCCTCCCCAGCCGGCTGAGCCAATGGAAACAGATGGCGCGCGTGCGAGAGGTTTCAAACTCCACTGAAGGGCGCAAGAGGGAGGGAAAGGATTGGAAAACCCACAAGAAGTGTTTCCTCTGCCAACGGCCAGGACATTTTGCCAGGGTCTGCCCTCAAAGAAAGGCATGGCAAGGGATGGTGGGAGCTGCTGGCTGTGAGGGGAAGGGGGAAACGGATCAGGCCCAGGGAAACGGCCAAGCTTGGCTGCCAATCAGCGGGGGCAGCAGCCAAGCCAACAACCAATAGAAGTGCCCCAACCAGACCCTCCCAGGGCAGCTATAGCCATAGAAGTGGTGCTAGAACTCCCAAATGGGCACCCAGTCAAGGTGAAGGGGCTGCTGGATTCAGGCAGTTCCTGCAATTTCTTCAGCAAGAGCTTCGCTCTAGAACACCTACTCCACCTGCTGCCTCTGGATTTTCCCTTGCAAGTGACAACCATTGACGGCAGGGAACTTCTGGGAGGGGAGGTGACACACCAGACCCCGCCAATGAGAATGAGGGTTTCCAGGCACACAGAGACCATTGCCTTTCACGTAGCCACACTGTCAGGACCCCCAATAATACTGGGAATGAGCTGGCTGGCACTGCATGATCCTGTAGTGGCATGGCATCAGCGGTCAGTCACCTTTCGGTCAGCTTACTGCTTGGAACACTGCATGGGGGGGGGGGAAAACCCCAAGGATGACAGTGGCCAGGGTGGCTGGAGTGGCTGTGGAGCCAAAAGGGAAGGTGCCACCCCAATATGCTGACCTGCAGGAGGTCTTCAGCGAGAAGGAGGCGGATAGACTACCCCCCCCATAGGCCTTTTGACTGCCACATCAACCTACTCCCAGGGGCTCAGCTGCCAGTGGGTAAACTGTATGCCATGTCGGACAGGGAGATGCAGGAGTTGCGGGAATTTATTGACAAGAACCTGAAAAGAGGTTTCATAAGAGAATCAAAGGCGGTGGGGGGCAGTCCGGTGTTCTTTGTGGACAAAAAGGATACTAATCAGCCCAGATTAGTCGTAGATTTTAGGGCCTTGAACCTTGTATCAGAACCCGTGACCTTCCCAATGCCCAGGATTGACAACATTTTAACACGGGTGAGGCAGGGGAAATTTTTTACCAAGCTGGACCTCAGGGGAGCATACAATTTGATCAGGATGAGGGAGGGGGACGAATGAAAAACCACCATGTTCACCCCCCTGGGAGCCTTTGAGTACTTAGTTATGCCC
This sequence comes from Podarcis filfolensis, assembly GCF_964270895.1. Classification (NCBI taxonomy): domain Eukaryota; kingdom Metazoa; phylum Chordata; class Lepidosauria; order Squamata; family Lacertidae; genus Podarcis; species Podarcis filfolensis. Next base: position 34,611,072 of record NC_139619.1, on the reverse strand, counting down.
TTCGGATTACAGTCGGGCTCCGCCTGCTTTCAAGCTTTCATGCACCACGTGTTGGGGTCCCTGCTGTACAAAAACTGCGTAGCCTTCTTGGACGACGTCTTTTTTTTTTTTATAAATTTTTTATTGGTTTTTCAACACATATTAAAAGACAAAATAACACAATACATTAACAAACAAACAAACAAACATATAAACACGTATAATTTCTTAACCTTTCTTTCCTAAAACCTTCTTTCACCGACTTCCCCATACCTCCCCTTTCTGCATCCCTGTTTTAAATCCTTCCAGCAACCCCTAATTTCAATTTCTCATAAACACTTTCTTTAACTCTTTTTTCTTTTTCGTATCCAATTGTTTGTCACTGCAATTCTATTTTACATTACCCAAGACATTTTAACATTCATTAATTTTGCAACAATTCTTAAGATAAACTTTAAATTTCTTCCAGTCTTCTTCCACCGTCTCTTTCCCTTGGTCACGGATTCTGCCAGTCATCTCCGCCAGTCCCATGTAGTCGATCACCTTGGTCTGCCATTCTTCCAGTGTGGGTAGTTCTTGTGACTTCCAATACTTTGCTAAAAGTACTCTTGCTGCTGTTGTAGCATACATAAAGAACGTCCTGTCTTTCCTTGACACCAATTGGCCTACCATGCCCAGGAGGAAGGCTTCTGGTTTCTTCACAAATGTGCATTTAAGCACCTTTTTCATTTCATTATAAATCATTTCCCAGAAGACCTTAATCCTAGGGCACGTCCACCAAAGGTGGTAAAAGGTACCTTCAGTTTCCTTACATTTCCAACATTTGTTATTGGGCATATGGTAAATTTTTGCCAGCTTGACTGGGGTCATGTACCACCTATATATCATTTTCATAATGTTCTCTCTTAAGGCATTACATGCCGTAAACTTTATACCGGTGGTCCACAACTGTTCCCAGTCAGCAAACATAATGTTATGACCAATGTCTTGTGCCCATTTAATCATAGCTGATTTAACCGTCTCATCCTGTGTATTCCATTTCAACAGCAAGTTATACATTCTTGACAGATTCTTAGTATTGGGTTCCAGTAACTCTGTCTCTAATTTTGACCTCTCCACCTGGAAGCCAATTTTCCTGTCCAGTTTGAAAACTTCATTTATCTGATAGTAATGAAGCCAATCTCTTACTTTTGACTTCAATTTCTCATAGCTCTGCAATTTCACTTTTCCCTCCTCATGTTCTATAATTTCCCAATATTTTGGCCATTTAGGTTCCATATTAAGTTTTTCACTTCTTTGGCTTCCATTGGTGACAGCCACCTGGGGGTTTTGTTTTCCAACAAGTCTTTATATCGAATCCAAACATTATATAACGCTTTCCTAACAATATGGTTTTTGAAACCTTGATGAATTTTAACCTTGTCATACCATATATATGCATGCCAGCCAAATCTATTATTGAACCCTTCCAAATCCAAAATGTCTGTGTTTTCTAGAAGCAGCCAACTTTTCAGCCAGCAAAAAGCCGCTGATTCATAATACAACTTTAAGTCCGGCAGGGCAAACCCCCCTCTTTCTTTTGCATCAGTTAGTATCTTAAATTTTATTCTGGGCTTTTTGCCCTGCCAGACAAATCTAGATATATCTTTTTGCCACCTCTTGAAACAATCCACTTTGTCCAAAATCTGCAATGTTTGAAACAAAAACAACATTCTCGGCAAGACATTCATCTTAATAACAGCAATTCGGCCTAACAAGGAAAGTCTCAAATTTGACCATACTTCTAAATCTTTCTTAACTTCTGACCAACATTTCTCATAGTTATCTTTAAATAAATTCACATTCTTAGATGTCAAATTAATCCCCAGGTATTTCACCTTCTTTGCTACCGTTAAACCAGTTTCACTCTGAAACCTCTCTCTTTCAACCACTGTTAGATTTTTATCCAATACTTTCGTTTTCTGTTTGTTCACCTTAAATCCTGCTACTTGACCAAATATTTGTATTAGCTCTAAAACTCTTCTCGTACTAGTGTCTGGCTCTTGTAAAGTTAGTACTAGATCATCTGCGAACGCAATCAGTTTATATTGTTTAGCTCCGACCTGAATCTTAATCTATTCTGACAATGAGAAGCAACATGTCAGAGATGTCAGGGAAGTGCTAAAGAGACTGCAGAAGCACCAGTTGTGGGTCAAGCTGGAAAAATGCCAATTTCATGCAAGGGAGGTCGAGTTTCTGGGGTACAAGATGTCAGACAAGGGCCTAGCTATGGACCCCAGCAAGGTGCAGGCGGTACTGGAATGGAAGGCCCCCAAGACCCGGAAGGACGTGCAGAGATTCCTAGGGTTCAGCAACTTCTACAGGAAGTTCATCAAGAACTTCGCCCATTTAACAGCACCTATCACAGACTGTCTCAGTAGCAAAAAGAAGTTCGTCTGGATGAAAGGGGCCCAGCAATCCTTTGAAAGTCTGAAGAAAGCGTTCGCGTCAGAAGAGCAGCTCCTGCACGTGGATCTGGAGAAGCCCATGAGGCTAGAGACCCACGCGTCAGAACGGGCCATAGGAGCAGTACTTTTGCAGCCAGGAACCCAGCAAGACTGGAGGCCGTGCGCCTTTTTCTCGAGGAAGCTGAGCAAGTCGGAGCAGAACTACACGGTGTATGACCGTGAACTGCTAGCTATCTATGCAGCGTTTCGCCAATGGAGACATCTGTTAATAGGGGCGCGGCACAAGATCCAGGTTTGCACGGATCACAAGAACTTGGAGTACTGGAGGACTGCGCGAGTACTCAACCAGAGACAGATTCGATGGGCACAAGAGTTCTCCAAGTTTTCCTTCGAGATCCGGTATGTGCCGGGAGAGGAGAATGTTAGAGCCGATACTCTCTCCCAGAAGCCGGAGTACATGGAAGGAGAGGGACCGCCGGAAGCCCGACACATGTTCCCCGAGGACAGATGGGTGTGTGGGGGAGTGTTGGTTGGAAACAAGAACTAGCCGGTCTCACCAGGGACGACGAGTTCGCCCAAACTAAAATCAGGGAACTACGGGAAGGAAGGGAAAACCATGGAGAGTTTGAGGAAAAGGAAGGGGTACTGTACTATAAGGGAGCGCTGTACGTACCAGGGGAGACCTTGAGGGGAAGGGTACTCAAACAACTCCACGACAACCCAACAGCGGGGCACTTTGGTCAGCACAAGACCATGCTGCTTGTCACCAGGCAGTTCTGGTGGCCAAGGGTAAGGGAAGATGTACGGGAGTACGTACGGGGGTGCGACCGCTGCCAGAGGGCAAAGGGGGAGAGGGCGGCCCCTGCAGGGTTACTGGAACCCTTACCCACGCCGGGAAGACCCTGGGAGGTGGTGTCCATAGATTTTATGACAGATTTGCCCAAATCAAGGGGGAAGACAGCAGTCATGGTAGTAGTCGATCTACTGACAGAAATGTGTCATTTCATAGCTTGCTCGCATGCGGTGACGGCAGAGGAAACGGCCAGATTGTTTGTGGATCACATCTTCAGGTTTCATGGGGATCCCTCGAGGGTCATCTCAGATCGCGGGAAACAAGTTACTTCAAGGTTCTGGAGGAAGCTCGTGAGCTTGCTGCAGGTCGAGGTGGGCTTCTTGACGGCGAGACACCCGGAAACCAACGGGCAAGCAGAACGAGCGAACAGTATACTCCAGCAATACCTACGCTGCTACGTCAGCGAGAGACAGAACGATTGGGTAGAGAAACTAGCGCTGGCTGAATTTGCATACAATAACACTGAACACGTGTCCACGGGAATAAGCCCGTTCATGGCCAATTATGGGTGTCACCCCAGGGCCTTCCCGGGGAGGGGGGAGGAAGGGTGGAGCGTACCTGCAGCAGAGCAGTTTGTGGAAAAAATGGAGGCCTTGCACCAGCAACTCCAGATGAATTTGGAGAGGGCCAAGGAAATTTACAAGAGGCAGGTAGACAAGCACCGTCGGGAAGGGGAGACCATACGGGTGGGCGACCGGGTGTGGTTGTCAACCCGAGGGTTACCCTTTAAGGGAGGGTGCAAGAAGTGGCAGCCGAGGCGACTGGGACCTTTTGAGGTAACACAGCAGGTGAACCCCGTGGCATTCAGGCTCAAGCTGCCTGACAGCATGAAGTTACACCCGGTGTTCCATAGGTCCCTACTCTCTCCGTACAGGGAGGGGCGGGAATTCCCGGGACGGGAGGGAGAAGTCACCACACACCCGCAGGTAGAGGAGAGGGAACACCACAACCAAGCCACGGAAATACTCGATTCCAGGTGGCGAGGGCGCAAGGTAGAGTACTTGGTAGCTTGGGAGGGAGAACCCCGGTCAGAAGACACGTGGGTTCCCGCGGAGGCAATCGATGACGGGTATCTAGTGGAAGAGTTCCACAGTCGGTTCCCACACAAACCAAAACCACCAGCGAGATTCTGGGGGGAGCAATTTGGCACCACCGACGACGAGGAGGACTTTGAGGGTTTTCCTGCCTCCGAAGAGAAGGGAGGAGAAGCGTCGGAGAGGTAAGATTCAGACTGGGAGGCCCACCCCGCGGGGAGAGATCAGAGCGGGTGGGAAGCGGGTTTTGAATCCTCTGAGGATGGCGACAGCTCCTTCCGGGGATTCCCTGCATCGTCGGCCGAGGACAGGGACAAAGTTGGATCGAAAGGTCGGGCCGAGGGTGGAGGGGGTTCTGGGGGGGAGATGGATGTCAGGGAACTGCCATCGGAACTAGCGGAGGAGGCGAGGCTCCACAGCGATGCTGGAGAGGGGCCAAGCAGGGAGAGAGGCAGGTCTCCGGCTGGGGAAGAAAATCAGCGCAACACCAGGGATAGAGGGGGGCCGATGGGGGAAGCAGAGAGGAGGCTCCAGGACTCTTCGCAGGAGACCAGCGAGGAGAGCACAGGTCCTCCGCTGCCCACACCCACCCTGCGCAGAAGACTTCCGTGCAGGGAAAGTAGGCGGCGACTTGGCGTCAAAGAACTTCTTTGCTGAAAGAGGTTCAAGAAACGCCCACTGACGGATTCTGCCAGCGACTGAACAGCCACGGAGTGGATGGCTGTCCAGCGAGAAACGGTTTAACCAGGCAACCTAGCCCAGAGCGGCGGTAACTTACGCACAAGCAACCCCTAAAGCCATTACAGCTATCAAAAAATAACAATACACAACACAGAGAAATCAACATTCAAAAACTAAAAATAAAATAAAATAAAAACAAAACAAAAACCAAACAAAAAACCAAACAAATCCATATCTTACAAGTTAATATTATAAACACTAAAACAACAACAACAAGACATTGACTTCCACCGATCCCACAGCACCTTTATCTCTCATTGTGTCTTCCTGTTTTCCTGTTTTCTTTATCATCTCTATCCTAACATCTAAATATAAATCCTTCTTTCATATCCTTTCACTTCACAAGGTTATTCCAGACTCAGCCAGATTTCTGCCCTCGAACCTTGACTTTTGAGGTATTTATTTAGGCACTCCCATTCTTTTTTTACTTCATTTTTTGGTTTTTGTCTTATTATATCTGTCAATTTGGCTAATTCTAAATATTCTGAGAGCTTACATAGCCACTCTTCTCTAGTGGGTAACTGATTCCCTTTCCAGTACTTAGCCACCAGGATTCTTGCTGCAGACGTTGCGTATAAGAAAAAATTAGTTTTGTCTTTTGGGATATCATCATTTAAAATTCCTAAAAGGAATGCCTCTGGCCTTTTACTATATGATATTCTTAATATTTTCTTTATTTCTTCGTGGATCATGTTCCAAAATTTCCCAATTTCAGGGCATGCCCACCACATATGGTAGAAGGTTCCTTTTTGTATCTTGCATCTCCAGCACTTATTATTATATGTTTTATTCATTTTTGCAAGCCTGAAGATCCCAGGCCACAGAGAGGTTAGGCTGGCCTCAACTAGAGCCAGGGCTTTCTCGGCCGCGGCTCCAATCTGGTGGAACGCTCTGTCACAAGAGACTAGGGCCCTGCGGGACCTGACATCTTTCCGCAGGGCCTGCAAGACAGAGCTGTTCCATCAGGCCTTTGGTCAGAGCGCAGCCTGACTCCCTCCTCTGGCAATCTGCACAGAATTTTGCTTAATGGTTGCCATCAATTTGATTTTAATTTGATTTTAATTAATTTTATAATGAATGTTTTTAGAATGTTGGATTATTTTGATTGTTGTTAGCTGCCCTGAGCCCAGCTTCGGCTGGGGAGGGCGGGATATAAATAAATTTTATTATTATTATTATTATTATTATTATTATTATTATTATTATTTCTGGTGCCAGGTACCACCTGTGATACATTTTCATATAGTTCTCTCTTATTAGGTAACATGCTGTAAAATTTATCTTTTTTGTCCATAGTCTTTCCCATTCATTATATTCAGTTGAGTGGGCCAGATCTTGTTCCCATTTTTTAATAGCGTCTCCTTTTTCCTCCTTTTCTACTTTCCCATTTTGTAACAGTTTATATATTTTTGAGAGAGTCTGTTGGTTGTTATATAAAATTTCTTTTTCCCATATCGAGATTTTTTTATCAAACCCCTTAAGCTTACTATCCTTCTCAAATATTGTTTTTAATTGGAAATATTCTAACCAATTCACCCCCTCTCTTTTAATTCTTCAAATTTCTTTACGGTTGGGCAATCTTTTATCTCTTCTACGAGTTCCCTATATGTTAGCCAGCTATCTTTCATATTGCTTCTATGCAAGACTGATGACTCTATAGGTGATAGCCACCAGGGAGTTTTGGCTGTTACTATTGTTTTATTTCTTTCCCAGACTTTGAATAAGGCCTTTGTCACCAAATGATTAGTGAATCCTCTATGTGCTTTTATTTTATTGTGACCCAGGTAGCCACGCCACCCGAAAACTTTGTCCCAGCCCTCCAGGTCTAAGATTTCGGTATCTGTCAGTAACATCCAATCTTTCACCCATGTCATGCATGCAGCCTCAAAATACAGCTTGAGGTTTGGGACTGCGAACCCGCCCCTTTCTCTAGGCTCAATCAGTACTTTGAACCTTACTCTTGGCTTCTTACCTTGCCAGATAAAATTAGAAAGATCCCTTTGCCAACCTTTAAAACATTTTGTCCCGATAATTATTGGGATCGTCTGGAAAAGGAAGAGCATTTTTGGTAGAATTGACATTTTTATCAAGGATATCCTTTTGAATCAGATTATGGTCAGTTATCAATTTAGGTAGAATATCTGATTTTTTTAACCTTCGGTAATAGATTATTAGTTATCCAGATTCCATTGATCCCACCCGCTGTCTTTTTTGCTTGGGAATAATGAGTAATTTTTTTCTCTAATGGGTGCTTATAATGCCACACATCATTCAAGTTCAAACTCTCCACCATACTAAAAAAAAGTAGGGGGGAGTCTTCCTCTAGGTCTACCTCCTGATTCTGTATGATCAAATTCCAATGAAGTGACTCCGTTCAGATCTCCTAACAATATAATCTCCTCATTTATGAAATCTAATAGCTTATCTTCCACCACCTTAAAGAATTCTGTCTTATTCCCATTTGGGGCATATTTTCCTTTTTTTTTTTTTTTATAATATTTTTATTTTTCCATATAGACACAACACAACAAACATAAACATACAAAGACAAAAACAAAACAAAAAACATGTATCATTTCATATCCTAATTTCATATCCTATCTTCCCCGACTTCCTCATGCCTCCCCTTTCTGTATTCCAAATTCTTATCGATTGTTCAGCAAATCTTCCCTTATTTTAATTTAAATTTAGACTATTCTTCCTTATTCTCCTTGTCTTAACCATTGCTAATAGTAACCATTTACTTTCCAGTCCAACATCATTCTAACTTTCATTAACTTTATAATATTTCTTTAAATAGTCCTTGAATTTTTTCCATTCTTCTTGCGCTGCTTCTCTTCCCTGGTTTCGGATTCTGCTCGTCATTTCTGCCAAGCCCATATAGTCTATCACCTTCATCTGCCATTCTTCCAGTGTGGGTAGTTCTTGCGTCTTCCAGTACTTCGCAATGAGTATTCTAGCTGCTGTTGTAGCATACATAAAGAAAGTTATATCCGTCTTTAACACCCCTTGGCCGACAATACCCAAGAGAAAGGCCTCTGGTTTCTTGGGGAAAGTATATTTAAATACCTTTTTAAGTTCATTATAGATCATTTCCCAGAATGCCTTAATCTTCGGGCAAGTCCACCAAAGATGAAAAAATGTACCTTCAGTTTCTTTACATTTCCAACATTTGTTGTCAGGCACATGGTAAATCTTTGCAAGCTTGACTGGGGTTATGTACCACCTATATATCATTTTCATCATTTGGGGCATATTTTCCTGTTATCACAATTTTTTCATTACCTTCCCCCACTTGTATTCCCAGAATTCTGCCTTCAACAGCCTTAAAAATTTGTTTTGTTTCCAATTTTGGGTTAACATATATTACAATGCCTCTCTTTTTCCTCAAGTCTGATGATATAAATTCTAAACCTAATTTTTATTTTTCAAAACCCTTAAGTGTTTTTTTGCCACGTGCGTTTCCTGTAAGCATATCGCATCCCACTCACCCTTTTTCAGAATGTGATGTATTTTGTTTCTCTTCAATTTATTATTAAGTCCATTACAATCCATGAAATTATATTTAAGTCCATTAAACTTTATTTCAATTTAAATGGTAAAAAAGTTAAATCAATATCAGTCACTTTATTTTAATCTTCAATCTTCACTCTCCCACTTCTGTCTCCTCCGTACTCTCTCTCCCTGTTTCTTCGATGGTTCTAGATTCAGGTAGGTAGCCGTGTTGGTCTGACGCAGTCAAAATATATATAAAAAATAAAATAATAAAATAATATAAAAATAATATAAAAATGATATAAATATAATATGATAGCTAGCTAGCTAGCTAGATAAGTACCGTATTTTTCGCTCTATAAGACGCACCAGACCACAAGACGCACCTAGTTTTTGGAGGAGGAAAACAAGAAAAAAAAATATTCCGAATCTCAGAAGCCAGAACAGCAAGAGGGATCGCTGCGCAGTGAAAGCAGCGATCCCTCTTGCTGTTCTGGCTTCTGGGATAGCTGCGCAGCCTGCATTCGCTCCATAAGATGCACACACATTTCCCCTTACTTTTTAGGAGGGAAAAAGTGAGTCTTATAGAACAAAAAATACGGTAATAACCAGATTCTTGACTAAAGGGGGAGACTGAGGCTAAGATTTAGTAAAGTTCATTTTGCCTGTATTTTTCTCTTAGCCTTTTTCCAAGCATCTCAAACATGAAAAGCTTCCCGCAGTTTACAACCTTCTTACTCTCTCCTTTGTTTCTCACTACTTTAACTGAGGTATTTTTTTAAAAAGGTGTATTGTCATTTAAAAAACAAAAGCAAAACAGACTAGTGTAGGTGGAGAGGCTGTTGCTGCCTTTATTCATCTCGACTTCTTCTTCTGCCAGTTCCTGATTTTGAATGAAAGGGAGAGGAACTGCAACCAAGAATTACCGTATTTTTCGCTCCATAAGACGCACACACATTTCCCCTTACTTTTTAGGAGGGTAAAAGTGAGTCTTATAGAGCAAAAAATACGGTAGGTAGGTAGATAGATACCTTCTTCAGGTATCTGAAGAAGTGTGCATACACACTAAAGCTTATACTAAGAACAAACTTAGTTGGTCTCTAAGGTGCTGCTGGACAATATTTATATTATTTATATTATATTTATATTATATTATTTTTTATATATTTTGCCTGTTTCTTTGGTTCCTATGCCAAACTCCTTCCTGTATCTCCTCTTAAATTTGGCCACTTCTTCTATCGATCTTAGCGTTTTCCTCCTTTCTTTGAAGGTGAAAGTTAAGCCCTCAGGAACCTCCCATTTGAATCTAATTGATTTTTTCTTTAGAATATCTGTAAAAGATTTTTAATTTTGTCTTTTCTTCAAAATTTATTTTGGCAACTCCTTAAAGATGAATATATTTCTTTCATCAATTATTATTTTTTTAAAAAAATAATTTTTATTAACTGGCCAATCACATCAAATTAAATCACATCACATAAATTCCAAATTACAAAGCCAAATTTTTAAATTTTGTTGGGGGAACCCATACTTCAAGATCCAAAGGGGGATTCAAATCATCTTCTTATTACTGCGTTAGTGTCCAAATCAGTCCCAATCAGTCCAGACAAAGCTCATAATTCTATCCAGTCTTATCTTGGTGTTTCCACATCATATCTTGTTCATATAATTTCTCTTTTTCTTTTACGATCTCTTCTGTTAGTCTCCTTAAGCCGATAAGCAAATATAGTAATCCTGTGTGAATTTCCCGTTCTTCCAATTTAAGTCCAGATGGTTTCCATATATCTCCTTCGTAGATAACATCACTCTTTCCATCATAAATCAGGCATTTTTCGCTCTTAAGTCCCACAGAGAAGTTAATCCACGATATGTAAACAGCTCTATTTCTCTCTTTCTCCTCCCAGACCCAAGAGCTCCAACAATGCCTCCCAAGATGGCGACGGCATTTTTAACTGCGTCATTCCAAAACTCTTAACTTTCCAGCTTCGTCTTGAAACATTGCTTTGGTTCGAAAGTTTATCTCCACACAGCCTTAAATCACAGCTTAAGTCCTTAAAGTTCTAACTCATTAGGGGAGGGGATTCTTGTTAATCACATAAAGAGGATAGGAAAGTTTTTATTTCCCCCTCCCCCCTCAGTCATTTGCAATACCGTATCTTGACGTATCTTCTCATATTTTGTTCTTGCCTTGTTATCAGAGATCTCTTCTGTCAGCAGTCTTTACTCCCCCTTTTTCCTTGAAGTATGTGCAATTTATCTCGTCCAAATTGTTTCTTTTGAAGATTCTTGCAAACTAGAGGCACGGATCAGGGACGGCGTCCAGGAGTGCCGGAGTCCCACAGGAGGGCTTTGTGCCTAGTGCCCCCACCCCCACAAATTCGGGGGTGGTATAGGGCACAGCAGGCAAGGGCCGTCCCCCCCATAATCCTGGGGGGGTTAAGGAGGCTAATTACCCCCATCATAGCCTCCAAATTACCTCGTGTGGGTCGGAGAGATGTTATTGTCAGCCATCTTCCAATGCGCCACCTAGTGGCCCCCCTCTTTCATCAATTATTAGCTTGCTCTGACTCCTTTTTTCAAAATTTTGTCTCAGTAGCCTGGAATTCAGAAATATGAGACAGTCACTTGGACCTTTATATTATTTTGATCTATCTGGTCTAATCCTAAAATTTATATCCACATCCAAAATTAGGTCGTCTTCTTGGACCCCCAGCCAAACTGCCAACTCTTGCATAATTTTCTTATCAATTTGTTCATCTTTATATCTGGGAATCCCCCTCAAGCGCAGTATCATTTCACGTTGATGTAATTCAAGTAACGCAATTTGGTCCAGAAGTTGTTCTTGGGCATTCTTGACTTCTGCTAGGTCATCTCCAAAGCGCCTCTTGGTTTTTCCTCAGTTCCCTATTTTCATTCTGAAATTTTTTAGAGGCTTCCTCTTGTGTATTCGTTTTGCCTTTTAATTCCTGCATTTCTTGATTGAGTTCCTTATTCTTGGTTGCCAAGTCTTTTACTTGTCCTGTTAAATCCATTATTATTTTAAAGTTCTGCACTATACTGGCATTCATTGAGTCCAGTTTATCTTTGAGCTTTTTGTCCATTGCCATAATCATTTCTTTCAGATCAAAATTTGAATCAGAATTCTCTACCGATTGTCTCCTTGCCTGTGAGTTCACCACAGCCATAACTGTAGATTGTGTCTTTTCTCTCTCTCCCTGTCAGGGAGGATTTGGAGGAGCAATGGTCAGAAGAGGTGGAACAGGGGCCCAGGGATGTTGAAGAGCCCTTCAACCACCCAGAGGCTCAGGAAGGAAGCTCAGGCTTGAGAAGGAAGCTCAGACTCAGGAAGGGAGGGGGCTTTCAAATCAGCACAGACAAGGAGGGAAATGAAATGTAAGTATCAAAGACGTCTCGCACAATTCCCATGCCTATTTTGTTGGCACGGGAATCATCGGAAACCACTCCCCAAATCTTACTCAACGGGTTCGGACACGTAATTCTGAACTGTAGCTGTTTCTTGTATATATGTAATAATGACTGTAAATACCAATGCTGACTGCGTCGGAATGTTAATGCGAAGGGAAACACCACCTTTACATTCCCATTCTCTTGTTGTTGCCTCTATGTACACAAAGGGTAAAGCTCTGTCCCAGATCTGACTCCTGTCCAACCCAATATTCAATTTTCAGTTATTGTTTAGTCTGGAGCAGTGTACGTATAGGGGTCCTTGGGTTATTTAGTATCTAAAGTCTCATAACAGTCCTTCTAATAACAAAAGTGTAAAAAGAAATCCTGAAAACGCCAGCTAACAAGAATCAGAGGGAAGGAAGCAGAAGGGAGGCAGAGTAGGAGCAAAAAGGCCTTTTACAATAATAAAGTATGCTGCGTTTTAGTTATTTGCCCACCAGGTGGCATTGGAATTTTACAATCCCCTTGCTTTGGCTTGGGAGTGCTCTTTCTCTCTCTGTAGATACCCAAATATACTTGCGCAACACTTCCGCCTTTGCAAATCCTGCTCTCTCTGCATAGTGAAGATGAGTCAGCAAATGTCCACCACTTCATGTTGTTTTATTTTCTCCTTCTGTAATCTCTCTCCTCTGTTTTAGCTCCCAGAGCACTCCCCTCTCTGCCCCGCAACCTTGAGCCTCACAGCCTCCACCACCTCCTTCTCCTTTACTTTGTATATGAGCTGTTGTTTTCTTAATGCTACTTCTCGGTTTGCCTTTCTTCCTTTCTTTATTATTAAAACGTTGTGAAACTCAGTTTATTATTTTCCACAGTCATATTCATAGTCCTCCTTTATATAAAGCTGGATAAGCACCTCCTCTTTAACAAGAAATTCCCATTAAGCTTTCTTATGCACAATTTTACAAATCATGCCAGGGTGACTTCCTTTAGTCTCTGTTTACATTGCCGTTTTTTAAGTTCTTGACGTTTTCCTTTCTCCCACCAGTTGTTTACAAATTTATGCACTTCTAGGGAGTGTGGATTTCAGTCTCCAGTTGTTAAACAGGAGTTACTTGGTGCTTCCTCTCCTGAGTCTTGAGGCGTCTTGCGGTGTGGAATGCCCCTTTTTTTGTGCCGGGCTTCTCCCGCCTCCTCCACCTTTTGTGCCGGGGTGTAGAAGTCTTTTTGTGGCGCTGCTTGGTGCTTTTAACCTGAGACCTCATCTCGGGCTTTTTTCGAGGAGAAAAACATCGCCCTCGCTCTCCCCAGCATCCAGTTTACCGCAATTGGGAGTGCCCGAGTTCAGCGGAGCACTTTCCCTGACCCGGTCTCTAAGTGCACCACGCTGGAAGGTCAGAAATGTTAGTTTTTAAAAGTACAGTCTAATCCTTCCCAACCAGCTGTTGTCTTTTTAAATAAAAAAAACCCCCTCCAAAGTCCACAGTACATTTATTAAGACCAACCAAAATACTCACAAAACGTAGCAAGTTTTCAAGTTCTGCAGAACTTTGCATCAGGCAAAATATATACAAGTCATGGGGTGCTTGGGTAAATGACAGCCTGTATAAGAATTGGAATAACAGCAGCATCCTGAATATTAATGTGCCTCATCTTACATTTCACAGTAACCAGCATTCACCTGGCTCCCCCATCCCTAAAAATGCTTGGTGCTTTAGTTTTGCATGTTCTTAAAAAAATAACATAATAACAACTGCCTAGACCAGTAAAAGTATAAAGTTGTTTTATTGCAGTCAATGAACAGAATCAGGATAAAATCACCATAATATTTGATGGTAAACATTTTAATTAAAATCCTAAACATGAGTGAAACCTTTTGATTTTTGTTGATTCTATCTATGGATATAAATAGTCAAGCTTTTCTGCAGTGACCAGTGATTGTAGGTTTCTGAGGTCTAATTTCATATGCTCTGGGGAATCATAAATATTCTGGAAATGTTAAACATTTATGGATATACAGTATGTGTCAAGATTAGGCAGCAAAACTACCTTGCTGTTTTTGAAGATGTTGACAAACTCTTAATTTATTCGTGATATGTTCTGCCCACATGAGGTGGGGCAGTTATGCTGCATCAGCATATTTTGATGGAAATCATGTATTCCAGTTGATATAAGAAAAGGATTGCTCCTTTTTCCTTATGGGGTACCCAAAAGCCCATATAGAGACCTTATGTAGGTTCTCTATTGGTAGGAGAAAATAAAAGAGGCCAACCAGAAAATAATAAGAAGCAAAGCAGCTGGTAAGCCTGATCTTTATTAACTGTTGCAACAGGGTGCTCCCCCACATGCAGGAGAGAGGAGGAGGACCCAGAACAAAGGCGTGCCCGCCCTTATATAGACATTTTAAATTGCCCGCCCTGGAGTCCAATACCACCCCCAGATACATCATACCTTTGTGACCCCATGGACCAGAGCACGCCAGACACTCCTGTCTTCCACTGCCTCCCGTAGCTTGGTCAAATTCATGTTCGTAGCTTTGAGAACACTGTCCAACCATCTCGTCCTCTGTCGTCCCCTTCTCCTTGTGCCCTCCATCTTTCCCAACATCAGGGTCTTTTCCAGGGAGTCTTTTCTTCTCATGAGGTGGCCAAAGTATTGGAGCCTCAGCTTCACGATCTGTCTTTCCAGTGCACACTCAGGGCTAATTTCCTTAAAAATTAATAGGTTTGATCTTTTTGCTGTCCATGGGACTCTCAAGAGTCTCCTCCAGCACCATAATTCAAAAGCATCAATTCTTCAGCGATCAGTCTTCTTTATGGTCCAGCTCTCATTTTCATACATCACTACTGGGAAAACCATAGCTTTAACTATACGGACCTTTGTTGGCAAGGTGATGTCTCTGCTTTTTAAGATGCTGTCTAGGTTTGTCATTGCTTTTCTCCCAAGAAGCAGGCATCTGTTAATTTTGTGACTGCTGTCACCATCTGCAGTGATCATAGAGCCCAAGAAAGTAAAATCTCTCACTGCCTCCATTTCTTCCCCTTCTATTTGCCAGGAGGTGATGGGCCCAGTGGCCATGATCTTCGTTTTTTTGATGTTGAGCTTCAGACCACATTTTGCACTCTCCTCTTTCACCCTCATTAAAAGGTTCTTTAATTTTTAATTAATTCTTTAATTTTTAATTTTAATTTTAATTTTTTTTTAATTTTCTTGTGTGTGTTTCTTGTGGCTGATTAGCTGCTCTCCCTGTGCAAAGGTCAGAGGGGGCAGGGTTTCTGTTGAGGTAGGTGATTAGCTGTGGGAGGAGCTTATCAGAGCTTGCAGGGCAGCAGCAAAAAGGGTTTTCTTGTGTGTGTTTCTTGTGGCTGATTAGCTGCTCTCCCTGTGCAAAGGTCAGAGGGGGCAGGGTTTCTGTTGAGGTAGGTGATTAGCTGTGGGAGGAGCTTATCAGAGCTTGCAGGGCAGCAGCAAAAAGGGTTTTCTTGTGTGTGTTTCTTGTGGCTGATTAGCTGCTCTCCCTGTGCAAAGGTCAGAGGGGGCAGGGTTTCTGTTGAGGCAGGTGATTAGCTGTGGGAGGAGCTTATCAGAGCTTGCAGGGCAGCGGCAGTTTGATCCATCTTTTAGATTTAGGGGAGCTAGTCTCAAACGTTTGTTGGGGGAGACCTAGGTTTTGGGGGGGGGGTTATTTGTCCTGTCTTCACGCTTTTTATAATGGAGGACCACTGTAGTCACCCCCAACGACATGTTCTCAAGATGGAGGGTGAGGGAACAGCTGCAGTCGCCTGCAGTTCCTGCGCAATGTTTGCCATCTTGCCAAAGGTTGCAGGCAGCTTTACCTGCAGCAATTGCATGTTGATTGCCCTCTTAGAAGACAAAGTCCAGCAACTGGAGGAACGTGTAGCTACGCTCCAAAGAATTAGAGAGCTGGAGCTCTTCTTGGAAGCAACAGAGCACACCGTCTCCACCAAGGAGGAGACAGGGGACTCCCCTGAGAAGGAGGCTAGTTCACCAACACAGGAGCCAGATATATGGAGAAACGTGACTCAAAGAAGTAGGAGGCCCAGGGTTCGCTCTGATTGTTTAGAAATACACAATCGCTTTGAGGTCCTCTCCCCTAGCATGGAAGACGAAGAGCAGACTCCATTTGAGGATCTCTCCCTCATTACAGTCGATCAGGTATATGAAGACGAGCAGCAAAGTCAGTCCTCAGGGAATGTGCAGGCGACCTTGGAACGGACAGCTCACGGAAGAACCCCGACCAGACCTAAGAGGAGGCGTGTAGTGGTGATAGGGGATTCCCTACTGAGGGGAACAGAAGCAGTGATCTGTGGGCCTGACAAGATGTCTCGGGAAGTGTGCTGTCTCCCCGGGGCTAAGATCCAAGATGTAACTGAACGACTGCAAGGAATCATAAAACCCACTGACAAATACCCCTTCCTCTTGGTTCATGTGGGAACCAATGACACTGCAAGCAATAGCCTCCAGAAGATCAAAAGAGACTACGAGGCTCTGGGCAGGAAATTGAAGCAATTAAATGCACAAATTGTCATCTCATCTGTCCTCCCAGTTGAATGACGTGGCCCAGGGAGAGAGGGAAAAATAGTGGAAGTGAACAACTGGCTTCGCAAATGGTGTAAACAGGAACGGTTTGGATTCTTAGATCACGGACTGCAGTTTCTTGAAGATGGACTTCTGGCAAGCGATGGGCTGCACCTCACAACGGTAGGGAGGAATGTTTGTGCCAAAAATCTCAGAAACCTCATCAGGAGGGCTTTAAACTGACTAATGTGGGGGAGGGAGACAGTGCTCCTGAAGGTAGGAGTCTATCAATTGATGAAGATGATCATCCAAATGTCATAGACCAAATGGAGCAAACAGCACGCAGACCTAGTGGTGGGAGGAAAAAATCCTTAAATAAGAGACACGGGGGAATGATTAATGGACTTCAATGTCTGTACACTAATGCGCAAAGCATGGGAAATAAACAAGATGAGCTTGAGCTCTTGGTACAGCAAACTAAATATGACATAATAGGCATCACTGAAACCTGGTGGGATAAGTCCCACGATTGGAATGTAATAATGGAGGGATACAATCTATTTCAGAGAAACAGACCAGACAAGAAAGGAGGAGGAGTGGCGTTATATGTCAGAGATGTGTATACCTGTGAAGAGATCCAAGATTTAGAACCTCAAAGCCAAAGTGAGAGCATTTGGGTCAAAATTAAGGGAGAGAAAAATAACAGTGACCTCATTGTGGGAGTTTACTATAGATCCCCAAGCCAAACGGAGGACATAGATGATGCCTTCCTGGAACAGATGGCCAAGCATGCAAAAGGAAGGGAGATAGTAGTAATGGGGGACTTCAATTACCCGGATATTGGTTGGATGTCAAACTCAGCCAAGAGCATAAGGTCAAACAGATTCCTCACTGGCCTTGCAGACAACTTCATTGTCCAGAAAGTGGGAGAAGCAACAAGAGGAACAGCCATTTTAGATCTGGTCCTAACCAATGTTGATGACCTGGTTAGTGGGGTAGAAGTGGAAGGATCATTAGGCGCGAGTGATCATGCTCTTCTGAAGTTTACTATACAGCGGAAAGGAGCAGCCAAGCATACTAGGACTCAATTTCTTGACTTTAAGAAAGCCGACTTCATAAAACTTAGGGAAGTGCTGGGTGAGATACCATGGACAGTAATACTAAAAGGAAAGGGAGTTCATGATGGCTGGGAGTTTGTTAAGAGGGAGATAGTAAAAGCACAACTTCAGGCAATACCAATGAGACGGAAACATGGAAGGTGCCTAAAGAAGCCAGGGTGGCTATCTAAAGAACTTTTAAGTGAGTTAAGATTAAAAAAGGATGTGTACAAAAAATGGAAAAGGGGGGAAAGCACCAAAGAGGAATTCAAACAAATAGCCAGCACGTGTAGACACAAAGTCAGAAAAGCTAAAGCACAGAATGAACTCAGGCTTGCTAGAGAGGTTAAAAGCAACAAAAAAGGCTTTTATGGGTATGTTCGTAGCAAAAGGAAGAACAAAGAAACAGTGGGGTCACTCAGAGGAGAAGATGGTGAAATGCAAACAGGGGACACAGAAAGGGCTGAACTCCTCAATGCCTTCTTTGCCTCAGTCTTCTCCGATAAAGAAAACAATGCCCGACCTGAAGAATTTGGAGCAAATGATTCAGCAGAGGAAACACAGCCCAGAATAACTAAGGAGATAGTACAAGAATACTTGGCTATTTTAGATGTATTCAAGTCTCCAGGGCCAGATGAACTGCATCCAAGAGTATTAAAAGAACTGGCAGATGTGATCTCAGAACCACTGGCAGTCATCTTTGAGAATTCCTGGAGAACAGGCAAAGTCCCGACAGACTGGAGGAGGGCAAATGTTGTCCCTATTTTCAAAAAGGGGAAAAGAGAGGACCCAAATAATTACCGCCCAGTCAGTCTGACATCAATACCAGGGAAGATTCTGGAGCAGATCATTAAGCAAACAGTCTGTGAGCACCTAGAAAGGAATGCTGTGATCACCAATAGTCAGCATGGATTTCTGAAAAATAAGTCATGTCAGACTAACCTGATCTCATTTTTTGACAGAATTACAAGCCTGGTAGATGAAGGGAACGCAGTGGATGTAGCCTACCTTGATTTCAGCAAGGCATTTGACAAGGTGCCCCATGATATTCTTGTAAAGAAGCTGGTAAAATGCGGTCTTGACTATGCTACCACTCAGTGGATTTGTAACTGGCTGACTGACCGAACCCAAAGGGTGCTCATCAATGGTTCCTCTTCATCCTGGAGAAGAGTGACTAGTGGGGTGCCACAGGGTTCTGTCTTGGGCCCGGTCATATTCAACATCTTTATCAACGACTTGGATGATGGACTCAAGGGCATCCTGATCAAATTTGCAGATGACACCAAACTGGGAGGGGTGGCTAACACCCCAGAGGACAGGATCACACTTCAAAACGACCTTGACAGATTAGAGAACTGGGCCAAAACAAACAAGATGAATTTTAACAGGGAGAAATGTAAAGTATTGCACTTGGGCAAAAAAAATGAGAGGCACAAATACAAGATGGGTGACACCTGGCTTGAGAGCAGTACATGTGAAAAGGATCTAGGAGTCTTGGTTGACCACAAACTTGACATGAGCCAACAGTGTGACGCGGCAGCTAAAAAAGCCAATGCAATTCTGGGCTGCATCAATAGGAGTATAGCATCTAGATCAAGGGAAGTAATAGTGCCACTGTATTCTGCTCTGGTCAGACCTCACCTGGAGTACTGTGTCCAGTTCTGGGCACCACAGTTCAAGAAGGACACTGACAAACTGGAACGTGTCCAGAGGAGGGCAACCAAAATGGTCAAAGGCCTGGAAACGATGCCTTATGAGGAACGGCTAAGGGAGCTGGGCATGTTTAGCCTGGAGAAGAGGAGGTTAAGGGGTGATATGATAGCCACGTTCAAATATATAAAAGGATGTCACATAGAGGAGGGAGAAAGGTTGTTTTCTGCTGCTCCAGAGAAGCGGACACGGAGCAATGGATCCAAACTACAAGAAAGAAGATTCCACCTAAACATTAGGAAGAACTTCCTGACAGTAAGAGCTGTTCGACAGTGGAATTTGCTGCCAAGGAGTGTGGTGGAGTCTCCTTCTTTGGAGGTCTTTAAGCAGAGGCTTGACAACCATATGTCAGGAGTGCTCTGATGGTGTTTCCTGCTTGGCAGGGGGTTGGACTCGATGGCCCTTGTGGTCTCTTCCAACTCTATGATTCTATGATTCTATGAATTCCTCCTCAATTTCTGCCATCAAGGTTGTGTCATCTGCATATCTGAGGTTGTTGATATTTCTTCCGGCAATCTTAATTCTGGCTTGGGATTCATCCAGCCCAGCCTTTCGCATAATGAATTCTGCATATAAGTTAAATAAACAGGCAGACAATATACAGCCTTGTCATACTCCTTTCCCAATTTTGAACCAATCTGTTGTTCCATATCCAGTTCTAACTGTAGCTTCTTGTCCCACATAGAGATTTCTCAGGAGACAGATGAGGTGATCAGACACTCCCATTTCTTTAAGAACTTGCCATAGTTTGCTGTGGTCAACACAGTCAAGGCTTTTGCATAGTCAGTGAAGCAGAAGTAGATGTTTTTCTGGAACTCTCTAGCTTTCTCCATAATCCAGCGCATGTTTGCAATTTGGTCTCTGGTTCCTCTGCCCCTTTGAAATCCAGCTTGCACTTCTGGGAGTTCTCGGTCCACATACTGCTTAAGCCTGCCTTGTAGAATTTTAAGCATAACCTTGCTAGCGTGTGAAATGAGTACAATTGCGAGGTAGTTGGAGCATTCTTTGGCACTGCCCTTCTTTGGGATTGGGATGTAGACTGATCTTCTCCAATCCTCTGGCCAATGCTGAGTTTTCCAAATTTGCTGGCATATTGAGTGTAGCACCTTAACAGCATCATCTTGTTATCAGCAGTGCTTTCTAAGGCCAATTTGATTTTACACTCCAGGATGCCTGGCTCAAGGTCAGCAACCACACTACCTGGGGTGTACGAGACATCCTGCCACCTCTTCTTGATGTCTTCTGCTTCTGTTAGGTCCTTACCACTTTTGTCCTTTATTATGGTAATCTTTGTACGAAATGTTCCTTTCATATCTCCAATTTTCTTGAACAGATCTGTTTTTTTCCATTCTGTTGTTTTCCTCTATTTCTTTGCATTGCTTGTTTAAGAAGCTTGTCTCTCCTTGCTATTTTTCGGAAATCTGCATTCAGTTTACTGTATCTTTCACTATCTTTCACTATCTCCCTCGCATTTTGCTTGCCTTTTCTCCCCCACTATTTGTAAGGCCTCTTTGGACAGCCACTTTGCTTTCTTGCATTTCCTTTTCATTGGGATGGTTTTCGTTGCTGCCTCCTGTATATTGTTGCTATCCTTCATCCATAGGCACTCTGTCCACCAAATCTAAATCCTTAAACTGTTCCTCACTTCCACTGTGTATTCATAAGGGATTTGATTTAGATTGTATCTTACCGGCCCAGTGGCTTTTCCTACTTTCTTCAGTTTAAGCTTAAATTTTGCTATAAGAAGCTGATGATCTCAGCCACAGGCAGCTCCAGGTCTTGTTTTTGCTGACTATATAGAGTTTCTCCATCTTTGGCTGCAGAGAATATAATCAATCTGATTTCGATGCTGCCCATCTGGTGATGTCCATGTGTAGAGTCGTCTCTTGTGTTGTTGGAAAAGAGTGTTTGTGATGACCAGCTTGTTCTCTTGACAGAAGTCTATTAGCCTTTGCCCTGCTTCGTTTTGAACTCCAAGGCCAAACTTGCCAGTTGTTCCTTTTATCTCTTGACTCCCTACTTTAGCATTCCAATCCCCTATAATGAAAAGAACATCCTTCTTTGGTGTCATTTCTAGAAGGTGTTGTAAGTCTTCATAGAATTGGTCAATTTCAGTTTCTTCAGCACCAGTAGTTGGTGCATAAACTTGGATTACTGTGATGTTAAAAGGTCTGCCTTGGATTCGTATCGAGATCATTCTATCATTTTCTTATTATAACTACTTAATGCCTGAATCTAGGTCACAGGTCACAGGCTCACACCCTGTTCATATCTTGAATGTGCCCTTAATACAGGATTTGTGAGGAAAGAGACAATGGGGAGGTTTCCCACTTTGACCTTGCAGAGAAATATTTGAGGTCAATTTGTTCAGGACCTTTTCTATGGGGTTTCAGACATGTGGTTTATATATACAGTTATGAACATTTATTTTTTTATATATGACCTTAAAATTCTTATAACACCAGTTCAATCTATTTCCAATAAACTAATTTGCCACTTAACTGAAATAAATCTGAGAGGAATGAATTCATTATGTCAGTAAATTTCCATTCACTGACAAACTGAAGTGTTAGTGTGTTTTTTGTTTATCATTAATACATTTTATAACCACTCTACCATTAGTGCTTTTCTTTCTTGATGAGAAACAACCTATAGTTCTGCAATGCACCAGAATTACTAAAAAGACAGAAAGCAAAGCACTTTGCATTACAAAATACAGAGAAATGTCTATCACCTACACAAGGAAAAAGAATACTTCTCATACACAGTTTTGCTATAGAAAGTTATTTTCATGTTTTTAAAGTAGGTTTCTGACATGTCTTGTGCATGCAGACTAAAAGTTAAGGTACAATTTAACCAATGAAACGATTTCCTCATTAGCTGAATCTTGTTTACATACATCTCCTGACTAGAAGGAAACTGAGTCTTCCGTGGGCACTTTGTCCTCGAGCTAGTCTCAGGCCTGAAGTGTAGGAGGCCCTAAGTATAATGACGGGTGTGTTCTTGAGGGAGCGAAGCCTTCCACGCTGAAAGAGCGAAGAAGGAGGCACGTGTCCAGGCAGACAGCTGAATCAGCAGCCCCACAATTAATGGACAGGGAAAGTTAGCACAAGACACATGATTCATTTTGCAGAACACAGGAAAGCAGACAAGAGAGGAACTGTGATACTTTTCTGAGGAGTCAGAGGAAGAAGCAAAAGTCATCATAAACTTTCCTGATCTGATGTATAATGTTCCAGAGCTGCCTTCTACTGTCACACCACCTAGCACAGATGCAGAATAAGAAAGAGAAGTACAGGAGCAGATTCCAAGAAGGAGCACAACCAGAGGGGAGGAGACTGACAATGATATGCCTGTGTTAAAGGGTGAGGAAGATGGTGTTATAGAGTGCAGGTGAGATTCCCCCTAAAACCTAGTTGTGAATAAATGCTAGGATTGCAATTAATTTGGAAATGATTACAACATAAACTGCAGAGCTGTGCCAGACAGGGAATTCCTGGGCTGTCTTATGCAAACCAACCTGGCCAAGCTACATCTAGCAAGAGAATAGGAGAGGGCCATTGACTTCTTCCCCCAAGTGTGAACAGAGACTGGGGATTTGGGAGGTTGCCAGGGTAGCTGCTCTGGGGGAGGGCAAGGGAAGAAGAAGGGAGAAAAAGGTGAGATCCATCTTGGAGGCAGGCAGCATGAAGATTGCCTGCACTGCTGCCTCTGGAAATGTGCATGCCATAAGATCTGGACTCCCTCCATGCAGACTGAAGGTGTAAATAGGTGAATAAACCGTATTTCTTAAAGTACGATAGTCTCCACTGTGTCTTCCATTCTCCAAAGGGACACAGACCCTGTGTGTGTGCCTGGGACCCCATGGGCTTTTGACACCACTTGGCAGAGAGAGGGGCAGGCACACGGCTTTTGTAACAATACCGACAAGATTCCAGAGCCAGATGTCAGACACTCATTGAGACCCAACAAAGGTGTTCCAACCCTACAGTTGTCCTACCTCACCTCTTCCACTGGGAAGAGATTGCGCAGATGCCAGTCACTGAAGCTTGCCTGTGGAGGGATGCTGCACAGGAAGAGAGAGATGCACCAGAACCAGACCTCGTAGAACATTTTTGGCGGGCATGTAAATGGGAGCACATGTATCAATGGGAACCCAAGCAACACCACTGCTCTGCAGGGCCATGTTGATGCACTCCACATGGCAGCCCCATCCTGCCTTTCCCAAAATTAGTGTGCACATGGGGGTGGAGAGGGCAAAGCAAGATTAAGATCAGAAGCAGAAATATTTTGTCATTGCGGGGAAGGAAGGCATGAAACACAAAGCACAGGACACACATGCAGACACGGTCCTTTTCTGCAACATTCTCCCTGTCCCCATAAAGCTGGGTGACTGTTAAGGAGCAATGGGTTTGCCTGGGTGGAGAGGTAGAGAAGAAGAGGGGGGGAGGGATGTTGGGGGGGAGAAGGAGAGAGAAACACAGAAGACTCTCCTCACTTTCAGGGTTATTTTTATATCCCTCCTTATAGAGCACACACACATCCAGGCACACATCCAGAGAGAAAAGAGAGAGATAATGCAGGAAAATATTGGCTGCAAGTTAAGGAATGTTCAGGGGAGCCCTGGGGGGGGGGCTTCTTTCATTAAGTCACCCCAGGGTGCCACAGCACAATGGTTGAAAACCGATGAACTATGCTTACATTAATTAATGCACAAATGGGTCAATACCACAGAGTAAGCTATCTTGCCAGGCTTAGCTATGTCCACTTCCCCTCACCTTTGGAGGAACTAGCTAATCAAGACTTTGCTGTTTTTCAGTCTACCTGTGCATCTCAGCATGTAAACAGGTTTGAGCTGGTTACTCCAGCTCAACCACATGACTCATCCTGCCCACCCCCACCCCTGGAAGGGCTTGAACCAACAACCTTCTGATTAACAGCCAGACACAGTGACCCATTGCTCCACAAGGCCAGACCTTTGAAGAGTTGGTAAGTAAACCATTTTTTGACTTACCTTTTCCTGCTGGGGGAAGAGGGAAGTTTTGGAACTCACTTGGAAGGACATATTTTAAAGGTCTAACAGCCTATATTTCTTTGCTTTACTTTTGTGACTTTAAATCTCTGCTGGGGTTCTCTCATCAAAGAGTATTTGCCCCAAACTTGGATTTTGGCACCTCGGGAATCTCCTTTGTATATCTGGAAAGACACACACACACGCATAGAGCACCAGCACAAGCCATTGTAGAATTGACTTTCGAGAAAAGCAGCATATTTGGTCTCTCCCCAGCACTTTTCTTGGAAGTACCTGTGGGAATGTTGTGGATAGTAGGAGAGGATATATTGATTAAATATTATCCTTCCTCACTCACGGTAGTGAGCTGGTAGCATAGTACATTCCCCTGTATATTTCAGGAAGCTAGTTGGTAGATTCGTTAGAATCTCTTGAGTTAAACAATCCAGTCTGGCTTGTCCAGATTGGATTTGTTCCTGCTAAATCCCCTTTGTTCCCTCTTAAAAAGAATAAAGACACAACAGTCTTCTCTAAAAACATCAGATGTCAAGGAAATAAACAACTATGTGCTTTTAATTCTGTTGGGAGCCACCCAGAGTGGCTGGGGAAACCCAGCCAGATGGGTGGGGTATAAATAATTAACAATAAGTAGTAGTAGTAGTAGTAGTAGTAGTAGTAGTAGTATACTTACATTCAGTTCGCAGTATGATCCTGAAGGCAGGCTTTAGCTTGTAGTTACAGAAGAGAGTGTGGGTTCATCCCATATGGGGAGGGAGTCCATGTGCTGCTGGCTGAGAGCCAGCAGACAGCAAAAGCATCAAGATGGAATAAAGCAATGAAAGGAAGATGGCTGTGTGACCAGCCCTTTTATGGGGTCTCCCAGGATCATGCCCATCTACCTGGTGACAAGCAGGGGGAGGATGCTCCAGACAGGTGTGACAGGAAGTCCTCCTGGCTGGAGTAACATCCCCCTGTGTGTCCACTCTGGGCAAATAGGAAATGTTGTATTTGACTGCTTTCTGTGATGTTGCATCCCATAGTACCTAAAACAGTGCTCTTTGTGTTGACATTGCAGCTGAGTTCTCCTCACAGCCAGTATGCTATAAAAGGACCTTGTCTCCCATCCCAGTATCTGTGATTAGCACGAAGTGTTAGCCTGTTTTCACAGCAAGCAGAATGGTGCCTCTTTCCAATCATTGGTAGGGCTTGTTCTCTTGCATGAATCTCCAGATTTGTGTAACAATAATAACTACTTCAGTTTTCTGATAACAGTGTTTTCATTTGTTTTTTAGCCTAGATAGCACTAATAGGGCAGTCCTTGCAGAGTGTAGCTGTGTAACACTTAAAAAAGAAAAGAACCAGGATTTCTACACCTCAGCCAAGAATTACTTTACAATTGCTAACCGGCATTGCTATGACTGCCCCACTACAGAGTCAGAAATTCTCAAAAAGGCAAAAACAGCAATGAATTTCCTGTCAAAAACAGCTTAAAAACGAGGGTAAGACTTCAAAATGTGTAAGATTCGGCTTGTGGGAGACGTGCTCTGCATTCTCCAGAAGTCAGGACTTGCACCCTAACTTACTCCCCACCCTTTCAAGTCATTCACTGCCTTTGGTTTCCCAGCTCCCGTAAAAGAAGCCAAACACCAAAAAAATCCTCCTTGTGGGTGAACCAAAATGTGTGATTAAGCCTTATTTCTACTGACATGCAAGTAACCCTCCAAACAAGTGGGGGGTTTTGTTGCTTTTTTTTAAAGGGCCAGTTCTTTTAAAAGCCACAGAGCTAATAAAACAAAATACTTCACGTTTGTTAAAATTTGTCAGACCGACAGTTTGTCCAGACTGGTACGTGGATTTTTGGAACAGACCTGGTTAGTGAAGGACTGGACTTAAAAATGCCTATAACAGAACGTGACCAATAAAAGGCTGATTGAACTATGCTTGCTCCTTGGAAAAAAGATGAATGGAGGGGGCATTTCTTTCTTTTAGAGCTCTTCAAATTAAGGGGGCAGCTTCCAAACTGAAGCTGGCTTCAAAACTCTGTAACAAGAGCAGGCTTTTGCATGTCAGCAGGTGGATTTAACATGCGGTTCTAAGGTTATCTAGAAGCTTGCAAAGTACCTGCTAGCATAAGTGGTTCTCTCCTTCCTTCCTTCCTTCCTTCCTTCCTTCCTTCCTTCCTTCCTTCCTTCCTTCCTTCCTTCCTTCCTTTCGTGCTTTTTTTTGGAGCACTGCAAACTCTGCTCTCATGCCTCATTGAGTCCTTGCAGGATGTGGTCTCTGTCAACATAAACTCAGCCAGCAAGCCACGCACTGCTAAAGGGCGTGGTTGGTTTGACCAAGAGTGCCGCACAAAGAAGGAAGCCTTAAGGAACGCTTATTTGGCCTACAGAAACGCTGGACTAAATTACTTACCTCCATCTTATTTCAAAATCAAAAAAGAGTATAAAGCCCTTTTAGCCTCAAAAAAAAGGCAGTCCGAACAAAATTCCTGGTCCCTGCTATTGAATGCCTCACTAAACAATGAAACTAAACTCTTTTGGCAACTGGTCTCCAACTCAATGAAAAATAGTTCTTCAGCCCCCAGCTGTGCCATTCCAACCCAGGATTGGGAGAACCACTTCAGAAATATATTTATGGAAAATCCAAACCTCCCTTCCAGCATGATGACAGGGCAGAATTTTCACTGCTCCCTCATTGGAGGCCGGTTACTGTGGAGGAAGTCCATACATTAATTGGGAATCTGAAGAGCGGAAAGGCTCCGGGGAAAGACTTTATCCCAGCGGAGTTGATTACATTAAACCAGCACTGGTGGGCTCTGCTTCTGGCAGCACTTTTTACAGTAGTAAATAACTCGGGTAAGGTACCATATAGCTGGAAACATGCTATAGTAGTCCCAGTCTTTAAGACAGGACACCCAAATGTACCCTCCAATTATAGGCCAATTAGCCCACTTTCAATAATTGGGAAGCTGTATGCCCGATTCCTCAGTAGCAAACTGACAACTTTTCTAAATGAACATAATATACTATCTGAAGCCCAGGCTTCAGGTTTCGTGAGAACCATTCAACAACAGACCACTGTCTAATGCTGTACTTCCTAGCTGAGAAGTATACCAGGCCTCTACAGGGTAAACTCTTCGTGGCCTTCATGGATCTGAAATCAGTGTTTGACTCCATCCCCAGATCCCAGCTATGGTCCAAATTAAATCTGATTTTGCAGGACAAACGACTCCTCTTTCTTATAAAAGCCCTGTACAATGGAACCAAACTGCAGGTCCGATGCGGTCGACAGGGATAGTTATCAAACAGCATCGAGATGACTGGGGGGGTGATACAGAGATGCATTTTGGCCCCCACATTGTTTTGTCTATTCTTAAATGACCTAGAAGAGAGCTTAATGGACCCAGATGGACACCTTCCAAAAATAGGAATGAGAAGGACCCACTTGTTATATGCTGATGACGCGGCCATCATCTCACGTTCCAGACCGGGTTTGAATTATCTGCTGAGGAAATTTTCTGATTACTGTTCTGGAAATGGTTTATCCATTAATTATGAAAAATCTAAAATTTTAGTTTTCGAAAGAAGCTTCTCCTGGTCTAAATGGGTGCTGGATGGCCATAACCTTGAACAGATCAAATACTTCAGTTATCTAGGGCTCACATTCCATCATACAGGATCTTGGAAGCACCACTGGCAAACCTCCCTTCAAAAGGCGGAGATCACAAAACTAGCCATACTCAGATTCTTTTTCACAAAGGGCGGCAAATATGTTCCAGCAGCCTTAAAGGTTTTCAACGCAAAACCCATTTCCCAACTCCTGTACGCTGCAAATGTCTGGCATAATGGGGACCTGCCAAAGCTAGATGGCTTTCAGGCAAAATTTCTACGATCTCTGCTGCAGGTACCCAGCTGTGTCCCCAACGTCATCCTTCTGTTAGAAGCTGGTGAATGCCCAATTTCAACTAAAGCGTGGTGGGCTGCCCTAAAACATTGGCTCAGGATTTCCGTGTTTGATCTAGGGAAGAGTTTGTACCAACACCTGACCAATGAGGAATTTGTCAGCAAATGGCAGAAAATCATGGCTAAAAAACCCACCTCTATTGGTCTCTCATCCCCCCAACTGTATTACCTGGGTTATGAAGGCGCCCAAAAGATGCTAAAGCAAAGATTATGGGATAATGCACACAGTGACTTACGATCTTGATCACACGCAATCTGTAGTCCGCTGGCAGTAGGAGTACAATATGGGTATGTCTTTAAGTTAACATCTTACATTAAAAACCTGACAGTACTAAACTATCGAAGGCTTTTCACGAAAGCCAGACTAAACGTCTTTCCTTCTGCAGTGTTGGATGGCAGGTTGAGAGGAGTTCCCTACCAGGACAGACTTTGCTCGTGTGCTCAAGACATCGATTCCATAAAACATATTTTGTTGCATTGTGCAAAATATGAGCAAGCCAGGGCTGAACCCTTGCTGGTACCTTTCCCAGGAAAATCAGAGGCTCACTATGTCAGGTTCCTATTGGAAGACTGGACAAATGCTAGAACATTAGCAATGGCAAAGTTTTTATCGGTGGTTGCAAGAACAAATGATCCCTATATTCTGAGCAAAATGCTTGTTTAACCTGGAGGTAGGCTGTATGAATTGTGTATTGCTTCTGCATGCTGCTGGAAACTCTGCTTAATGGATGGAAATGTGCCTGAGGCCTCATCAAAGGCTCAGGTCATTAAGTATTTGTCAGAGGCATTCCGAAGGCACGGCTGGAGGAAAATGAGGCTTTATCAGCTTGGCCGAGCGGAGATACCGACATTTTTGGTTATGGGCCTAGAAGAATGGCAGAAGAATGGAATGCAGGTTATCTTCTCTGCGTGTCAAGAAGATTGATGAGAGGTATGTGTTCTTGCCCCAGGAAGCCTGCCAGTCCCTAATTAATGGCAATAAGGGGTGGACAGTGAACTTTTAGCCAAACTTTTAGCTCTGACCGGTTGAGGCAGAAGCTCAGGAGCATGCAAAGGCCTCAAGAAGTGTGCTTTTGGAATGCAGCTCCTGGTAAACAGACAGAGTCTGCTTTAAATGACACAGAAGGCTAACGCCAGAATAATGGAGGGCCTTCGAAATGCCATGGCAGTTCCACAGCTTTACAAGGGTAATTATTTGAACTGGGTGCAGTATGCAGAAGCTCTGCTAAGAAAAGAGGGTCTGTTTAATGTGATAACAGATGCCCCCCCCCCAGCTCCAGTGACTGAAGAATGGAAGGCTAAGGATTCCAAAGCAAGGGGAACTCTGACGCTTATTGTGTCCCCTGAAGAGTTATGTCTTTTACGTGACAAGGCCTCAGCCAAACAGATGTGGGGCAGTCTCCAAGAGTCACATTTGAGAACAGAAGCGGGTGCTTCTTTGTTCTTTTATGCCAAGTTGCTAGATATGGCATTTGTTGATGGAGCAGATGTACGTGCTCACCTCATGGAAATGCAGAATCTCAGGCATGAGTTGCAACAGTGTGGAATCACCTTTTCAGAGGCTGTGTATTCCTTCATGATTCTACATTCTTTGGGTTCGAGTTGGGAAGTGATTGCCAGCCAGCTTGCTGTTTTGCCTACTGCTCAACTAACGGTAGTGCATGTCACTGCTGTGGTGTTAAATGAAGCAGATCGGTGTAGTGCTGGCTGCATCACTAAGTGGGAGTCCTCACAGACATCATCCCAGAATGCAGTGGAACCACTAGATGGCGCCAAAGCTTTGAAGGCAGTGAAATGCTACTCATGTGGATGTGTAGGCCATGTGAAGAGGGATTGCATACATCCCAAGGCCAAGGCAACAGAGCAGCGCAGCGAAAGCTCAACGCGTGTGTCAGGGAATCAGGAGCAGGAGCACTGGGGAGAGAGGATTGGGAGAGCGAAGGGGAAGAATCCGAGGGCAGCGTAGGGGAGTATGACAGTGGCCCGAGAGATTCCATGAGCTTCTCCAGCGAATCAGAAGATTCCCAGAAGGGGGCGCCGATGGTCAGGGCAAGGGGGGTCCCAGGGGGGACGCACCAGAAACAAGGAGCCAGAGGGGAACCCCAAAGCAGCAGTGGAGGATCGGGACCAGTTTCCCCACCAGAGCGTAGTGGGGGGGAAGAGTCACATGTGTCAGGGGCAGTGTCTCCTCCAGAGAGGGAGTCAGGGCTGACCACGCCTCCAACGGAGGGGAGGTCAGTTGCAGCTAGCCCCCCCGAAGGGGGAAGCAGTGACAGCAGCAGTGGAACGGTCAGGAGGAAAGCTGCTGGCTGGGCGCGCGCGCCAAGTTCAAATGTGCAGGCGCGCGGAACAGCAGGAGACCCGGATGGGGAACCAGCTCCTAAAGCCCGCCGGAGGGAGGGAGAAGGCTCAGGGGAATCAGCGGGAGAAGAGGCTAGAAAGGGCAGAACCCCGGCGGGCAGGCGGACCCAGAGGAGGAAGGAGCAGCGGAGAAGGTGGAGCAAGGCTAGAATCTTAAATTGGTGTCAAGGGGAGGAGACTCAGACGGAGCATCAGCGGTCTGACACTTTAGACGTGGGGCTGCGCGCTGCGGCTCTGGAAGTGAAACTGAACTTCAATAAAGACTTTTATACTTAACAACGAAGCAGCGTTGGTCCTTTGTGAGCTGGGACCTAGGGTAGCTCTGACAGTATGCTCCGTCTCACATAAAAACCTTGCAGCGTGAGTTGGTGCAGCGAGGGGCAAGACTTGGTGTTTTGCGAGCTCACGAAGATAGGCAAAGATGACTACAGAGAGCCAGGTGAAAGAACTGCAAGAAGCAGTGACGACGCTTTACGCAGAAATAGCAGCATCCAGGAAAAGAGAAGAAGAAGCAGTAGCGCTCTGCCGGGATCTGCAGGCAAGGTGGGACCGTTGGGGGAAAGAGGGGCTGCCAGGACCCAAACCGGAGGGAGTTGGCCTCGGGAAGAGGGGGGGCAGCCTAGTAGCCCACTTCGATGGGAACCTGCAGCAATACCCTAACTTCAGAGCTGACGTGGTTTACGCGCTCAGTTTGCTTCGGAAGGATTTTAGAGATGAGGAAGAGAAAGTGGGCTTCATAATCACTCATTTGCATGGGGAAGCAAAAGCGTGGCTGCGGAATTTGTGGCGCGAAGAAGACCCCGCCCTCAAAGATTCCGATGCATTTATCAAAGCTATGGACGCTTGCTTTAAATCTACGGTAGATGTAGGTGTTGCTCGGAGGGAAATGCATGGACTACAGCAAGGGAAAGCGACGGTGAGGCAATATCACTCACGCTTTTTTGCCTTACTGAACGTGCTGGGCTGGGAGAAGGACTCTATTGCTGTCAGAGACCTGTTCTGGGAGGGGCTAAGTGGAGAGGTGAAAGATGAGCTGGCAAGAGGGGAACGACCGCAAAGTACCCAAGAAGTTGCCCAAAGAGCGTTGGCGATTGGTGTGCGCATTGAAGGACGCCCTTGGAGCAGGGAGGAAGGACGTAAGGCAAACACCCCAGCCAGGACAACCCCTTTCTTTCCCAGAGAGGCGGGGCGGGCGCTGTCCATGCCTCCTTTGGGAAGGGGAGAAGAGCCGATGGAGATTGGTGGTGCCAGGGCTCAGACTGCCAGCAGAGCCCAAACACCGGGAGCAGTCAAGGCGAAGGCTCCTAGAGGGACCAGGAAGTGCTACATCTGCGACAGTGCTCAGCACATGGCCAAAGAGTGTCCCCAGAGGCTCCAGAAGCACACTGCAGCCTCAGCAACAGTAAAGGGAACAGGTCAGCAGCCGAAACAGCCGCAGGGGGAAGAAGAAGCCTGGTTGGAAACAGAGCCACTGGGGCCCAACCAGGCAAGTCAGTGAAGCAGTCCCCAGAGATTTTATAGCCCACAGACCCCCCTCCCACCCAAACCAGTGGTGCAACTCACCGCATCGCTCCAGTTGCCCACTGGGCACACCATGCAAGTACCAATAACCATTGACTCTGGGAGCAACGCAGACTTTATAGGAGTGGACTTTATCAAGCAACATCGCATAGCACTCATGCCAGCCACGATGCCCCTAAACGTCGTCACGGTCGATGGCAGGAAGCTACTTGGAGGAGAGGTGGTACAGCAAACACCACCGATGGTGATGCAAATTGGAAACCACCGCGAAGTCATCAGCTTCAACGTCACCCACCTGTCAGACACGCCCATAGTGTTGGGTATGAGTTGGCTGGATAGGCACAGCCCGGCATTAGCATGGTACCAGCGGCAATTGACCTTCTGCTCCTCCTACTGCGCAGAACTCTGCATCCAGACCTGCCAGGAGGAGGAGGGGCAAGAGGATGAACCGCAGTTACACCTAGGCATGGTGCAAGCGGTACCCAACAAGTACAAGGAGTTTTTGGAGGTCTTCTGTGAGAGGGAAGCGGATAACCTGCCTCCCCACAGGCCTTACGACTGCAAGATTGACCTCCTGCCGGGAGCGACGCTGCCGACTGGGAAACTGTATTCCATGTCTGAAGACGAACTGCAAGAACTCAGGGAGTTCATAGATCACAACTTGAAGTGGGGGTTCATCCAAGAATCTAAAGCAGTGGGGGGCAGTCCCGTGTTTTTCGTGAAGAAGAAGGACACGCCCCAACGCAGGCTCATAGTTGATTATAGGATCATAAATTGCAAAACAAAGCCCGCAGCTTTCCCCATGCCCAAGATCGACGACCTGCTCGCGACGGTGAGGAAGGGACGGATCTTCACCAAGTTGGATCTACGAGGGGCGTACAACCTTATACGCATGCGGGAGGGCGATGAGTGGAAGACAGCCATGTTTACACCTTTAGGCACCTATGAATATCGCGTAATGCCTTTTGGTCTGCAAAATGGCTCCCATACCTTCCAAGCTTTCATGCATCACGTGTTAGCGGGACTCCTCTACAAGAAGTGCGTTTGCTTCCTGGACGACATCCTGGTCTTCTCGGAATCGCAGGAGGCTCACGAGAGGGACGTCAAGGAGGTCCTGCAGAGGCTACGGGAGCACAGACTTTACGCCAAATTAGAGAAGTGCCAGTTCGACATGACGGAGGTGGATTTCCTGGGCTACAAGCTGTCCGACAAGGCACTCTCCATGGACAGCACCAAGGTCCGCGCGGTGTTGGACTGGAAGAGCCCGCGCAATCGGAAGGAGGTCCAGAAGTTCGTCGGCTTCGCCAACTTTTATCGCAAGTTCATCAAAGGGTTCGCGAAGGAGACGGCGGCCATCACGGACACCCTCAGCTCCAAGAAGAAGAAGTTCACCTGGACGGACCAGGCGGAGCAGTCCTTTCGGAGACTCAAGCGTCTCTTCGCGTCCGAAGAACAGCTGCTACATGTAAACCCCAGCAGACCAATGAGGGTTGAGACGGACGCCTCGGACAGAGCGGTGGGGGCCGTCCTGTTGCAGCAAGATCCGCAAGGGGAATGGAGGCCGTGCGCTTTCTACTCCAGGAAACTCAGCAAGGCGGAACAGAACTACACCATCTGGGACAGGGAGTTGCTGGCCATTCATGCAGCTTTCAAGGCGTGGCGGCACTTCCTCGTTGGAGCCAGGCATACAGTGCAAGTCCGCACGGACCATAAGAACCTGGAGTACTGGCGCACGGCGCAGTTCCTGAACCAGAGACACATTCGCTGGGCGGAGTTCTTTGCGGAT
Source organism: Podarcis filfolensis (assembly GCF_964270895.1). Taxonomy (NCBI): domain Eukaryota; kingdom Metazoa; phylum Chordata; class Lepidosauria; order Squamata; family Lacertidae; genus Podarcis; species Podarcis filfolensis. Next base: position 34,577,128 of record NC_139619.1, on the reverse strand, counting down.
TTCGATTTCCGGATAGAATACATCCCGGGAGACAACAACGTCATGGCGGATGCACTATCCAGGAAGCCGCAGTATCTCGAGGAAGCGGCGCCGGTGGCGGCCAAGCACATTTTCGCACCGAAAGCGTGGGCGTGCGCTTCAGCTGCCGTGGACCTGGACGCGGTGCGTCGAGCGCTGCAGACGGATTCGTTCGCACAATCCAAGATGGAGGAGGTGCGAAAAGGCACAGCGAAGGACGACGACTTCCAGATACGAGACGGACTGCTCATCCGCAGAGGGGCTCTCTACGTGCCCGGAGACGACCTCCGCGCGAAAGTCTTGCAGCAGCTACACGACGCGCCCAGCGCTGGGCACTTCGGCAAGGACAAGACGGCGGAATTAGTAACCAGAGACTTTTGGTGGCCCAAGGTGAGGGGAGAAGTCGCGGATTACGTCTCCAGGTGTGACACCTGCCAAAAGGCCAAGCCAGTACACAGGAAGCCGGCGGGTCTACTAGAACCCCTACAGACGCCGCTCGAACCGTGGGAGAAAGTGGCCCTGGACTTTGTCACAGATCTGCCCAGCTCGCGAGGCAAAACAGCGGTGCTCGTGGTCGTAGACATGTTCACCAAGATGGCGCACTTTATTCCGTGCGCGAAGGTGGCCACAGCGGAACAGACCGCCAAGCTGTTCATAGACCACGTGTTCAAAGCTCACGGCTTGCCGCGGTCCATCCTGTCCGACCGGGGTCGCCAATTCGTCTCGAGCTTCTGGCAGAAGCTGCTGGGCATCCTGAACGTCAAGATCAACTTAGCGTCGGCACGACACCCGCAGACCAACGGACAAGCGGAGAGGGTCAACGCCATCATTCAGCAGTACCTGCGATGCTACGCCAATCAACAACCCTCGACCTGGGTGGACTACCTACCGCTGGCCGAGTTTGCCTACAACAACACGAAGCACGGGTCTACAGGAGTGACACCGTTCTTCGCCAATAATGGGCGGCATCCCAGAACTTTCCCGGGGTTAGAGACGAAGGGGGAGGGGGAGCCAAGGGGAGCAGAGCACTTAGCAGCAGAGTTACAGGAGGTCCACGAGCAACTCCGAAGGCAATTGGAACTGGTGAAACACGCCTACAAAGTGCAGGCAGACAAGCACAGGAGGGTCGGGGAGGACATCCAGGTGGGGGACTGGGTCTGGTTAGCAGTCCAGGCAGTGCCGGCTAGGACGTTAGCTAAGAGGAAGCTCAAGCACAAGCAGCTGGGACCTTACCAGGTCGCGGCGCAAATCAATCCAGTGGCCTTCCGGTTGACACTCCCGGAGGGTTCCAGAATGCACCCAGTCTTTCATAGGTCAGTGCTCACACCCTACAGGGAACCCCACAGGTTTCAGGCGACAGGGAACGCGCCAGACCCACTTAACGAATCTCCGAAGAGGGAGGGGTCACGGAGGGCGACGCCACTCAACGAGGTCACGGAGATTTTGGACTCGAGGTGGGGGGAAGAGGGGGTGGAATACCTCCTCGCCAGGGAAGGTACCCCAGCCAGCGCTAACAGGTGGGTACCGTGCTATGCCGTGGAGGAGCACTATCTTAAAGACGAGTTCCATGCACTCTTCCCACACAGACCTATGCCGGCAGAGTATTTCGACGACTGGCTCTTCACACCCACACTGTCAGCCAGTACGTTCCAGGGTTTTTCATCAGCTGAAGTGACGACGCCGGACACTAGCTCCTCGGAGGGGTCTCTCTCGGGGTTTGCCACAGACCGCTCCTATTGGTGGGACACTCAACCGGAGGTGGGGTGGCGCAGGGAGCTGCTGCGGGGACCTTTGCAAGCAGTCTCACCAGAGGTACCCGGGGGAGGGGAGGACATGGACGTGTTGGGGGAGGATCCTGGATTCGAGCACATCAGCAGAGAGATGGAAGCAGAGGAAATCGACGTCGACGAGCCCGTTGCGGTTGGGCCGGATCCAGTGGACCGGCTACACACCAGGGGGGAAGAATGGTATCCCGCACTCACACCCACAGGACTGGAGCACCCGGAACCCACACCCGAAGAGGGGGAGGGGGGAAGGGGGGGCTTCGAGGGGGGGATGGATGTCAGGGAATCAGGAGCAGGAGCACTGGGGAGAGAGGATTGGGAGAGCGAAGGGGAAGAATCCGAGGGCAGCGTAGGGGAGTTTGACAGTGGCCCGAGAGATTCCATGAGCTTCTCCAGCGAATCAGAAGATTCCCAGAAGGGGGCGCCGATGGTCAGGGCAAGGGGGGTCCCAGGGGGGACGCACCAGAAACAAGGAGCCAGAGGGGAACCCCAAAGCAGCAGTGGAGGATCGGGACCAGTTTCCCCACCAGAGCGTAGTGGGGGGGAAGAGTCACATGTGTCAGGGGCAGTGTCTCCTCCAGAGAGGGAGTCAGGGCTGACCACGCCTCCAACGGAGGGGAGGTCAGTTGCAGCTAGCCCCCCCGAAGGGGGAAGCAGTGACAGCAGCAGTGGAACGGTCAGGAGGAAAGCTGCTGGCTGGGTGCGCGCGCCAAGTTCAAATGTGCAGGCGCGCGGAACAGCAGGAGACCCGGATGGGGAACCAGCTCCTAAAGCCCGCCGGAGGGAGGGAGAAGGCTCAGGGGAATCAGCGGGAGAAGAGGCTAGAAAGGGCGGAACCCCGGCGGGCAGGCGGACCCAGAGGAGGAAGGAGCAGCGGAGAAGGTGGAGCAAGGCTAGAATCTTAAATTGGTGTCAAGGGGGAGGAGACTCAGACGGAGCATCAGCGGTCTGACACTTTAGACGTGGGGCTGCGCGCTGTGGCTCTGGAAGTGAAACTGAACTTCAATAAAGACTTTTATACTTAACAACGAAGCAGCGTTGGTCCTTTGTGAGCTGGGACCTAGGGTAGCTCTGACAGCGTGGAAAAGGCAAAGGCAAAGGTCCGAGGTCCAGGACGACGCAACACAAGGCAATGGTCTCACGCTTCACTCCAAAGGTCCAGAAGACGTCTAGATCTTTCTTCATTGTCGACTTGGGAGCAACCAGGCATGTCTGTTGGGACAAACGCCTGTTCGTGTCCTTTACTCCTCAGGAAGGTGCGATTCACCAAGCGGATGACCACACGATCTCCAGTCAAGGATATGGAACGGTTGTTCTTCACAGCTTGGATGCATCGATACGCAACGTTCTTTTTGTTCCAGATGCTGCACACAACCTACTGAGCAACTCGCAGCTGACTGAACAGGACATAGACGTTTCCTTCAAGAAGAGGAAGTGCACCATCACCAAGAAAGATGACTTTGTATTGCATGCTGATTATGTTGATCATTTGTTTGTACTGCATTATGATGATTCTGTTGATGTTGTGCAGGATGAAACTTGTTGTATTGCAGATACTAGCAAGGTTTTGCATGCAGGATGTATTCATGATTATCACAGGAAACTTGGTCATTTAAACTTCGAGGCAGTTTCCAGAATGCCTGCCTTAGTTGAAGGTATGACTATTAAACCCTGCAGGTACCACATGAAGTGTAAGGCATGCGCAGCAAACAAGGTCAAAATGGCTGCAAAAGTTAAGGTATCTAGTAGACAAGTTACAGAACCATACCAGGTAGTGCATGCTGATTTGGTTGGTCCACTAACACCCTTACGGCAAATAGACTGAAATAAATTCTTAAAGAGTTAATTCATAAAGATCAAGCAGGTTTTCTTCCTGGTTGACAATTGAAGGATAATGTAAGACATATTGTTGATATAATAGAATATTTGGAGATCAGGAATGATAAACCTGCCATGTTAATGTTTATAGATGCGGAAAAAGCTTTTGATAATATTTCTTGGCAATTTATGACAAAATTTTCGGAAGTAATGGAAGTGGGGGGATCTTTTCTGAAAGCAATAAAGGCAATATACTCAGAGCAGAAAGCAAAACTGATTGTGAACAATGTCTTGACAGAATACTTTGATATAAAAAAGGTACCAGACCAGGTTGTCCACTGCCTCCACTATTGTTTATTGTGGTACTGGAGGTGTTAACAAACAGATTGAGAGAAACATCAGAAATAAAAGGTATAAAAATTGGTGCAAAGGAATTTAAATTAAAAGCCTTTGCGGATGATTTGGTGTTAACTTTAGAAGAGCCGCACTCCAGTGTGATAGAAGCAATGGAAGGAATTGAAGAATTTGGGCAGTTGGCAGGATTTAAATTGAACAAGAATAAGATGAAAATGGTGGTTAAAAACATGGGAAAAGTTGAAATAGAAAAATTGCAACAAAAATGTGGAATTCTGGTGGTAAAGAAAGCAAAGTATTTAGGAATTTGGTTGACTGCAAATAATATTAATTTGTATAATGATAATTACCAACCGGTGTGGAAGGAGATTAAGAGAGATTTGGAAACATGGAATAGATTGAAGTTGTCGTATGGGAGATTATCAGCAATTAAAATGAATGTATTACCTAAGATGCTATTTTTATTTCAAACAATTCCCATAATCAGGGGAACAGGACAATTTAAAGAATGGCAGAAAATACTCTCAAGATTCATCTGGCAGTGGAAAAAAACAAGGATTAAATTATTAGTTGATAAGAAAGGAAGAGGTGGATTCTCAGTTGCAGATCTGAAACTCTAATCTGAAGTGTCCTGTCTCTGCTGGTCATGGGAATGGATTAAATTAGAAAATACAGATCTATTGGATCTGGAAGGATACGACAACAGGTTCAGATGGCACTCTTATCTCTGGTATGACAAAGTGAAAGTCCATAGAAGATTTACAAATCATGTGATAAGAGGCCCATTATATGAGGTTTGGGATGGGTATAAAAACCTGTTAGAGAGAAAAACACCATGGTGGATATCACCTGTGGAGGTATTAACTGTGAAGAAGTTAAATATGGAGGGGAGGCAGGCCATATATTCTAATGAAAATAGATTCTAATGAAATAGATTCTAATGAAAACAGAAAGAGGTTGGAAATTAAAACCATATAACCACATTGAAGATGCTTTTACAGGATGGTTGCAATACCACCAAGTGAATGGTATGGGTATTGTTATGTAGATGTATGGGGGGAGGAGCGCCATCACCTCCCCCAAATATTGAAGGGTAGTCTGGTGAAGGATTCTGGGGGGCATTGCCTCGTCAAAAGCCTATGGAGGTCAGGGCCTAAAGCGCGCCCCCGAGTGGTGACCCCGGGGGAGTCCCTAGTTGACGTGCATCAGCAGGGCTCCCCCTGCTGGTGTTAACCCTTCCCGGTCTTCAAGCAATCAGGCTGAAGCCGGATAGTCGATAGGACCAATGCCTAAGCCAATACCGCTCATCACCTGTAACCAATAAAGTTGTGGCCTAATTTTAGCCCATTAACCTAAATTACTGTGTCCTGTGTCTTTATTTCTACTGGTGGAAGGCGGGATCTTGCCACGCAACAGGTTCAGATGGCACTCTTATCTCTGGTATGACAAAGTGAAAGTCCATAGAAGCTTTACAAATCATGTGATAAGAGGCCCATTATATGAGCTTTGGGATGGGTATAAAAACCTGTTAGAGAGAAAAACACCATGGTGGATATCACCTGTGGAGGTATTAACTGTGAAGAAGTTAAATATGGAGGGGAGGCAGGCCACATATGAGGAGATTCTAATGAAAACAGAAAGAGGTTGGAAATTAAAACCATATAACCACATTGAAGATGCTTTTACAGGATGGTTGCAATACCACCAAGTGAATGATGTATTTTTGGGTGACAAGAAAGTAGGGTTTAAAGATAAAAAATCTAAATTCCAAATTGAATTGCTAGAATGCAGAAGCAAATTATTATCTAAAATGTACAATTTTTTATTGGAATGGTATACAAAAGATGAACAGACAAAAGAAGTGATGATAAAATAGGCATTGGATTTTGGGTATAACATTGAGTATGACGCATGGTTGAGGCTGTAGAATGAGAGCCTAAAATTTACAGCATGTGCCACCTTAAAAGAGAATGTAATGAAAATGATGTACCAATGGTACTTAACGCCGGTTAAGCTAGCCAGAATGTACAGGATGAGCAATAAATTATGCTGGAAATGTAAAGAGAAAGATGGAGACCTTTATCATATGTGGTGGACATGTGAGAAAACAAAATTATTTTGGGAATTAATTTATAATGAACTGAAAAAGATGTTTAAATATACCTTTCCCAAAAACCCAGAAGCTTTTCTGCTAGGCTTGATGGGAGAGGAAATAGCAAAGGTGGATCAAAGTTTATTTATGTACGCAACAACTGTGGCGAGAACTTTACTGGCCCCAAATTGGAAATTACAGGAAGTACCTATGTTGGAAGAGTGGCAGACAAAAATGATGGATTATGCGGAATTGGCAAAACTGACCTGCAGGATTCGAAACCAGGATGAATCAAAATTCCAAAGAGACTGGAGTAAATTCATTGACTATTTAAACAAGAACTGTAGAAGTTTGAAGACACTAGCAGGATTAAAATAAATCTTACAACATGGACTTGAATAAAGAGGAAACTGTGAGATGTAGATCGGAAATAGAAAACTGTTGGCAGGAGGGAGGGAAGTCATTGCTCGGCAGAGCGGGGGGGGGGAAGAGTTGTACAAATGAACGTGGAAATTTATTGTTGTTTGGTTAAAATGAAAACTTAATAAAAAAGTATTTTTTTTAAAAAAAGACACAAGGCAAGACTAGTCTCATGTGGTTGTTCACAGGTTCCAGATCAAGATCACCACGAGACCTATTCACCAACTGTGAAGTTTGAAAGCATAAGGTTAATGCTTAAAATTGCTGCTGAAGAGAAACTGAATGTTTCCCATTACGATGTGAAAACAGCCTTTTTGTATGGTACTCTGGATGAGAGTATTTACATGCTACCACCTGATGGTGTACAGGTAAAACAGGGATTGGTATGCAATCTCAAGAAATCTCTGTATGGTCTCAAGCAGAGTGCCCGTTGTTGGTACAGTGGTACCTCGGGTTAAGTACTTAATTCGTTCTTGAGGTCCATTCTTAACCTGAAACTATACTCAACCTGAAGCACCACTTTAGCTTATGGGGCCTCCTGCTGCTGCCACACCGCCGGAGCATGATTTCTGTTCTCATCCTGAAGCAAAGTTCTTAACCCGAGGTAATATTTCTGGGTTAGCGGAGTCTGTAACCTGAAGCGTATGTAACCCGAGGTACCACTGTACTCTAAATTGACAGAGGTATTGTTTTCTTTAGGTTTTCATCAAGGTAAAGCTGACCCATATGTGTTTGTCAAAGAGGGAAAGCAACACAAGCTCTATTGTATCTGTTTTGTTGATGATATACTTTTCTTATGGAAGGATGAAGCTATGTACAAAGCCACATTACAGGAACAATTTGACATGAAGGATCTTGGTGAGGTAACCAATTATCTCTCTCTTGAAATGAAGAGAAACCAGAAAGGTGATATTCTGGTATACCAGACAAAGAAAATAAATGATGTGATAGCTAAACTGAATTTAGATGATGCTAACACTGTTGATACACCTGTGGTTACAGGTTTTCAGATTGAAGATACTGGTGATGATTTTTCTGATGCTACTTTATTCCGCAGTGTTTTAGGCAAAATGAGTTTCATTGCTAGATGCACAAGACCAGACATTGAAGTCAGCGTGAATCTGTTAAACAGACATGCTACCAAGCCCACTGTTAAGGAACGGAAAGCGTTAAAACACATTGCTCGCTACCTGAAAGGTACTATGCATTACAGACTACGATTTAGTAATCAGAAAACGTGGTGTAGTACTTTATATCACACCTGCACTTGAACCCAAACTAATCCAAAAAGATGACAAAGGGAGAATTCTAGTGGTACAAATTAAAGTCTAGGGAGAAAAAATAATATTGGTAGGTATATATGCACCAAATGAAAACAAATAAAAATTCTTTCAAAAATTGGAAACAGCTCTCTTGGAGTTTGCAGACGAGAAGGTGATACTAATGGGAGACTTAAACGGAGTACCATCATTAGAGATGGACAGAACAATTAGGAAAAAAGATACCAAAGAAGGCAGGCTCCCAAAAACATTTTTTGACATGACAGAGACATTGAATTTAATATATTATTTGGAGAGTAAAACATCTGTTTGATAAACAGTTCACTTTCTTTTCCCATGTTCATGGCAGCAGTGCTCGGTTGGATCTGAAAAGAATTAGAATTAAAAGTAAAAAAAATTGAAATAAATCCCAGAACATTGTCGGATCATAATCCCATAATAATGGAAATTCAGAAAGAAAACCAATCCACTTTCAGATGGAGATTGAACAAAGATTTATTAGATGACAATAATTTTTTAGAAATCACAAAAAAGGCACTGGGAGATTATTTTAAATTAAATCTTGATAATGGAACCAAACTGCAAACAGTATGGGATGCCAGTAAGGTAGTTATGAGGGGACTGTTTAGCCAACAAAACTCAATCAAAAAGAAATTAAGGGGAAAGGAAAAAAAGGAAATCTTGGATGAAATATTAGAGAAAGAAAAAGAATTAATAATAAAAAATAAGGAGACAGTTAAGCAGGCAATTATATTATTACAAACACAATATTCACTGTTGATTAATGAGGAAATAGGGTGGAAAATTAAAAGGATGAAACAAAAGTATTTTGAACATGCCAACAAGCCAGGGAAACTGCTGGCATGGCAAATGAGGAAAAGTGAGCAAAAAAAATATTATATAAATAAGATAAAATCTAATGGCAAAGTCACAGATAAACCAAAGGAAATAAGGGAAGCCTTCATTAAATATTTTACTGATCTATATAAAAATGAATTGAAAAGAAGACCTTGATACAAGAATATATAAAAAGTAGTAACCTTCCAAAAATAAAAGAATAAAAGCTGACATTATTAAATGCCAAAATAACAGTGCAAGAATTATTAGAAGCAATAAACCAAGCAAAGACAGGTAAATCTCCAGGACCAGATGGAATCTCAGCCAAGTATTATAAAAAATTAAGTGAACAGCTTGTGATTCACTTAAAGGACATGATGAATGAGATTTTAAAAACAGGGGAAGTCCCAGAAACATGGAAAGAGGCGTACATAACATCAACCCCAGAGCAAGATTCAGATATAACTTTAGTTAAAAATTATAGGCCCATTTCATTATTAAATAATGATTACAATCTGTTTGCATATATTTTAGCCAACAGAATGAATTATTTTTTTTTTGAAGAATATATACATCAAGATCAAGCAGGATTTCTCACAGGCGGACAAATGAAAGATAATATTAGGAATGTTTTAAACATAATAGAATACCTGGAAGTTCAAAATGAAAAGCAAGCTGCATTGATGTTTATAGATGCAGAAAAAGCATTTGATAATGTTTCTTGGGACTTTATGAAAAAAGATCTTGAAGAAATGGAATTTGAAGAAAACATTAATAAGGGAATCCAAGCTATATATTCAGAACAGAACGCAAAACTAATTATTAATCAGGTGATAACAAATCAATGTAAAATACAAAAAGGAACTAGACAAGGATGTCCGCTATAACTGCTCTTGTTCATTTTGGTCCTGGAGGTTTTAGCAAGAAATATTAGAGCTGACAAAGATGTGGCAGGAATAAGAATAAAGAGAAATGAGCATAAACTGAAAGCTTTTGCGGATGATTTGGTTATTACTGTAGAAGATCCAAATAATTCCCAAATACTTAACTCTTTTAACAACTTCTATACCTATTTGTTGCTGCAATACTTCTACCAGGTCCTGTTTTTGACAATTATCTTCCCGTATTTTACGCTCCATAACACACACTTTTTCCCTCCTAGAAACTAAGGGGAAATGTCTGTGCGTGTTATGGAGCGAATGCCTACGGATGGCGGGGGGATCTGCAGCAGTCATGAGCAGAGGATCCATGGTTCCCCTTCCTTCCCTCCTCCGTGGCTCGCTTTGAAACAGCAAAGCGGGAGAGGAGCAGCTTACACAGGTGTAAGCGGCTCCTGTCTGGTTGGCTGCTTTAAAGCAACCATGCTCTCTGTCCCTCTCTCCTCCCCACTCAGCTCGCTAAATAGCAGCAAAGCTGAGCCGGGGAGGAGGGAGAGAAGCAGAGCCTGCTTGTTTTAAAGGAGCAAAGCGGAAGAGGAGAGGAGCCTTCTCCTCTTATACCCCTCTTCTGCATTATTAGCAGCATCCTTCTCCACACACCCCACACGTGTTCCTTCTCCCCTTAAACCCTGTTCTGCATTATTAGCAGCATCATTTTCCACACACTCCACGCATGCTCCTTGTCCCTTGCGTGCTTTTCCTTCCCTCCCCAAACTCACCGTCAGATCACATGTCTGTGGCCACAGCATGAACCACAAAAATCATACATCCACTGTTACGTTTAGAATATTTTTTTTCTTGTTTTCCTCCTCTAAAAACTACGTGCGTGTTATGGTCAGGTGCATGTTATAGAGCAAAAAATACGGTAGTTTTCTTTTTGTTCAATTTAAAACCTGCCACCTGCCCAAACTGTTCTATCTCCTCTAGTACTTCTTTAACACTTGTAGATGGCTCTTCAATTGTTAATACCAAGTCATCGGCAAAGGCTTTCACTTTGTACTCATTTTGACCGACTGTAATTCCCTTTATTAACTCATTTCTCCTTATTGATGTTAAGAAGACTTCCAGTACCGATATTAATAATAATGGGGATAAAGGACACCCTTGTCTTGTGCCTTTAGTAATTTCAATATTTTCTGTTACTATATTATTTACAATCAGTTTTGCTCTCTGTTCCGCATATATCGCTTTTATTCCATTTAGGAAGAATTGACCCGTATCCATAAATTCCAAATTTTTTAACATAAATTCCCAAGATATATTATCAAAAGCCTTTTCCGCATCCACAAAAATTAACATTGCTTGCTTTTCTTTCCTGGCAGTCAGATATTCAATTATATTAATTTCCTTATATTATCTTTCATCTGTCTGCCAGGTAGAAAGCCTGCTTGATGTTAGGATATTTCCGTTCCACCTTAAAAGGGAGCAGGATGTTTGTGTCACAGCCTGCATATTTCCTGTTCACAGGATGTTTCTGTTGTTTCTATGCTTTCGTTTTCTCTCTGTGCCTGAGACATCAACGCAGGCAGTCATGTTTTCTTTGTTCTGATCAACGCTGAATAAAATTGTAAATAATGCTCTCCTGCGTGCATCTTTCGCTGTGCGAATTCTGCTGATAGAGCGTGCATCAGCTCTGGAATGTGGCAAGCTATTTCTGGAGCTTGTGTCGCTAATTGAATGATACTGCGTGTCTACGGAAGGTCGATGGATCGCAACGGAGACGACGTGGGGTCATGATGGACTCTGTCTCCCTAGCAGTATCCCAACAACAGGTTTCAGGCCCAGATTCACGGCACTTACAGGAGAGTAAGACTGTGACAGACTGCTGAGGTACGTGTGGGAAAAGCAAAAGTCACGGCTTTTCGTTGCCACGGCAGAGTCTCTTTGAAGTCTAGCTGACTAATTGGCCTGGGAGTCGAGCCAAGCAGGCCTCAAGATTTATGAGTAGCCAAGATAAGGAGCCTCTGAAGTGAAAAAGGCTCATGGCTCAAGTAAAACCCTGGAATGGAGTTTTTACAAGCCTCAGATGATGGCACTGAGTGCCCAGAGTTAAATCGGCACAATTATGAGACTTGGGCAAAATGGTGTGAAAGTCTACTACGACAGTTTGGAGTGTGGCATACTGTGTGTGAAGCCCCTCCAGTTGCTCTGACAGATAGATTGAGGGCCCAAGATTCAAGGGCCATAGACGTAATTGTCTTATCCGTCTCTCTGGAGGAAATTGCCACGCTAGCTGGCAACACGACTGCACGTCAGATGTGGAATGCTTTGAAGATAGCCCATCTGCCAGTCATCCCAGCCCAGAGTTTGACTGCATCGGAGGTCCTGGCTGTTTCCCAGAATGAGAGTGTATGCAGGGATGCCGAGGGCACCGGTTGCAAGCTGCAGGGGGAGCTGACTGTGATGTCATCCCAGGCAGCATTCCAGCCTCCAGGGGGAGCCAAGGAGTCGGCAGCTGAGAGCTCTGTTTCTCTTTTTTTTTTTTTTTATAATTAATTTTTATTCAAATTTATAATAACCAATCCAATTACAATTTAACATCCAATTTAACTTATACATCTTATAGACTTCCATCAACCTATCTGACAATTTCCATATTTTTCACAACATTTCACATTCCTTAAATTGTGTTGCACTTTAACAGTCCTTATTTTATCTTTCCTTTTAAACAACATTCCTTACTATTCTCTTCACAAAGCTTCCTGAAATCCAACAAGCGTTATTTCCTGATCACACACAGTTTTGATATACTCTGTAAATTTGTTCCAGTCCTCGGTGAACCTCTGATCGCGTTGGTCTCTAATTTTACATGTTAATTTATCCATCTCTGCGTATTCCATCAGTTTCATTCTCCATTCCTCCCTCGTTGGCATTTCTTCCTGTTTCCATTTTTGGGCCATCAAGATTCTGGCAGCTGTGACTGCATATCTAAATAGTTTCACATCTTTCTTTTCAACATCATTACCTAGTATGCCTAATAACAATGCTTCTGGTTTCTTTACAAACGTGTATCTCATCATTTTTTTCATCTCGTTATAAATCATTTCCCAGAAGCTTTTCACTTTCTTGCATTCCCACCACATGTGATAAAATGTTCCTTCTTTCTCTTGACATTTCCAACATTTATTACTAACTTTAAACATCTTACCTAATTTCACTGGAGTTATATACCATCTGTATAACATTTTCATCACATTCTCTTTTATCGTGGTACATGCGGTGAATTTCATTCCCTCTTTCCATAACCTTATCCAATCATCAAATTGTATATTGTAACCAAAATCTTTAGCCCATTGAATCATTGCCGTTTTAACTTCCTCGTCTTTTGTATGCCATTCAAGTAATAGTTTGTACATTTTTGACAATACTTTTACATCACTATTCAAAATTTCTTGCTGAAACTTTGATTTTTTTCCTGAGTAACCTTTCTCCCGCATCTCTTTTTTAAACATTGCATTCAATTGAAAATAATGCAGCCAATCATACACTTTTTCTTTAACCTCTTCATATGGTTTCAAATTCCATTTATCACCTTCTTTGATTATTAAATTTTCATATGTAATCCAATCTCCTGTCATATTGACTTTTTTCGTGCTCATTATCTCCAGTGGGGATAACCACATTGGAGTTTTCGGCTCTAATAGATTTTTATACCTATTCCATACTTCAATTAACGTACCTCTAAAAATATGACTTTCAAAACCTCTGTGTACTCTATTTTTGTCACACCATAGATAAGCGTGCCACCCAAATCTGTTGTCATGTCCCTCTAAGTCCAACAATTCCGTATTCTCCAATTTTATCCATTCTTTCAACCAGCAAAGACACGAAGCCTCATAATATAACTTCAGGTCTGGCAGGGACTTCCGGCGGATCGCGAAGTGGAAGCAAGCGGGATCTTTTGCTCGCAAGAGTATCCAGCTATCGGGAGGAAAAAGGGGGGTTTGCAAGGGCGCCGCAGCCCCCCAAACACTCTTGGAAGGGAATCCAAGAGGCAGGGGTCCCAGCTCTGCCGTTTAAATTCTCCCCCGGCCACCAAGTAGTCCCTTTTGGGGGCGACGAGTGTGGCGGGGTTGAGACGTCGGCAGCGGGAAGCCATTTCTATCTCCCCATAGCGAAGCCCCGAGCTTGCGCACAAAGCGATCCGTTCTCAAACAAGAAGAAAACGAATTGGGATTTTATAACGGCGAATTTTATGATTGATTCGGACAAATTTGGACTAATTCGTGGAGGCAGGGTGCTAAAAAGGAGGTCAGCCTTGCCGGGAATTGGATTTGGGCACAGAAGAATTCACGGAGCGGAAAGACTGTAAGTTTTGACAAGCGGTAAAGTTTTCTTTAAAGATATATCGGAGAGACTGTAAGAGGAAAGTCTCCTATAATACTGACTGTGTAATAAGCGAAAAGAGAAAGGAACTGTGGTGGAGCATTTAAAAACAGACGCTCGGAGAACTCTTTGTGAGCGGGGGGAAGGAGAAAAGGAGACTGTGAGATTACTTTCACTTTTAAAAAAACTGCGTAGTAAAAGTTGCGGACTCGGAGACATTGATTTGAAACTATTTAAATATATGTAATTCAAGTAAATGATGATGGACACCTGCCCCTTTTCTTTTGAAATTCTCTGTTGGGATATTTAAAGAACCTGCGGGACAGTAAAGCTATTATTTTTGTTACTGCTGAGTCTCCCCCCCCCCCGTCTCTTTGAAGCTACAAGCAAGAGATACAAAACGCCATTTTGTTGCCAAGAGAGAACACCCTGGTGGCTATTTAGTTACCAAAGGAAGTTACTTCTTCTACTCCTCTGCAACGGATTTTTGTGGATATGCCCTTCTTCGTCTGTTTTTTCCCTATATAAGGAATATCAATGAGTTTGCTCTCTGGGTCTTTTTTGGTTTTTCTTGGGAATTACGTCACTCATTTTGTTTGGAACCTGGGCCATTGGAATTAAAGATTTTTGCAAGTGACTCTTGGGAAAGATAGAAGAATTGTTATTGTTCTAAACTACGCAACCAACTCCTGGGATTTAGCCAAGCAAGTGGCAAGAAGTTACAGAAGGGTCTTTTGATTTATTCGACTGTTGCTTACACACTAATTAACTCTTTCCCCTACCAGAATTGAAAATATTTGGACTTGGTGTACGATATAGATGTATAAGATACGGAAACTGTTTAAATGATATTGAGTTTAGGGATTTTATTCCGGTTGTATATTGAACAAAAAATAGTTTGTTGATAGCTAATAAGGTCGGGTAAAACAAAAGTATTGGTTTTGCTGTTTATATTATTAATTATTTGTGTAAAAGATAAAAAGGGAAGGGGAAGGTAAAATGTCGCATACCCAGAAAAAGATAGAAGGAGGAACACCAGGAGAGAGAAAGGGTTCAAAACAAGAATCGGAATGGAAGGCAGATATTGTAAAGATGTTTTCAGAACTTAAATCAGACATAAAAAGCAGTGAGAAAAATCTTGAGAGTAAACTGGGCAATATGGAAACTAAATTAGAACAAATGGATAATAAAATTGACTTAACAGTGAATGAATTGAAAGACCAAATGAAGGAAATCGCAAAGAAAAACACCGAGATTGTCAAAAGAACACAAAACCTGGAAGAAGGAATGAAAAGGACAAAATTAGAAGTGAGAGAGGTGCGAAAGGAAGAGGAAAAAATAAGAGCAGAAATGTCTGAAGTGAACAGGACGCAGGAAGAGCTCTGGGACGCGGTTGCGATGAATGAACTTCGGCAACGGGAGTCTAATCTGAGATTAAGATCGGTGCCAGAAACTCAGGGAGAAAAGATCAAAGAAAAATTGACGACAGAAATTGCCCAATGGCTGGATATGAAAATTGAAGATGTGCAGAAAACGATACAAAATGCATTTAGGATAAAAATAAGAACGACCAAAGCCAAAAAATTCCCTGGTGATTGCCTGATCATCTTTAGGGACAAAGAAATGAGAGACCTGATTCTGCAAAGAAATAGAGAGAAGCGTCTAAATATTGATGGAAATTATATAATTATTTTTAAAGACGTGCCGGTGAGACTATTGAAAAAAAGGGATCGATACAGACAATTAGTACAAACATTGAAGAAAAATGGAATAGAATTTAAGTGGGAATTTCCAGAAGGAGTGACATTTGCATATAAAGGGAAGAGACACAGACTGACTAAACCAGAAGATGTGGGAAAATTTCTTAGAAGATACAGAGAGCTGACCAGAGTTGGAGAAGAGGCAGAAGTGTTGGGAGCTAGAGGTGGTGAAGGAGATTCGGCAGAGTTGGAGGAGGGAGAGGAGCGAGACAGTAAAGAGAAAAGAAAAGGAAGAGGAGAAGAAGAGGACGAAGAAGAGGAAAGCGAAGAAGATAAGGAAGAGGAAGAGAAGTAAAAAGAGGAAAAAGAATTTATTTAATTGTTAGACATCATGGCTTTAAAATTATGGACATGGAATATAAATGGCTTGAATGAAAGGAAAAAAAGGAATAAAGTGATACAATACCTAAAACAGAAGAATTTGGACATTATTTGTTTACAAGAGACTCATGTTAAAAAAGCACATAGGAAAATTTTGGTTAATAAAAAATTGGGAAATGAATTTGTTTCATCGGATAAAAGCAAGAAGAGAGGGGTGGTTTTGTATATAAAAAGTAAATTAGAGGCACAGCAACTATTCAAGGACGAGGAAGGGAGGATTATAGCAGCACAAGTCAATTGGCTAGGCGAAAAATTAATCATTATTGGAGTTTATGCACCAAATGGATGCAAAGCAGACTTTTTTAAAGGATTGGAGGAAAAACTATTTGAATATTTGGATCAGAAAATAATAATAATGGGAGACTTTAACGGGGTGGTCTCAATGGAAATGGACAGACTTCGGGCTAAAGGTAAATCGAAAGAGGGGAAACTACCAAAAACCTTTTTTGATATGGCGGAAAACTGCAATTTGGTGGATATCTGGAGATTGAGACACCCGTTAGAAAAACAATTTACATTTTATTCAGAAGTTAATCAAGCAATGTCTCGAATTGATCAGATTTGGGTTTCTGGTGAGCTAACTACAAGAATATTAAAGATTGAGATCCAACCCAAAGTATTATCAGACCATAATGCGGTGAAAGCCATTCTAAAAGGGAGTGAAGAAAAGTCCTTCAGGTGGAGGTTAAATGAAAACCTTCTAGATGACCAAAAAATTGTGGATATGGCGAAGAAATGCTTGACGGATTATTTTGTAAACAATTCTAATAAAGGAACGAAAACGAGTGTGGTCTGGGACGCCAGCAAAGCCGTAATGAGAGGATTTTTCATTCAACAAAATTCAATTAAAAATAGAATGAGAGAAAAAGGGAAAAAGGAAATTTTAAAACAAATAATGGAAAAAGAAAAGAAATTAACGATAAGGCCAGGCGATGAGAAAGTAAAGCAGAGTATAAAAATGTTACAGACACAATTCGCAATGATAATTAACAAAGAAGTGGAATGGAACATAAGAAGAATGAAGCAAAAAAATTTTGAATATGCAAACAAATCTGGAAAGTGGCTTGCGTGGCAAATTAAAAAGAGGAAGGAACAAAGTACAATTAAGAAAATCAAAATAGAAGATCAAGAGATAGAGAACCCGAAGGGAATAAGGAAAGGTTTTGTGGACTTTTACAAAGACTTATACAAAAGAAAAGAGAAACTTAACATTAAAGCAATAGAAGAATATTTAAATAAGAAAAAGGTGCAAAAAGTATCAGACAGCAATAAAATTAAATTGAATGAACCAATAGAACTGGAAGAAGTCTCAAGAGCAATAAAGGATTTAAAAAATGGGAAGGCGCCAGGGCCGGATGGATTCAGTGCAAGATATTACAAAGAGATGAAGCACACTTTACTTGTACCATTGAAAGATGTAATGAATAAGATATTGGAAAAAGGAGAATTACCTGAAACTTGGAAGGAAGCATACATAACGTTAATACCCAAACAAGACTCGGATTTAATGCAGGTTAAAAACTATAGGCCAATTTCGCTACTGAATAACGATTATAAAATGTTTGCAAATATTTTGGCAAATAGGATGAAAAAGGTATTGAATGAAATGATACATAAGGACCAAGCGGGTTTCCTTCCCGGGAGACAAATGAAAGATAACATAAGAAATGTGATTAACATAATTGAATATTTGTCAAGCGGGAAGGATAAACAAGCGATGTTGATTTTTGTGGATGCGGAAAAGGCCTTCGATAACATCTATTGGGAGTTTATGTTAAAGAATATAGAATATATGGATGTAGGTCAATCTTTCTTAAGTGGTATAAAGGCAATATACTCAGAACAGAGAGCAAAGTTAATTGTGAACAACGTTATAACAGAAGATATTGCCATAATGAAAGGTACAAGACAAGGGTGTCCGTTGTCTCCGTTGTTATTCATCTCGGTCCTGGAGGTCTTCCTAAGAACTATAAGAAACAATGAAAATATAAAAGGAGTAACTGTGGGTAGTAATCAATATAAGGTCAAGGCCTTTGCCGATGACTTGGTTATAACTATTGAGGATCCTATACAGAGTGTTAAAGAAGTGATAGAAGAAATTGAACATTTCGGTCAGGTGTCAGGTTTCAAATTAAATAGGAAAAAAACCAAAATAATGGTTAAAAATTTGGATCAAGAAGTTATAGAAGAAATACAGCAGCAAACAGAAATGAATGTAGTAAAAAAAGTAAAATACTTAGGAATTACGTTAACTCCTAGAAATATTGACTTGTTTCAAAATAATTATGTACCAGTTTGGAATAAGATTAAACGGGACTTAGACGTATGGGCAAGAATGAGATTATCGTTTTGGGGAAGAATTGCAACAATAAAAATGAGCGTGCTACCGAAAATGTTGTTTTTGTTCCAGATGATACCAATAATTAAAGGAGTGACTATTTTTAAAGAATGGCAAAGAACAATGTCAAAATATATCTGGCAGGGCAAAAAGCCGAGAATTAAATTTAAGATATTAACAGATGCAAAAGAAAGAGGAGAGCTCTGTTTCTCATGGGAGCCAAGGTCATCCTCACAGATACCGGAAGGCCAGAAGTAAACAGAGACAGATGCCTGCAGATGGCCCGAAGCAGAAGGGGGGTGTAAAGCCCAAGCCAGGGAAAAACAAGGCTTTGTTTGCTGGCACTGCTTTTCCAAAAGCGGAAGGCAAGTTTGATGGCCAGGAGCAGGGGGGCAAGCAGCAAAAGCCCACACCGGTGGAAAACAAGGTTTTGCTTGCCAGAAAAGCTGCTCCAAAGGCCAAGGCCAGGTTTATTGTAGATTCGGGATGCACCCGCCATCTGGCAAAAGATAAGCATCTGTTTATCTCCACACCTCAAGACGGAGAGATCCACCAGGCTGATGGAAAGACGTTGCGAATCGCAGGAGAAGGGACTGTGAGACTGGCAAGTCTGCACACAACCATCAAAGATGTACTTTATGTTCCAGATTCTGCAGACAATTTGCTCAGTGTCCCACAGCTGACTGGGCGTGGCTTTGAGATTTCCTTCAAGAGGAGCGTCTGTGTCATCAGGAAAGGCAAAGAGGACATTTTGCATGCAAAGTTTATAGATGGTTTGTTCTGTATAACTTATGATGACAATGCTGCTGTTGTGTCTAATGTTGATTCTTGTTGTGTTGCACAAACTAACAAAGTTCTTCATGCAGGATGCATTCACGAGGCACATCAAAGATTTTGTCACATGTCTTGGCAAGCACTGGCCAAGATGCCTGGATTGGTTCAGGGTTTGAACATCAAACCCTGTAAGTTTCACATGAAATGTGTATCTTGTGCAGAGAACAAGGTGAAGGTTGCTCCAAAAGGCAAGGAGTCTAGCAGGCAGGCTTCCAAACCCTATCAGCTAGTCCACGCAGACCTGGTTGGTCCACTTGCGCCCTCTTTGGGTGGAGCAAGGTACTTCATGGTTCTAATTGATTCTTTTTCCAGGTACATTCATGTGTTTATGCTCGAGCAGAAATTGCAAGCATTTCCTAGGTTCAAGGCATTCTGTGCTTGGTTGGAGAATGTTCACAGTAAGCGTATTGGCTGCCTCTTTACTGATCGGGGCGGGGAGTTCACTTCTCAGCAGTTTGAAGCTTTCCTGACCGAGAAGGGAATCCAGCATGACTTGTCAACGCCTAGATCACCATGGATGAATGGACTTGCGGAGCGAGCAAATCAGACTTTGCTTCAAGGCCTGAAAACCTTGTTGCATGATGCCAATCTCCCTGAGAAGTATTGGGGGGAGGCTCTGTCCACGTTTGTTTACACTTATAATCGCAGACTGTCATCACCTATTGGTTGTACTCCCTATGAGAAGATGTTTGGTAAGAAACCTTACGTCAAGCACATGAGAATCTTTGGTTCTGACATGTGGGTACACACCCCACAGAGCAACAAGCTTGGGAAGCGTGGGGCACATGGTTTGTTCATGGGGTACGAAAAAGGTGCATACAGAGTATGGATGACTGACTCTAAGTCCATTAAGTTCACAAAGAGTGTTGAGTACAATCCTAAGTGGGGGGGAAATGTGGGAATTTTCCAGAGTTACCCAGAGGAAGATGAAGGTGATGTGAAAAAGGCAGATGGTGTTGAGGTAGAAGAGGAAGCTGAGGATGAGGATGATGATGATGATGATCAGAGTTCGGATTCCAGTTCAGTGGGCGGCGCTGCTGCTGGTGTCAGCGACAGTGATGACACAGCAGACTACAAGAACGCAAAGGCCTCAGTCAGACCATCTGATGCGTCTGACAATGAACTGGAAGAACCACTGTTCACCATTGGTCACTTTTCTCCTAAGAAGGAGGAAATGAGTCCAGAAGACTTGCGTCTAGTACGCAGATCTGAAAGGGCGACCAAAGGCAGACCTCCAAAGAGATTTGCTGATGAGTTTGCTAAGACGGCAGCTGCTGTTCTTAGTAGCTCAGAGAAGGTGTGGGAACCTTCAAGCTTCAAAGAGGTTCGGGAGTTAACCTCTAAAGATGCTGAGCCTTGGCTTAATGCCATGAAGGCTGAAGTTGATTCCTTAAACAGGAACCAAACTTGGGAGCTGGTACCAGTAGTCCCAGGAATGAAACTGGTTGGCAGCAAATGGGTCTTCAAGGCCAAGACAGACCAGAATGGCAAGGTAGTCAGACACAAAGCCAGATTGGTTGCCAGAGGTTTTTCACAGGTACCAGGACAGGATTACCATGAGACCTACTCACCCACCGTCAAGTATGAGAGCATTCGGCTAATGCTCAAGATTGCTGCAGAGGAGAAACTGCATGTTTCCCATCATGACATTAATACAGCTTTCTTGTACGGGGTTTTGGGGGAGGAGCTGTATATGCTTCCACCTGATGGAATGCAGATACAGAAGGGAATGGTCTGTAAACTTCGGAAATCCTTATATGGTCTCAAGCAGAGTGCCAGGTGTTGGAACACAAAACTCACTGAGACGTTGCTTTCTCTAGGTTTTCACCAGGGCAAAGCTGATCCGTGTGTGTTTGCCAAGGAGGAGGGGCAAAACAAACTGTATTGTTTATGTTTTGTTGATGATCTTCTGATGTTTTGGAAGAATCAGGCTTTGTACCAAAGCACCCTAGGATCTTGGTGCGGTATCCAACTATCTTTCTCTGCAGGTGGAGAGGGACCAAGCAGGTAATTTTCTGGTACACCAAACACAGAAAATTGCTGATGTATTAACCAGGTTGAATTTGGTTGATGCAAACCCAGCAGACACACCGATGGTGACAGGTTACCAGGTAGATAGTACTGCTGAAGCGTTTTCTGACACTACGCTGTACAGATGCATTCTAGGCAAGTTGAATTTCATTGCTAGATGCTCAAGACCTGACATAGCTGTAAGCACTAAGCTGCTTAGCAGACATGCAAACAATCCTACTGTTCAGGATTGGAAAGCTCTGAAGCGCATAGCCCGCTATTTGAAAGGGACTTTGCACTACAGGCTGAGGTTCACCCGTCAGAAGACTGGAGGTCTTGAAATCTTTGCAGATGCAAGTTTTGGAAGTGACACCACGGATGGTACAAGCACTTCTGGAGTATGCTACATGTACAACCACTGTCTGTTTGACTGGCTGTGCAAGAAGCAGACGACAGTGAGCCTAAGTTCCTGTGAAGCAGAACTCAATGCTCTGTCATTTTCACTCATGGATTGTGAATGGTTGATGCAACTGTTTAAGGACATCAGAGTTTCTGTGAAATGTCCTATACAAGTGTATCAAGACAATAGATCCTGTTTGGCTTTGCTGAACTCAGAGAGTTGCAAGCAAAGAACCAAGTACTTGCAGATTAAGCTACATCGTGCAAGAGAGTGTATTCAGAAAGGACTCATTCAGGTGTCCTACATGCCAGGAAATGAAATTCCTGCTGATCTGTTGTCTAAGGTTGTTAACAGAGAACAACTTAAGGTTTATGTACAGAGGTTGCAATTGGGTTGAACCACAGGTACTACAGGTTACACGGAAAGGGGGAGGATGTTAGGATATTTCCGTTCCACCTTAAAAGGGAGAAGGATGTTTGTGTCACAGCCTGCGTATTTCCTGTTCACAGGATGTTTCTGTTGTTTCTATGCTTTCGTTTTCTCTCTGTGCCTGAGACATCAACGCAGGCAGTCATGTTTTCTTTGTTCTGACCAACGCTGAATAAAGTTGTAAATAATGCTCTCCTGCGTGCATCTTTCGCTGTGTGAATTCTGCTGATAGAGCGTGCATCAGCTCTGGAATGTGGCAAGCTATTTCTGGAGCTCGTGTAGCTAATTGAATGATACTGCATGTCTACGGAAGGTCGATGGATCGCAACGGAGACGACGTGGGGTCATGATGGACTCTGTCTCCCTAGCAGTATCCCAACACTTGATCCTTATGAATAATTTCATTCAATATTTTTTTCATTCTGTTTCCAATATGGTTGCAAATAATTTATAGTCATCGTTTAACAGAGAAAACGGTCTATAATTCTTTACTTGTGTTAAATCCGAATCTTATTTTTGAATAAGTGTAATATATGCTTCTTTCCATGTTTCTGGCAATTCCCCCTCTTTAAATCTATTATTCATTACTTCTTTCAATGACACAAGTAGGGTGTATTTCATTTCTTTGTAGTATCTTGCTGTAAATTCATCCGGTCCCAGTGTCTTTCCACTTTTCAAGTCTTTTATAGCAGCTTTGATTTCTTCTATTTCAATTGGGTCATTCAGTCTGGCCTTTTTGTCTGTCGGAATTTTCTGCACCTCTTTCTGTCTCAAGAAGTCTTCTATTTTCTTAACGCTATTTTTTCCAGTTTTTTTATATAAATGTCTATAAAAGTCCACAAATCCTTTTCTGATTTCTTTCAGATTATCTATTTCTTTTCCTTCCAGTATGGTCTTATTAATTGTATTCTGCTCCTTTCTCCTTTTAATATGCCATGCCAGCCATTTTCCAGATTTATTAGCATGTTCAACGTTCTTTTGTCTCATTCTTTTAATATTCCATTCTACTTCTTTATTTATTATCATTGCAAATTGAGTTTGAAATATTTTAATATTCTGTTTCATTTTCACACTGTTTGGGTTTTTAATTAATTTCTTCTCAAAACAAGGAATGGACCCAAATATTATAAAGAACTACAGGCCAATTTCACTACTGAATATTGATTACAAAATTTTTGCAGGTGTGTTAGCAAATAGATTGAAAAAATGCTTGAACAGAGTAATAGGCAGGGACCAGAATTGCTTCTTACTGGGGAGACAGATAAAAAATAATACAAGAATAGTGATTGATCTTCTAGAATATATTGATATGAAACCTAGTAAGAAGGTGGCAATGCTACTGGTAGATGCGGAGAAAGCCTTCAACAGTGTGGCCTGGGATTTTCTGGTCCACACTGTGGAAAGTTTGAAACTTGGGAACAAAATATCAAATGGTATTAAAGCGATATATGAAAACCAGAAAGCTAAGCTAATAATTAACAATGAAATAACTGAAGAATTCCAAACTGAAAGAGGCACCAGACAAGGATGCCCTCTATCTCCACTTTTGTTTATTATGACGCTGGAAACACTCCTAATAGCGATAAGAAAGGACCTAAAAATCAAGGGGATTAGTCTAGGTAATAGACAATATAAAGTTAAAGCATTTGCGGACAATGTAATCATTACTACAGAAAACCCAGAAGTATACCAGAAGCACTAAAGAAATTGTTTGAATATGGAGGAGTATCAGGCTTTAAGTTAAATAAAGAAAAATCTAAATTACTAACGAAAAATATGGGGGTAAAGGAACAGGAAGAATTGGAAAGAGTAACAGGCCTTAAAATTACTACAAAAGTTAAGTATTTAGGCATCTGGATCACAAATAAAAATACCAATTTGTACAAGGATAACTATGTGAAGAAGTGGAAGGAAATAAAAGGACATCTAAATTAATGGAATAAATTGAACTTGTCCTTATGGGGAAGGATATCCTTGATAAAAATGTCAATTCTACCAAAAATGCTCTTCCTTTTCCAGACGATCCCAATAATTACCGGGACAAAATGTTTTAAAGGTTGGCAAAGGGATCTTTCTAATTTTATCTGGCAAGGTAAGAAGCCAAGAGTAAGGTTCAAAGCGAGCCCGTCGCAAGCGAGGGATTTTTCCGCTGGAGGAATCCCAGCTAATTCGGTCAAAACGGGGGGTTATTGGGCGAAATTACCCCCCCATAAAGCCTCTGGAGGGTGTCCAGAGGGTCAGGTTCCCGGCAGTGCCTAGAGCTAACCTACCAGCCGCCAGGTAACCCCGAAAAGGGGCGAAGAGCACGGAGGGAGGATCAGCAGGCTATCGGGAAGCCATTGCTATGGCCGATTAGCGAAGCCCCGACCTTGCAAGGAACAGCGCTCCGCTCTCAAATTTAAGAAATTCGGACTCAACAAAAGTACAATTTGGAAGAAACAACATTGAGGAAGGTCCCGTAATTAAAAGGATTATTACAGAGTTCAGCTGTCATCTGGAATCAGCGCAGACGCAGCACTGTATGCAGAGCTGGAAAATGAAAGTGAGTTGCCACTAGCGGCTATTGTTTCCGTTTCTCTCTAAACTCTTAGAATTAAAGTTAAAAAGTATAAAAGAGACTCTGGAAGAGGTTACAAGGATACAGGAAGATTAGTACAGTAAAAGAGGGATCAGAAAGTTACTATAGTGGCAAATAGACGTCTTTGGTGTAGCGAAGGATGTATAAGGCTTGAAGTTTTTTCCCACTTTCACTTTTAAAGACAAAGAGACGCGTTGGAAGGAGAGCCTTCGACTCCATTGTTAAGAGTCAAAAGGCTGCTGTTGCAGAGGGAGAATTAAAGCCTCTTTTCATCTTTTCGTCGATATAGGCTCTTAAGAGGATAAAACTAAATATAGCGTAATCAGGAATTGAGGTGGTTTTTTCTTTTTTCTTTTTCTTTTTCTTTCCTTTGGAGACTGACATTTACTGAATTTTAGATCTACGCCACTTATCAGGACTTCGATTCCCTAGTGGATGGAATCAGACATTACAACTTGTTTTTTCTATGATTTTCCTTGCCAGTGGAATATTTTTAAGAAACAGGATATTTGACTTCTCCCACTTCATGTTTTGGGTGCTAGGTGGAATACTCCTTCTGGGACTCTATTGATTCATCTGTAAAAGTGTTTAAATATATTTTGGATTTAATACCAATTAGATAATTAAGAAGCAATTGGCTGAGTTGATATTGATTTTTGAAAATTATTTTTGGAAAATAACTAATTTTGGACATTATATTGGAATTAAAAAAGAAATTATCTGGATTAAATCATTTATGGATTATGATTTTTTTTGTTTGGATCATAACTGGATCATAACTGGATTACAACCCTATATGGGAGGAAGTGCAAGAGAAGACTCTAATTAAGGATTAGCCCGATTGGGGGCAAGAAGATTGTTCTATACTGTGGTTTGGATTTTGGATTTGGCTTCTCCTTTTCTCCTTTGAAGTTATTAATAGGAGATAATCCGGCAACTTATCTATCTGGGTACCCCCTCTCTTGAAAGTCAACCGTCTCTACACACTGTAATTTTCTTTTTTTTCTTATCTCACCAATTTAAAATCACTCATTACTACTTTATTACCTGTTCTACTCCCTACTCTACTCCCTACTTTTGTGGAAGAGACATATCATAAACCAAAAATTGAAACTGTAAAAATTGTTTAAAGTGTATCAGCTGAATTTGGTATATAATAATTGATTATTGGTTAATTTATTGAATAAGGTTTTGTTCTGTATAGCAATTTGGTGAAGGACTGGGGAGGGAGATTGTAGAAGGTAGAAATGGCATATCAACAGAAGAAAGGGGTGGAGGGGGTGACACCGACAGAAAGGAGAGCATCTAAGCAAGAATCGGACTTCAAAGCAGAAATATTGAAAATGTTTGCAGAAATCAAACAAAGTGAAATGAATTTGGAAACAAAATTAGAGCAAGTGGATAGTAAAATTGGCGAAATGGACAAAAAAATTGACGAGACGGTTAATGAAT
The DNA here is from genome assembly GCF_964270895.1 of Podarcis filfolensis. Lineage (NCBI taxonomy): Eukaryota > Metazoa > Chordata > Lepidosauria > Squamata > Lacertidae > Podarcis > Podarcis filfolensis. The sequence continues at coordinate 34,551,079 of NC_139619.1, read as the reverse complement.
TGAAAGGACAAATAAGAGAGGTATCAAAAAGAACTTTATCATTGGAAGAAGGGATGAAAAAGGTGAAATTAGAAATGAAAGAGGTGAAACGGGAAGAAAAGAAGATGAAAATGGAGATGATGGAAATATATAAAGCACAGGAAGATATTAAAGATGCAATGGCTATGAATGAACTAAGACAGAGGGAGGTGAATCTGAGGCTGAGATCTGTGCCGGAAATACAGAATGAAGATATTAAAGAGAGACTGATAATGGAGATAACGCAATGGTTGGAGTTACCAACAGACGAAGTGGTAAAAACAGTACAAAGTGCATTTAGAATGAAAGTAAGATCAAACAAAGCAAGGAAATTTCCAGGGGACTGCCTAATTACATTTAAAGACAGAGAAATGAGAAATTTGATACTACAGAACAGAGAGAAAAGATTATACATAGATGGAAATTACATAATCATTTTTAAAGATATACCAATAAGATTGCTGAAACGAAGAGATCCATACAAGCCATTGGTACAGATTCTCAAGAAAAATAAAATCGACTTCAAGTGGGAATTCCCTGAAGGAGTCTTGTTTTTCTACAAAAGCAAGAAGCGCAGGTTAATAAACCCAGAAGAAACAGGGAAATTTTTGAGAAAATACAAGGAACTGAAGGCAGAAGAGGAAGAAGCCAAGGGTGCAGATGGAGGGGCAGGATCTAAGGAAGAGTCAGAATCGGGGGAGGAAAAAGAAAGTAGTCGGATGAAGAAGTAGAAAAAGAAGAAGGAGAGGAAAAGGATACGTTATAAGAAAATTATTTTAAATCTATTTAATTGGAATGCATCATGGCGCTAAAATTTTGGAATTGGAATATTAATGGGATGAATGATAAGAAAAAATGAAATAAAATTGAACAATTTTTGAAAAAGAAAAATTTGGACATTATATGTTTACAAGAAACACATGTGGCAAGGAAACACAGAAAAATACTGATTAATAAAAGATTAGGGAATGAATTTGTATCTTTGGACAAAGAAAAAAAAAGAGGGGTAGTTCTATATATCAAAAATAAAATTGAATCTCAACAAATCTTTAAAGACGAAGAAGGAAGAATTATAGCAGTTCAGATCAAATGGCAAAGTGAAAATTTGATAATTGTCGGGATCTATGCACCTAATGGAAACAAGACTGATTTCTACAAAATCTTGGAAGAAAAACTATTTGACTATATGGATCAAAAAATTATAATAATGGGTGACATGAACGGAGTGGTTTCATTGGAAATGGACAGACTAAGAAAAGGAACAAATAAAGAAGGGAAACTACCTAAGACTTTTTTTACGATGACTAAGAACTGTGGTTTGATTGACATTTGGAGACTCAGACACCCATTGGAGAAGCAATTCACTTATTATGCAGAACCAAATCAGTCAATGTGAAGAATAGATCAAATATGGGTTTCGAACGAACTGACACCAAGAATCCAACAAATTGAAATACAACCTAAAGTAATTTCGGATCATAATCCAATAAAGATGGAATTAAAAGGTTTCGAGGAAAGGACTTATAGATGGAGAATCAATGAATATCTATTAGATGATCAGCAAACTTTAGAAAAAGCGCGAAAGAAACTAACGGAATATTTTGTGGATAATATCAATAAAGGGACAAAGATGAATGTGGTTTGGGACGCAAGCAAAGCAGTTATGAGAGGCTTTTTCATTCAGCAGAACTCATTGAGGAATAAAAATAGAGAAAAAGTAAAAAAAGAAATTTTGAAGCAGATTATGGACAATGAACAAAAACCAATTAGAAAACCAAATAACCTAAAAATTAAGCAAGAAATTAAGACCTTACAAAGTCAATTTGCAATGATAATAAACAAAGAAGTGGAATGGAATATAAAAAGGTTGAGACAGAAAAACTTCGAATTTGCTAACAAATCGGGCAAATGGTTAGCGTGGCAAATCCAAAAGAGAAAGGAACAAAACACAATTAATAAAATCATTGTAAATGGTGAAGAGATAGTTAATTCAAAAGAAATCAGAAAAGGATTCTTGGACTTTTACAGACAATTATATAAAAATAAAGAAAGGAACAATATAAAGAAAATAGAAAGATTTCTAAAAGAAAAAAAGGTGCAGAAGATCCCGACAGAACAAAAAGACCAGCTGAATGCCCCAATAGAAATGGATGAGATAAAGGAGGTTATAAAAGAATTGAAAAGAGGAAAGGCCCCGGGACCAGATGGATTTACATCAGGTTACTATAAAGAAATGAGAGATGTATTGCCGACACCACTGAAAGAAGTTATGAATAATACCTTAAAAGAAAGAGAGATCCCAGACACATGGAAAGAAGCATTTATTACCTTGATTCCAAAACAAGACTCGGATTTAACACAAGTCAAAAACTATAGGCCTATTTCATTATTGAATACGGACTACAAAATATTTGCAGGGATTTTAGCGAAGAGAATGAAAAAGATATTGTTGAAAATCATCCATAAAGATCAAGCAGGTTTCCTTCCAGGCAGACAAATGAAAGATAATATAAGGAATATAATTAATATTTTGGAATATCTGACTGCCAGGAATGAGAAACAAGCGATATTAATGTTTGTGGATGCAGAAAAGGCCTTTGACAATATAGTATGGGATTTTATGCTGAAAAATCTAGAGTACATGGATGTGGGGAAAGAGTTCTTCAATGGAATTAAGGCAATATATACAGAACAGAGAGCTAAACTGCTAGTCAATAATGTAATTACAGAGGATATAAAAATATCAAAAGGAACAAGACAGGGTTGTCCGCTCTCGCCACTATTATTTATAACGGTCCTAGAGGTCTTTTTAAATGTGATTAGACAAAATAAATCAATTAAAGGGGTAACAGTGGGGCAGAATGAATATAAAGTGAAAGCCTTTGCCGATGATCTGGTTATAACAATTGAAGAACCACTGGAAAGTGTAAAAGAAGTTTTGGAAGAAATAGAACAATTTGGAAAAATGGCAGGATTTAGACTGAATAAGAAAAAGACTAAAATAATTGTTACAAATATGGAACAAAATAAGATAGACATAATGCAACAACAGACGGAGATAGAGGTTGTGAAAAAAGTAAAATATTTGGGGATTTGGTTAACACCCAAAAATATTGACCTGTTCCAGAATAATTATGTACCGGTTTGGAAGGAAATAAGGAAAGATTTAGAGGTGTGGGGCAGAATGAAACTGTCCTTTTGGGGCAGAATTTCTACGATAAAGATGAGTGTGCTTCCAAAGATGCTATTTTTATTTCAGACTATCCCCATTATAAAGGGGTTAGGGATTTTCAAAGAGTGGCAAAAAGTGATTTCAAGGTATATCTGGCAGGGCAAGAAGCCAAGAATAAAATATAAGTTATTAACAGATGTGAAAGAAAGAGGAGGCTTCGCCCTGCCAGATATGAAATTATATTATGAAGCAGCATGTCTTTGCTGGTTAAAAGAATGGATAAAATTAGATAATAAGGAATTATTAGATCTCGAAGGTTTTGATAACAGATTTGGATGGCATGCTTACCTATGGTGTGATAAGAAGAAAATTCACAAAGGTTTTGGGAACCACATCTTCAGGAATTCATTGATAGAGGTATGGGACAGGTACAAAAATTTACTGGAACCAAAAGTTCCACACTGGCTATCTCCGTTAGAAGTTATGAGTGTAAAGAAAATTAATATGAGAGGCAATTGGATAACATATGGCGAAATGGTGATTAAAGAGGAGGGAAAATGGAAGTTAAAACCATACGAACAAATTAAAGAACATGTATATGATTGGTTGCATTATTTACAGGTTAATGAAATGTTTAAAAAAGATATAAAAGAATGTGGATATGGAGAAAAAGATTCAAAGTTTCAAGTAGATATAATAAATAATGAATGTAAAATTCTGTCAAAAATGTATAAAATATTGTTGGAATGGAACTTGAAAGATGAAGAGGTTAAATCGGTAATGATACAATGGGCCAAAGACTTTGGTTATAATATACAATTTGATGATTGGGAAAAATTGTGGAAAGAAAATTTGAAATTTACTGCATGTAATGCGTTGAAGGAAAATGTTATGAAAATGTTTTACAGATGGTATATCACGCCGGTAAAATTAGCAAAAATGTATAAGACATGTAATAAGTGTTGGAAACGTAAAGAAAAAGAAGGAACATTTTACCATATGTGGTGGGAATGTAAGAAGGTCAAAGGTTTCTGGGATGCAATTTATAATGAATTGAAAAAGATGTTAAAATTTACTTTTGTGAAGAAACCAGAAACCTTTCTTTTAGGAATGACAGGAAAAGAAATAAGAAGAAAAGACTGTAAACTCTTTCAGTATGCAGTTACAGCGGCAAGGATTTTATTGGCTCAAAAATGGAAACAAGAGGAATTACCGACAATAGAAGAATGGAGATTGAAATTGACAGACTATGCGGAACTGGACAAATTAACTGGGAAAATCAGATATGTCCGAGACCAAAGGTTCATTGAAGACTGGGGAAAGTTTGTAGAGTATCTGAAAAATGTATGCGATATACAAACAACGCTAGTGGGGTTTCGAGAGGCGCTGTAAAAACTGAGAGATATTGTCAAAAAGAAACAGAAGGGAGAGGGAAGACAAACGGCAATATGTGTAAAGGGAATGTGTAATTAAGAGATAAACGTGGATGATTACCAGAGAAGCTGAAGGAAGTCCAAAAGAGATGTTTTGTTATAATTTGGTTAAAAATGTATAAATATATTGGAAAATTAATAAAAACTTATTTTTTTAAAAAAGAGTAAGGTTCAAAGTACTGATTGAGCCTAGAGAAAGGGGCGGGTTCGCAGTCCCAAACCTCAAGCTGTATTTTGAGGCTGCATGCATGACATGGGTGAAAGATTGGATGTTACTGACAGATACCGAAATCTTAGACCTGGAGGGCTGGGACAAAGTTTTCGGGTGGTGTGGCTACCTGGGTCACAATAAAATAAAAGCACATAGAGGATTCACTAATCATTTGGTGAGAAAGGCCTTATTCAAAGTCTGGGAAAGAAATAAAACAATAGTAACAGCCAAAACTCCCTGGTGGCTATTACCTATAGAGTCATCAGTCTTGCATAGAAGCAATATGAAAGATAGCTGGCTAACATATAGGGAACTCGTAGAAGAGATAAAAGATTGCCCAACCGTAAAGAAATTTGAAGAATTAAAAGAGAGGGGGTGAATTGGTTAGAATATTTCCAATTAAAAACAATATTTGAGAAGGATAGTAAGCTTAAGGGGTTTGATAAAAAAATATCGGTATGGAAAAAGAAATTTTATATAACAACCAACAGACTCTCTCAAAAATATATAAACTGTTACAAAATGGGAAAGTAGAAAAGGAGGAAAAAGGAGACGCTATTAAAAAATGGGAACAAGATCTGGGCCACCCAATTGAATATAATGAATGGGAAAGACTATGGACAAAAAAGATAAATTTTACAGCATGTTACCTAATAAGAGAGAACTATATGAAAATGTATCACAGGTGGTACCTGGCACCAGAAAGGCTTGCAAAAATGAATAAAACATATAATAATAAGTGCTGGAGATGCAAGATACAAAAAGGAACCTTCTACCATATGTGGTGGACATGCCCTGAAATTGGGAAATTTTGGAACATGATCCACGAAGAAATAAAGAAAATATTAAGAATATCATATAGTAAAAGGCCAGAGGCATTCCTTTTAGGAATTTTAAATGATGATATCCCAAAAGACAAAACTAATTTTTTCTTATACACAACGTCTGCAGCAAGAATCCTGGTGGCTAAGTACTGGAAAGGGAATCAGTTACCCACTAGGGGAGAGTGGCTATGTAAGCTCTCAGAATACTTAGAATTAGCCAAATTGACAGACATAATAAGACAAAAACCAAAAAGTGAAGTAAAAAAAGAATGGGAGTGCCTAAATGAATACCTCAAAAGTCAAGGTTCGAGGGCAGAAATCTGGCTGAGTCTGGAATAACCCTGTGAAGTGAAAGGATATGAAAGAAGGATTTATATCTAGATGTTAGGATAGAGATGATAAAGAAAACAGGAAAACAGGAAGACACAATGAGAGATAAAGGAGGTGCTGTGGGATTGGTGGAAGTCAATGTCTTGTTGTTGTTGTTTTAGTATTTATAATATTAACTTGTAAGATTTGTTTTTGTTTTTGTTTGTTTTAGTTTTTGAATGTTGATTTTTGTGTGTTGTGTATTATTATTTTTTGATATCTTTCGTGTTGTTGTTGTTGTGTGGAAAATACTAATAAAATTCATTTAAATAATAATGATAATAATAATTCCTCCTCATTTTCCATTATTTGTTTTAATATTTCTTTTCTCCCTTTTTCTCTGAATTTATTTTTAATAGTGTTCTGCTGTATAAAGAACCCTCGCATTACTGCTTTGCTGGCGTCCCATACTGTGCTCATTTTTGTACCTTTATTACAGTTATTCACAAAGTAATCTGTTAAATTCTTCTGCACTTTCTCAACTATTTTTTGATCATCAAATAAGCTCTCATTTAGCCTCCATCGAAAGGATTTTTCCTCCATTCCTTTTATTTCACACTTTATTGCATTATGGTCCGAAAGTATCTTTGGTTGTATTTCTATTTTTAGCACTCTTGGAGTTAACTCACTGGATAACCAAACATGATTTATTCTTGACATTGATTGATTTGGTTCTGAGAAATATGTAAATTGTATATCTAATGGGTGTCTTAGCCTCCAAACATCTATCAAGTTACAGTTCTCAATCATAGAAAAAAAAGTCTTAGGTAATTTTCCTTCCTTCGATTTTCCACTTGGTCTCAACCTGTCCATTTCCATTGAAACTACTCCATTCATATCACCCATTATTATAATTTTCTGATCCACAAATTCAAATAATTTTTCCTCTAAATCTTTATAAAATTCAGTTTTATTTCCATTCGGTGCGTATACTCCGACTATTATCAACTTTTCGCCTTGTCATATGACTTGTACTGCAATTATCCTACCTTCTTCATCCTTGAAAATCTGCTGAGCTTCAAATTTATTCTTTATATACAAAACCACTCCTCTCTTCCTGCTTCTATCAGATGAAATAAATTCATTTCCCAATTTTTTATTAATCAATACCTTTCTATGTCTTCTCGCCACATGAGTTTCTTGTAAACAAATAATGTCCAAATTCTTCCCCCCCCCCAAGAAATGGTGAATTTTATTTCGTTTCTTTTTGTCATTAATTCCGTTAATATTCCAAGTCCATAATTTTAGTGCCATTTTGTGCTTCATTTACCAATAAAGGTATAAAAGTCTTAAACTTGTCTTTCTTCTTCTTCTTCCTCTTTCTCTTCTTCCTCTTCTTTACTATCCTTTTCCTCTTCTTCCAGTCCTGCCGGGCCTGCTGCTCCTGCTCCTTCTATTTCCTCTCCCTTTCCCAGCTCCTTATATCGTCTCAGAAATTTATGTGTTTTGCCCACATTTGTAAATTTAAACTTCTTCCCTTTGTAGTAAAAGGAAATCCCTTCCGGAAATTCCCGTTTAAATTCAATTTCATTCTTCCTTAATGTCTGTGTCAGTGGTTTATAAGGGTCACGTTTTTTCAATAAGCGAAGTGGGATGTCCTTAAAAATAATTATTAAAGCTCCATCCATACACAACCTTTTTTCTCTATTTTTCTGTAACATCAAATTCTTCATTTCTCTATCTTTGAATATAATCAAACAATCACCTGGGAATTTCTTTGCTTTAACAGTTCTTGTTTTAATTCGGAAAGCATTTTGGATTGTTTTTCTGACGTCTTCCACTTCCATACTTAACCATTGTGCAATCTCTGATGTTAGTTTCTCCATTATATTTTCTCCTTGAACTTCAGGCACAGATCTCAGTCTCAAATTTAATTCTCTTTGCCTCAATTCATTCATAGCAATCACATCCCATAATTCTTCTTGTGTTTTATTAATTTCTAAAACCTCTCCCTTTACCCTTTCCTCCTCCTTCTTCAACTCCCTTACTTCTAATTTTGTTCGTTTCATTCCTTCTTCCAAACTTTGTGTTCTTTTTGTTATTTCCTTCATCTGTCCTTTGAATTCATTAACTGTCATGTCAATTTTTTTGTCCATCTGATCTAATCTTGTCTCTATATTTTTTTCACTTTGTTTAATGTCCTTTTTAATTTCTGTGAACATTTTTACAATGTCCCCTTTAAATTCAGTTTCCTGTTTGCTTCCTCTTCTTTCCGAAGGTGTCACACTTTCTCCTGTTTTTTTCTGTGCATGAGACATTGTTCTCTTCTTCCCGTGCTATCCTTATAAATAAAATCCAAATTTCTTTAACGTAGAGAAATAATAAACCAAAAAGAAAAAGATGAATATTTCCACCACTTGTTTGGCTAATCCAACATATTATAGTAATACAAAGGGAAAGAAGGACAAGCCACCAATAAGCAGTCCAAACAAAACAAAAACAAAAAAGAGAGAAAAAACAAAAAGAGAAAAAACCACAAAAGGGGAGGGGGAATGAAACAATCCTCTTAAAATATGGGGGGGGGGGAATCTTCCACCACTTGTCTGGCCAATCCCATTCTTTAATTAAAATTCCAAAGATTTAAGAAAGTATTTTGAGGGAGCGTGTTGGTGTTGGATAAAAAAAATGGATATTATTAAAAGATAATAAAGTCCTAACACTAGAGGGTTGGGACAAAATATACAGCTGGCATGGCTATTTATTCTATGACAAAAAAGAACAACATAAAAAATTTACAAATCACATAGTAAGAAAGGCTCTATTGGATGTCTGGGAAAGAACAAAAGGAAAAATTATTGAGAAAACTCCCTAATGGGTTTCGCCAGTGGAGGCAACCACAACATTAAAGAGTAATGCAAAAGAGACTTGGCCAACATATAGGGAAATATTAGAGGATGCAGACGGAAATATTAAATTAAAAACTTACGAACAATTACAAACATTTGGAATAAATTGGTTACAATATTATCAATTAAAAGCATAAAAATGGGAGATTTGAAAATAAAACTTCAAAATTAGAAAAGGAAATATTGCAAAGTGATAAAAAAATACTTGCAAAAATGTATAGATTATTAATGAAAACCACCTTAGAACAAGAGACGAAAGGGGAAAACATGTTAAAATGGGAACACGATTTGGGATATGAGATAGATCTGAAAAGATGGAAAACCTTTTGGGAGAAAAACATAAATTTTACTGCGTGTGATTTATTAAGGGAGAATTTCAGAAAAATTCACCACAGATGGTGCCTAACATCTGACAGGTTGTCAAAAATAAATAAAAGGAACAACAACAAATGTTGGAAATGTAACAGAACAAAAGGTACGTTATACCACATGTGGTGGACTTGCCCAAAGATTAAAACCTTTTGGGACATGATCCACGACGAAATAAAAAAATTGATAAGGACATCACACACAAAAAAGGCAGAGGCATATCTATTAGGTATTCTAGATAAAGATATCCCAAAAGATAAAACTAACTTATTTCTATACGTGACAACAGTGGCAAGAATTTTGATTGCTAGCTATTGGAAAGAAGACAGCATCCCAACAAAAAGAGAATGGTTGGGGAAACTTTGTGAGTACCTGGAACTAGCAAAACTGACGGATATAATAAGGAGAAAATATAAAACTATGGTTATGAAAGAATGGGAGTTCTTAAATGATTATTTAAAAAACCAGGGGTCGACTACAAAAATCTGGTTGTGTTTAGAATAATCTTGTGTGTAATATAAAAAATACAAAGTGAGACATTAAGGAAATCCAAAAGGAAAATATGAAGAACAGAGGATCTGATGAACGGATTATTAAAAATGCGTGAGGTAAACGGTGGAAGTCTTTTTTTTTCTTCTTCTTTTTTAAACCACTTTATTTAAAGTAGATAAGGACAAGATGAAATTATACAATTGAATATAAATATAGATGGGAAACGGATATGTATTGTGAGTACTTATCTACTTTTAAAAATTTTCACCTATGATCTTTTTCTTTTACTTCTTTCTTTTTTTCTTTGTTCTTTTTTCTTTTTTCTGATATCTTATCTTTCATTTCACTCTTTTATTGTGAATAGCATTTTATAGAGGTATAAATAACTGTAAATATAAAAAGAGACAAAATATTCTCTAATTTTTTTCCCTTGGTTATATGTATTTTCTTTTTCTTTTGTATTTTCTTTTGTTGTAAATATGTATGTTTTCTAATTTGTACTTAATAAAAATATAATGTTTTTTTAAAAAAATTCCCAAAGTACCATATGCTTAAAAATCCAATCCAATGTTCACAAAAAGAAAAAAGGGAAAATTCAAATAAAAAAGAAAAAAGAAAAATTAACCATAGGAAAAACATAAAACAATCAAGTATCAGAAGAGAAAATAGAGAAGAGAAAGAACAGACGAAAAAGAAAGAAAGAAAGAAAGAAAGAAAGAAAGAAAGAAAGAAAGAAAGAAAGAAAGAAAGAAAGAAAGAAGAGGGACAGAGTAAGGGAGAAAGGGAGGAAAGGAAAGGAAAAGAAAAGGAGAAGTTAAGCGCAAAGGGTTAAATATATACTGATCACAAAGTAAAAAAGAAAAAAAAAAGAATAAGGAGAGGGGAGGGTATCCAAAAAGGAAAAGAAATAACAAGGACACAGTCAGGGTTCTCTTTGCCAAAGCAGCAGGGTCTGAACAGGTTTTTTCTTAAAATAAAGGAACCGAGTTTAATCCGTCTTTAAAAGCAGTCTGGCACTCTAAGCCTTCACGTCGGCAAAGTCAGAAGCAGGAAGGGGGGGAGTGGGTATACAGTTTTTTTTCCACACTCAGCTTTTCTCCAAAAACCAATTAGAGGAATTAACGTAAAATAAAAAGTCAGTCATTCAGTTTGTGTTTGGCATTTTCTCCATAAAGCTGCTTTGGCATATATAAAAATAAAAAGAAATAAACAATCTACCACAAGGCTTCTTAACAATTGTCTACGCAGTTTGTTAAAATCGAAAGTAAAAGTCACAGGAAAGATTCTCCTCCCGCAGTCCCATAAATTCACCAAAAAGACAAAAAAACCTCAAACCCCTTAATAAGGGCTTTCACCTCTTCCTTTGCATAATCCACTGTCTTAAGTAAAGTGTTTATTTTAAATCGTATATTCCGCTTTAGGACAACTCACTGTTTCTTTTCGTTCCGTGGGTACTTCTTGCATATGAATAAGATCCCAGTCGGGGCTGACCTCCTTTTTAGCACCCCGCTGCTTCCGAATTGTTACTAGTCCTTTTTCCTCTTTGTTTTGCCAATTAAATCCAGATTTTTTTAGTGTTTTGGAGTTTACCACTATGCCGGACAAGCTTGAGGCTGTGCTTCTTGAGGGTAGAAAATGGCGTCCCGCGCCGGCGTCTCAATCTCGCTGCTCTTTTTGCTCCTTAAAGGAGCTTTTTTTGGCAGCGGAGAGACAGCTCTGCGGCTTGCAGGGATCCTGTCCTTAGGATCTTCCTTCTGAGGCTTTCGGGGGCTTGCGGCGCCCTTGCAAAACCCCCGTTTCTCCCCGAAAAGCTGGATTCTCCCCGGAGGCCTGAATCCTGCTTGCAAATCGGCTCCGCGGTAAACCAGAAGTTTCCCAAATTCCGTCTTTTCAAAACATGCTCAATTTAATTTCTTTTGGATTTATTGTTAAGTCCATTCACATTCCAGGATAGCAGTTTTAGCACCATTTCTGATCCTCACAATCAGTAAGTCTTGTCTTAAAGTTAGGTAGTTTTATTATCAATATCTACTTCTTCTTCTTCTTCTTCCTCTTCTCCTTCTTCATTCTCTTCCCCCTTATTCCTTTCCTTCCTCTTCTTCTTCTTGTTCTTCCTCTCCTCCTTTAAACCTGCATCAGATCCAACAGGTCCAATGGGTCCAACAGGATTTACTTCCACCTTCCCTAATTCCTTCTCATATCTTCTTGTGAATTTCTTAACTTCCTGGGAATCTGTCAGTTTAAATCTTTTATCCTTGTAATAAAAGGAGACCCCTTCCGGAAACTCCCATCTATGTTGGATTCCATTTTTCTTCAATAATGCCACCAACTGTTTGTATCCATCTCTCCTTCATAAAAATCTGGGGGGGGGGGTCTCCTTAAAAATTATAATTGGTCTTCCATCAATGAATAATTTTTTATTATAGCTCATCCTTAGAATTGCATTTCTCATTTCCAATGAATTAAAAATCACCAAACAATCTCCAGGAAATTTTCTTGATTTGGCTTTCGCCGACCTCACCTTTATTCTGAAAGCATTCTCAATTGTATATCCAATTTCTTCTTCCTTAAGCTCCATCCATCTTGCCAATTCTCTAATCATTTTTAATTTTACATCCTCATTCTCATTCATCTCTTCTGCTATACCTCTAATGCTTTTGATGCCTCTCCATCATAGCCATATTTGTTCCTGTGCTTTACTTAACTCTGATACTTCATCCTTAACCCGTTCTCTGTCTCCTTTCTTGTCTCCTTCACTTCTTTCTGAGTCCTCTTCATTGATTCCTCCATTGTCTTAGATCGTACCATCAAATCTTTAAATTTATTTGAGAGTTCTCCCACCACTCCATCTATCTTTTTATCCAATATTTCTTGCACTTCTGCCAATTTTTTCTCCATATGTTGCTCATTTTGTTTAAATTCCTCTTTTATTTTTAGCCATAAATTGTCCATTTTTTCTTGTTTCGATGGTCTTCTATCTCCTGGAGTTGTGTGGCAAGCTCCCGCCCCCTCCCAGGAAGAAATAAAGACACAGGACACCAAGAATTAAGGTCAATGGGTGAAATAGGCCACAACTTTATTGATTACAGGAATGAGCGGTATTGGCTTAGGCATTGGCCCTATCGACTAGCCGGCTTCAGCCCGGTTGCATGAAGACCGGCAAGGGTTAACCACCAGTAGGGGGAGTCCTGCTGAGGCATGTCAACTAGGAACTCCCCCGGAGTCACTGCTTGGGGGCGTGCCTTGGGCCCACACCTCCATAGGCTTCGGACAGGGCAAAGCCCCCCCGGAGTCCTTTATCGGACTACCCTTTTCCTGTGGGGGAGGCGATGGCGCTTCCCTCCCCCCCTCACATACACTTAACCCTCCCTTGCCAATGCCTAACCGCCACTCAAGCAATAGCTCGCCGCCAATACCCTCATGCCTGCAAGCAATCCCTAATCCGCCCTGAAATCTCGCTCAACCAAATATCATTTCCAGCATCAGAAAGATGCACACCATCAAACCGGTAGAGGGTCTCCTTATTGAAACGTATGCCGGGGTGGTCAATGACCCGCCCTCCTAGGGCCACCACTCTGCACGCCACGGCCCTATCCAAGTTTTTTCTTGATCTATTTAATGCAATCGGGCAGCGACTATCCCTCCAAACCCGCCTCTTCAGCATTGATGACCACAGTATGGTGGTGTCGGGGTAAGAGGCTTTCAGATGATCAAAGTCCCCAAAAATATGCCACATCAGGTCGACGGCCTTTCGATAACCTAGGTCGTTTTCACCCAGCTGAATGACTAGGGCGTCCAGAGGGCCCTCCGCTAGGGCCCTCTAGCTTCCACCGCTGGCATCAGTTCTGCCCAGCGCATCCCTCTCTGCGAGATCCAGGACACCTTGGTGTTTGAAGATAAGTTGAGCTGCGGTCCGACCCCGGTATTGATGGCGTGAGTCCTGGCCCAGTGCACGATACTGTGCCCGATTATCCAAATGCGCACAGCTGAGATTCCTGCAAGAGAATTGAGAGAAGATACTAAGGTAGGGAAGAGGGGCTTAAACAAGGGCAGGTTGTCATAAGTTTTTCCTGACATAGCGTTTGTAAGCGTCCAACTTCCAGAAGCCCATGTCTTTTATCCTCTCGGCCGATAAGCCAAGGTGTACGGCTGTTGTGGCTGCCCCTATACGAAATGAATGAGCCGCGAACTCTGCGGGGGGCAGGCCACACGTAGCGATCGCCAAGAGCATAACACGGGTGAATTGGTGCTGAGCTAGGAGAGATCCATCCGTGTGGACTAAGAGTGAGCCTGCGAGATTAGATTTTAGGAATAAGAAATGCCTGGTGTCTTTTACTGGGCATGGACCCGGTCTATTTGTTGCCAAGAGTCGAATTAGGACCCCCCTACCGTGTTGGTCAGTTTTTGAGCTGCGAATCCGCAGCACCAAATCCTCCCGCAAAAGGGTAATATTGCTCAGGAGTATTCCCCAGGAACTAGCAACAGGGCCGTCTTCGCAGACCACTTCACCAATGCGAAGTGCGCCGAAGAAGGCGATAGAATATGCTGCTGAGAATAAGCGGGCTTCGTATTTCGACCAGCATATTGTCCTTAAAGTTTTAGGAATTTGGGAAAGTATATTGAAAGTTATTGGCTTCCTCTTGTCACTGATGGGTGGTTGAAGCCTACTCCACCCTTCCAAGGCCTTACGCACTACAAAGTCTGCACAGAGGTCGGAAGAAAAGGCTGCTTTGCAAAAGAACGATATTGCGGCCGATTGAATCTTAAGGGTCTTGGCAGCCCTGCCCAAACGCTTGAGGTGCACCAAATAACAAAGGACCTCTGATTTAGAAGGGGGGAAAGCAGCCCTGGTGGCGTTAAGATTGTTACAGAATCGCAAGAAATCAGACCCCACTTTCTTGTAAGATCTTAAGGTGGTTGGGGCCACTGAGGCCAATACTCCCTGCATCACTTCTTGTTCCCAAGGCTCCAGAGGTGCTCCGGGAATGGCTGCGGCAGCTGCTGAGCATCCGGTGCTAACGAGCAAAAATAGTCCATCTGAAAGCGAGATAGGGCATCTGCGATGTCATTGTACAAATTTGGCAGAAAAGTGGGTGTTGAGTTCTAGGCACAAGAGGACAAAAGCACGCAGAAGGGTCCCCACTCTCGGTGAGCGCGATGACTGTTTAGCTAAGACCGACACTACTGCTTGGTTGTCAGTATGAAAGCACATGCTGTGGTTACTAAATTCTTTTGCCCATAGGTGGACCGCTGCCACTATAGGGATGAATTCCAGGAAGGTAAGGTCACGGGTAATGGGTCCCCCCTGCCAAGTGGCGGGCCAGCGCTGGGCACACCATTGCCCCCTGAAATAAACCCCAAAACTTAAAGATCCAGCTGCATCTGACTGCACTTGGAAGTCTGCCTTTAGCAAAATGCTATCCTGCCACAGGGAAATTCCATTATATTTCTCGAGAAACTTCAGCCAGACTTCCAAGTCAGATTTTACCTCTTTGGAAAGGCAGACCCTGTGGTTAGGTGAACGCAAGCCTGCTGACAACCTGGAAAGGCGACTGCAGAATGGACGGCCGGGGGAGGCCACCCGGCAAGCAAAGTTCAAATGGCCCAAAAGTGACTGGATTTGCCTGAGGGTAACCTTTCTTAGGGGAAGAAGCTGGAGGATTAGGTCCCTAAGCGCTACCAATTTTTCTCTAGAGAGCCTGGAGGTCTGGGCGATTGTGTCCAATTCAATGCCCAGATAAACCATAGTTGTTGCAGGGCCCTCGGTTTTTTCTGCTGCCAAGGGAACCCCAAACTCTGTGGCCAATGATGTGAATGCCTCGAGAAGAGCAGAGCATTCATGCCTACTCTCAGCTACGAGAATAAAGTCGTCCAAATAGTGCAACACACCCTCGGAGCCTGTTCTAAAGTGAAGCGCCCAGTCCAGGAATGTACTGAATGATTCAAAGGCTGCGCAAGCCACAGAGCAGCCCATAGGCATTGCTTTGTCAATGAAACATACCCCTTCAAACTTAAACCGAAGCCACCGGAAATCCTCGGGGTGCACCGGCAAGAGGCGGAAAGCTGACTCAATATCACACTTTGCAAGCAATGCACCCCTTCCAAATTTGCGAATAAGCTTGACCGCTTGATCAAAGGAGGCATATCTCACTGAGCAAAGCTCCTGAGGTATCGCATCATTGACAGACCTTCCCTTTGGGTAGGAAAGGTTGTGAATCATGCAAAGTTCCCCAGGCGCCTTCTTGGGAATGATGCCTAAAGGGGAGATGTGTAAACCCTCTATGGGAGGGGCAGAGAAGGGGCCAGCGACCCTCCCCACCTTAATTTCCTTCAGAATTTTCTTACGCTCCACTTCAGGCATCTCTCTTACCGATTTTTGATTTGGAGGGTCACGTGAGTTGGGTGGGAAAGCAACCGGGATCCTAAATCCTATGCTAAACCCTTCCCACAAATAGGATGTGGCTGTTTTGTTTGGGTAGAGATCGAGAAGAGATATTAATGGGTTCAGTTTGATGGGGTGACGGCCAATAATAATAATAATAATAATAATAATAATAATAATAATTTATTATTTATACCCCGCCCATCTGGCTGGGCTTCCCCAGCCACTCTGGGCGGCTTCCAAAAAATATTAAAATACTATAATACATCAAACATTAAAAACTTCCCTAAACAGGGCTGACTTCAGATGTCTTCTGAAAGTCTGGTAGTTGTTGTTCTCTTTGACATCTGGTGGGAGGGCGTTCCACAGGGAAGGCGCCACTACCGAGAAGGCCCTCTGCCTGGTTCCCTGTAACTTGGCTTCTCGCAGTGAGGGAACCACCAGAAGGCCCTCGGTGCTGGACCTCAGTGTCCGGGTAGAACGATGGGGGTGGAGACGCTCCTTCAGATATACTGGACCAAGGCTGTTTAGGGCTTTAAAGGTCAACACCAACACTTTGAATTGTGCTCGGAAACGTACTGGGAGCCAATGTAGGTCTTTCAAGACCGGTGTTATATGGTCTCGGCGGCCACTCCCAGTCACCAGTCTAGCTGCCACATTCTGGATTAGTTGTAGTTTCCAGGTCAGCTTCAAAGGTAGCCCCACGTAGAGCGCATTGCAGTAGTCCAAGCGGGAGATAACCAGAGCATTCACCACTCTGGCGAGATAGTCCACAGGCAGATAGGGTCTCAGCCTACGTACCAGATGTAGCCGGTAAACAGCTGCCCTGGACACAGATTTGACCTGTGCCTCCATGGACAGCTGTGAGTCCAAAATGACTCCCAGGCTGCGCACCTGGTCCTTCAGGGGCACAGTTACCCCATTCAGGACCAGGGAATCCTCCATACCTGCCCGCCTCCTGTCCACCAAAAACAGTACTTCTGTCTTGTCAGGATTCAACCTCAATCTGTTAGCCGCCATCCAACCTCCAACCGCCTCCAGGCACTCACACAAGGTAAGGGACAAATTATTGACGACTTCCCTGCGCACCGAAGGGGGGCCCGTGGCCTCCCCTTCCACCCTGGTGGGAGAAGCCTCTGCCACCCCGAAAGGGCTGCTGCTTTCCTTTAAAGCACACAGTGGCAGGATGGTTGCCAAGGCATTTCTCGCACTCGTGGATATACTTACATGCCGGCCTAGTACAAACCCCCCTATTGTATTCCCAACACTGCCGCCTCCACTTCGACTCTGCCTTTGCAAATTTGGAGGAGTCCTGATGTTTCTTCTCCATGTAAGGGCCCACGTGCTCCATCCAATAATTTTGGTCCCTCAGATCCCAACGCGTGGAGGGGAGCAAGGAAGCATTTCTACGGAAGTCTTCATCATATGTTAGTGCCGCAGATTTCCCCGCAAATTTGCGCGCCCTTCTAACATGTGCCATATACGCTATTAAATGCATAGCACATTTGCGATAAGCAGCGCTAATGACCCCCATCAAAACCTGGAACCCATTCAGCCAATTTTCAAAAGTGCGATCGGCTCGCGGTGTCCTGGACCTCCGCTTGCCATAGGTGCACTGCTTTTCTCCTTTACCCATCATCTTGGCTGGCGGTAACAAGGTAAATATGTCTACAAAATCACCATTAAGAATCTTAGTTCTCTTTCTTTGAGATAAATGATTGCCAAGAATGAAATCAATAGACAAGTTTGTGGAGGACTTTACGTCCTCAACTAACGCACCGTCCTTCCACTCTAAGGTACCATTAAAGGATTTGCTCTACGAATTAGCCCTTCTTTCGTGCACCCACAAAGGAAGCCCTGAGCTGTCCTCACCCAGGCCCCAATATTCTTCCATAGGGGCATCGCTATCAGAATCAGATGAAGAGGTACCTGAATCGTCTTTCGAGTCCGACCGCCTACTTTTCTTGGTCTTCTTAGATGTATGCTTCCTTTTTTCCTTTCTCTTTCCCCCTTGTCCTTCACCTGCAGCTGAAGCTGAAACACTAACTGGTTGTGCGCCCTGCTGGTCCTGAGTTTCCTCTTCTGAAGAGGAACCTGAAGCGCCTTCCGTTGCCATAGGCTGCGACAAAGGGTCCTGAAAGATACTAGGAGCATCTGCTTCCTGCTGAGAATTAGAACTATTAGAATTAGCAGCCCCTGACCTTCCGCCCTTGGATCCCTTTTTTGATTTACCGGCACCCGATGACTGTGACCATGTAAGAGGGCGGTTGGCCGTGTTGCCACCTGACCCTAAGGCGGCCACGCTAGCTGCCGAGATACTGGGGTGGACCTGATTGAAAGGAGGGTTGTCCAGAATACAGTCTTGGGAGTCTGATGTTGCCCCTGATCCTGCAGGCCTACATTGCCTGTAAAAGGTCTCAAAAGCGGTAAAGAATTGAGCAAATGCCTGAGGGTTGCAAGGCATAACCAGCGCCTGCGAACTGCCCTGCGCCCCTGGTGTAGCCCCAGCCCCAGTGGATGCCTGCTGATTTCTTTTAGAGGCCATTAACTCAAACTGAGTCGGCAGTAAAGTCGAGAATGGCTGAGTGCAACAATGAAGTCTGCGCTGACAGATCACCTAATTCAGTAGCGCCTACTATGTCTGGGCAACCTAGGTATCGCGTAACTGCAATCAACTCCCCGTTGTGCCCTCCCACAGAGAGACTTAGCGCCTAGATCACACTCAACCCTCTGTCTATACACCTAGTTCAGTAGTGTCTACACTGTCTGTTAACCTGTAACATCCACACTCAACCACTCTGTCAAACCAACTAGTTCAGTAGCGTCTACACTGTCTGTTAACCTGGGTACTGACAAAGCCCAGGTAAGTTACAGCAGGCTAAGCTGCAAGATGCTGTCCAAACAAGGCGGTATAGATGCAATAACTGTTAGTTTCTGCTTCCTCACTAAGCAGCGAATGCATGTCACAAGACATTGTTTTGCATTCCACAGTCAGAGTTACTGTTGGATTCTCACGGGAATGGGAGACTGGATTTCCTGTTTTTCACTGTTCTCTCGGTGTTCTTTGTTTCCAAGGGAGTTGCTTCTCTGCTCTCACAGAGGCAAGATGCATGTTTGTATTCTCTCAGCATAGAGTGTAAATAAAGTTAAAGAATGTAGCACATACTGCTTATCCTTCTGCTGTGTGGACTATTCTGCTTGGGCTCAAGATAAGACGAGCCTGTATCAGCTTCAGATGGGCCGAAGCTGGTCAAAATCTCACATTTTTGGTTATGGGCCCAGATTAACGGAATCGGACTGAAGAATGGCTGCTGGCAGAGGAACAGAGGGACGGATCGGGTCTTATCTGCTCTGCGTGTCAAGAAGATTGATGAGAGGTATGTGCTCATGCTCCGGGAAGCCTGCCAGCTCCTAATTAATGGCTTTATGGCTGGACTTTGAACTTTTAAAGCCGTTTGCCACGGCACAGGCTCAAAGGCTTGAGAGGCTTGAAAACCGAAAGTGCTTTTACAAGTGCTTTTGGAAGCAGCTGTACACAGACGCAGCTTGATTAAAGCAGCAGAGATGGCTAATGCAAGGCTGGCTGATGCTTGTGGGATTCCTAAGCTCAATAAAAAGAATTACGCGAACTGGGTGCTGTACGCAGAGGCTCTTCTGCGAAAAGAGGGTCTGTTTAATGTTATTACAGACACCCCCCCCCAGCTCCAATAACAGATGAATGGGCAGCTAAGGATTCCAAAGCAAGGGGAACTCTTACATTGATAGTCTCCCCAGAAGAGCTCTGTCTGTTGCGTGATAAGACCTCAGCCAGAGAGATTTGGGACACTTTAAGAAATGCTCATTTAAGAACAGAGGCTGGCGCTTCTTTGTTCTACTATGCCAAGTTGCATGATATGGCACTTGCTGAAGGTGCAGATGTCCGTACACATCTGATGGAGATGCAGAATCTGAGACATGAGCTGCAACAGAGAGGACTCACCTTTCCAGAGGCTGTGTATTCCTTCATGATACAACATTCTTTGGGTTCAAGTTGGGAGTCCGTTGCCACTCAGATTGCTGTTCAGCCAACTGCTCAGATCACAGTAGCACATGTTACTGCTGTGATTCTGAATGAATCGGACAGACGAGGTGCTAGCTGCATGGGTAAGGGGGAGTCTTCACAGATGTCATCCCAGAATGCAGTGGAACCACCAGATGGCGCCAAAGCTTTGAAGGCAGTGAAATGCTACTCATGTGGACGTCTAGGCCATATGAAGAGGGAATGCAGATTTCCCAGGGCCAAGACTGAGCAACGCAGCGAAAGCTCATCGCGTGGCAAAGGCAAAGGCAAAGGTCCGGTGTCCAGGACAACGCAGAACAAGGCAATGGTCTCACGCTTCACTCCAAAGGTTGCAAAGGTGCAGAAGACGTCTAGATCTTTCTTCGTGGTGGATTCGGGCGCAACGCACCACTTATGCAACGACAAGCGACTGTTCGTGTCTTTTACACCGCAGGACGGTGCGATTCACCAGGCGGATGACCACACAATCCCCAGTCAAGGCTACGGAACTGTTCTTCACAGTTTGGACTTATCGATACAAGATGTTCTCTACGTTCCAGATGCTGCACACAATCTACTCAGTGTTGCGCAGCTGAATGAACGAAAAATTGACGTTTCATTCAAGAACAAGAAGTGCACCATCACAAAGAAAAACGATTAAGTATTGCATGCTGAATATGTTGATCGTTTGTTTGTTTTGTATTTTGATGATGATGTGCAGGATGAAACTTGTTGCATTGCAGGTTCTAACAAAAGTTTGCATGCAGGATGTATTCATGATTTTCACAGGAAATTTGGTCATTTGCATTTTGAGGCAGTATCTAAAATGCCTGCCCTGGTTGAAGGTATGACTATTAAACCCTGCAGGTACCACATGAAGTGTAAGGCATGCGCAGCAAACAAAGTGAAAATGGCTGCGAAAGGTAAGGTGTCTAGTAGGCAAGCTACAGAACCATACCAGGTTGTTCATGCTGATTTGCTTGGTCCACTATCACCCTCTTTGGGTGGAAACAGGTACTTCATGGTTCTCATTGATGCATTTTCCAGGTATATTTATGTGTACAATCTCGAGCAGAAATCAGAGGCTTTTCCAAGGTTCAAGGAATTCTGTACTTGGTTGGAAAATGTGCATAGTAAGAAGATAAAGACTCTTTTCACTGATTGCGGGGGGGAATCACTTCTCAGCAGTTTGAAGCTTTTCTGACTAAGAAAGGAATTCAACACGATTTGTCTTGTCCTCGTTCGCCATGGCAGAATGGACTTTGCAAGAGGGCAAATCAGACATGGCTTCAAGGGTTAAAAACCTTGCTGCATGATGCCAATCTTCCAGAGAGTTATTGGGCCGAATCTCTCTCTTGTTTTGTTTACAGTTATAATCGCAGGTTATCTTCAGCGATTGGTTGTACCCCCTATAAGAAGATGTTTGGCAAGAAGCCTTACATCAAACACATGAGAATTTTTGGTTCTGACATGTGGGTTCACACACCACAAAGCTCCAAGTTAGGCAAGCGTGGATTACATGGTATCTTTCTAGGTTATCAGAAAGGTTCTTACAGAATAATGATGACTGACTCTAAGACAATTAGGCTCACAAGAAGTGTTGAGTACAATGCCAAGTGGGGGTAGAATGTGGGAATTTTCCAATGCTATCCTGATGACAGTGATAAGACTGAGGATAGGCAACAGCCACAGCAGCAGCAGCAGCAGCAGCAGCAACAGCCACAGCTGCCGCAACAACCCACACCCACTGATGAAGGTCCTGATTCTGAGTCTGAGACTGAATCAGGTGATTCAGAGGATTTCAAGAGTGCGAAAGCCTCTATGCGACCCTCTGAAAGCTCTGATCAAGAATTGGAGGAACCATTGTTCACTATAGGCCACTTTTCTCCTAAGAAGGAAGAGGAGAGTGTTGAAGACTTAAGGATAATTCGCAGGTCTCAGAGAGCCACAAAACGCAGACCTCCAAAGAGATTTGCTGATGAATTTGCTAAAACAGCAGTTGCAGCTGTTAAAAGTTC
This sequence comes from Podarcis filfolensis, assembly GCF_964270895.1. Lineage (NCBI taxonomy): Eukaryota > Metazoa > Chordata > Lepidosauria > Squamata > Lacertidae > Podarcis > Podarcis filfolensis. The sequence goes on along the minus strand of NC_139619.1, from coordinate 34,528,906 downwards.
CAAGAAGGTATTTGAACCTTCAAGTTTCCAAGAAATCCAGGATTTGGATTCAAAGGATGCTGAACCATGGTTAAATGCCATAAAGGCTGAGCTTGATTCCTTAGAGAGGAACAAAACATGGGAGCTAGTTCCAGTAGTTCCAGGAATGAAACTACTTGGAAGCAAATGGGTCTTCAAAGCGAAGACTGATCAAAATGGCAAGGTAGTCAGACACAAAGCCAGATTGGTAGCCAGAGGTTTTTCACAGGTACCAGGAGAAGACTATCACGAGACCTACTCACCCACCGTGAGGTATGAGAGCATTAGGCTTATGCTCAAGCTTGCTGCAGAAGAGAATCTTCACATTAGTCACCACGATGTGAGTACAGCGTTTTTGTATGGATCTCTAGGTGAATCTCTTTATATGCTTCCACCTGATGGCGTACAGGTAAAACAGGGATTTGTTTGTGCTCTGAAGAAGTCCCTTTATGGTCTCAAACAAAGTGCACAGTGCTGGCACACAAAACTCACTGAAGTATTGTTTTCTCTAGGTTTTCAGCAAGGGAAAGCTGATCCATGTGTATTTGTCAAAGAGGAGGGGCAAAAGAAGCTGTATTGCTTGTTTTATGTTGATGATATTTTGTTCTTTTGGAAAGATGCCACAATGTACAATAACGCCCTAGCTCAACTGAAAGAGCACTTTGACATGAAAGATCTTGGTGAGGTAAACAACTACCTATCTCTGGAAATAGAGAGAGATCAAGATGGTAACATTCTAGTACACCAGTCACGGAAAATTGCTGATGTGTTAAGCAAACTAAACCTGATGGATGCTAACCCTGTAGACACACCGATGACAACAGGTTATCAGGTAGATGACACTGAAGGAGCATTTTCTGACACTACACTGTACAGAAGTGTGCTAGGCAAACTAAACTTCATTGCCAGATGTTCAAGACCTGACATTGCTGTTAGCTGTACTTTGCTAAGCAGACAAGTCAACAATCCTACTGTTAAGGATTGGAAAGCTCTGAAACGCATAGCACGCTATTTGAAAGGCACTATGCATTACAGACTGAGATTTAACAATCAGAAGTCTGGTGGTCTTGAGATATTTGCAGATGCAAGTTTTGGAAGTGACACTACAGACAGGAAAAGTACGTCTGGAGTTTGCTATATGTACAATCAGGGTCTATTTGATTGGTCATGCAAGAAGCAAACAACAGTTAGCTTAAGTACTTGTGAAGCTGAACTGAATGCACTGTCTTATTCACTTAAGGATTGTGAATGGTTGTTACAATTGTGCAAAGACATGAAAATTCCTGTCAAATGTCCAATCCAGGTTTATCAAGACAACAAAGCATGTTTGGCTTTGCTGAATTCTGAAGGTTGTAAGCAAAGCACGAAGCACTTGCAATTGAAACTGCAACATGCTAGGGAATGTGTTCAGAAGGGACTCGTAACGGTGTCCTATATGCCAGGTAATGAAATTCCTGCTGATATATTGTCCAAGATTGTATCAAGGGATCAACACTGTACCTATTTACAGAAGTTGGGTTGGTACTGATATTGTATGTACACGCTGCCCAGTGATGTTCACAGAAAGGGGCAGGATGTTGGTTTCTGCTTCCTCACTGAGCAGCGAATGCATGTCACAAGACATTGTTTTGCATTCCACAGTCAGAGTTACTGTTGGATTCTCACGGGAATGGGAGACTGGATGTGACGTACACTGGTTTCCTGTTTTTCACTGTTCTCTCGGTGTTCTTTGTTTCCAAGGGAGTTGCTTCTCTGCTCTCACAGAGGCAAGATGCATGTTTGTATTCTCTCAGCATAGAGTGTAAATAAAGTTAAAGAATGTAGCACATACTGCTTATCCTTCTGCTGTGTGGACTATTCTGCTTGGGCTCAAGATAAGACGAGCCTGTATCAGCTTCAGATGGGCCGAAGCTGGTCAAAATCTCACAATAACAACCCTGTGCCTGTGCCGTTTTAAGGTCAATGAACAATCACCAGCAAATAACGACTAATTTATTAAAATGACTAAATTGCAATTCGAAATTCGTGCCCCGGGCCTGAGGGACAGATGTGTTTGGCTAGAATGCAAAATGCCAGCAACCAAATAGATGAAATGCAAATAAACCCCAAATAGAATAAACCCAGGTACCCCAATCAAAGACCCAAAGAACCTCTTTAATTAAAGGCCGGAGCCAAATTAAATAGGAGGTGGATAACCCTCTAGGCCAGGTTCAGTTAAGAAGACACAAAATAGCAGTGTCCTAGAATGGTTCAGTTAAGAAGACACAAAATAGCAGCACCCGAGAATGGATCAGTTAAGAAGACACAAAATAGCAGTGCCCAAGAATGAGGGCTGCACACCAACCCACTAATTAGGATGAAAGTAGAATGCAACTATGAATCAATTACCCCACACCAACACTGTTAACTTAGCAGCACTCTTAATTTATGGAGACAACTTAGCGGCAAAAAAACCCAGAATATCCAATATATCCCTCAGGTGTCCCTACCTAATAGACAAACAGAAAAGAAGGGGGGGCAACAGCGCACAACAATGGCTTATAGGTGAAGGAATTGCGCCCCTTTGAACCCTTTGTTTTTTGTTTTTTTATAAAATATTTATTGAAATTTTACAAAAACATAAATTTACAAAATACAAAAAAACAGAAAAAAACATACAAAAATACATAAAAAGGAAAAAAGAAAAATACATAAAAAGGAAAAAATAAAAATAAAAATACAAAAAACAAAAAACAAATAGATACAAAAGAGTTAAAAACAAACCCATTTTTTGTAACTTTAAACTCATTAGCTTGTTTCCTTGACTTCCTCACACCTCCCCTTTTTGTATTCCCATTTAAATAATCAAATCAGCAAATCCTTACCCTCTTTCGTTTATCTTAACTCTATATCTTAACATATTATAGCTCTATATTTTCATCCATTATCAACTCATTTTTGCATATTCTCATTAACTTTGTTGCTAGTGCCTCTTATTTTCAATCCAACATCATTTTTAACATTCATTAATTTTACAGTGTTTCTGAAGATAGTCTTTAAATTTCTTCCAATCTTCTTCCACCAACTCTTCTCCCAGGTCTCGGATTCTGCCAGTCATTTCCGCTAATTCCATATAGTCCATCACCTTCATCTGCCACTCTTCCAGGGTGCGCCCCTTTGAACCCTTTGAACAGCGTAATAAAGCAGAAGCGAGAAGACCCGATTGAATTGATGTCCCCCTTAGTGGCGCACTGACAGGCAACAACAGGAGACCTGGCTGCAGTAGAGCCCTATGGGCAATGCGATAGTCAGCGGAAACAAGGTTACACGGCTGCTATCGGCGCTATGGGACAATGGGTCCTGATCCTAGAGGAGAAAGAGCCTCGTTCCGCTGAATCCCGCTAAACCTGCTGTTTATTTGATGTTAACAAAGCCCCCTTCCCACAGAAGGTTGCCTCTCATAAAATGGCCGCTGACCCTGGCCACGTGGTCGAACTAAGATGGTGGCCACGGCTACCCGGTAACCTGGCAATGGCGGTAGCCGCTTCTTAACTCGCCGCGCCTGCGCGAATGCCGGGAAAGCTGCGAAGCATTTTTCTTTTAATGAGCTACAAGCCCAAAAGCAATAAACAGTTCCCCTTACTAAATTCCCTACCTGCGGGGCGACAGATAATCCGCCAAAAGTCCCATATCCCCCAGGCTTTAAGAAACGAGCCCTCGTCGGCTCAGTACCGCACTCTATTCTGCTTGTAGCAGCCCCCCGAGCTGCCGGCTGTAATCAGCCACCACCCCCACACACTGTTGGCACCCCGCAAACCTGATCCGCCACGCGGAGAGGAGCCTCCGTGGAAGTGGGAACGCGATAAAGCAGGCCCGCGGTGTGGCGCGACCCCGGCTAGCTGCAATATAGCCTCTGAGTAACAAATGATCGAAAGCAGCTTCAAAACGAAGGGTTTCAAACGATAATCCAACACTGCCTTTGGGGGAAGCTGGGAGGATCAGAGGAATGGGCGGGCTCCTAGAGCGTTGGCGCGCGGCAGGGCGCCAGGTTGCCAGCAGGCGACAGACGAAAGAACCGGGAGAACGTTCCCCAACGACCCAGACTGCGAATAGGATTCCCAGCGCAGTTTCACCGCTCCAGCAAAGATTAGAGAAACTGAAAAAGAAAAGAACCTAGAAGACAAAACAACAGTCAACCAGCAAGGTATAAGCACATGCAACATGCACCTCCATAAGTCTCTTTAAGCTCCTTTGGACTTCTAAATTGTTATGTTTGCCGATTGCTGTTTGCCAAGCCTCTTTCCTCTGGGCTGGAGCTCAGCACGTTAATATCTCCCCCACTGAACCTCAGGGTCCTCACCAGGAAAGAAAAACAAAATCCCTCTTAAACTCTGTCTCCAGGTAATAGAAAGTTCACAACAAAGTTAATTTTGCCTCAGGTCTTTCAACAAAGTATCTGAGGACTTTTAGTTTAACACTCACTCAGCAGGGCCATTCACTTCTGTCTTCACTCTTGCAACTTTCTTTCCTGAGCCATTTTCCTCGCCGCTGCTGGGACGGACTCCCTTTTTTCGCCACTCAGCTGTCTGGATTTTTCCAAATTAATCAAATATTTCAGTGGATAAATATATCCAAATAAAATCAAAAATCCAATCCGTTTTTATTTCTTGGAAGCTTGCCGCTTTCACCAGAAGCTAAATACTGCGCAACACAGGGTTAGTGGTGCTTTCCCTTCGCGCCCGCAGCTCAAATCCCCACTTTGCCTTGTGTCTAATTACCTTCTCATGTTGCTCAGTCTTGACCTTAAAGACCCAACGACTGTCAATCAACTTCATGTCAGGTTCCATTGGAACCAATTCCCAAATATTATTTTTCCTTAAGAAATCAAGTTCTGCCTTCATTGCATTAAGCCAAGGCTCGGCATCCTCTGAGGACAAAATTTGAACCTCTTGGAAATTTGCAGGTTCAAAAACCTGCTTTGGGTTGCTAGCAACAGCTGTATCAGCAATAGCTGTGTTAGCATACTGCTGAGCATACCTTTTAGGAGGCTTAGCCTTAGTGGCTCTTTGGCTCCTACGTATGATATGCAAATCCTGTGGATCAGGTTCCTGTTTTGGAGAAAAATGTCCTGTAGTGAAAAGGGGTAACTCTAACTCAGTATCAGACTGATCAGATGGTCTAAGAGATGTTTTGGTGCTCTTGTAGTCATCCGTGTCTGTATCACTGTCAGAACCCACGGCAGCACCACCATTATCATCAGAATCTTGACCCCCATCATCAGCATTAGATTAATTATCTGCATCATCAGAAACAGCGTGACACTGAAAAATCCCCACATTGTCCCATTTTGTGTTGCATTGAACACTCCTAGTTAACATTATTGCCTTGGTACCAGATGTTAACACACAATAGGCACCTTTGTCATAACCAAGAAATATACCATGCAAACCATGTTTGCTTAGCTTGTTGTCCTGAGGTGTATACATCTGGACCAAAAATCCTCAGGTGCTTGATGAAAGGCTTCTTCTGGAAATTCATGGCTAATGAGAACCTGTGATTGTAGCAATAAACGAAACAGTTTAATAAACTTCCCCCCAAAAAGCTTATGGCAATCTGGCATAATGCAGAAACGTTTTCATACCTTGTTGCAGTGTCTGATTTACTCTCTCACAGAGACCATTTTGCCATGGGGACCTGGGACAAGCAATTTGGTGCTCAAGTCCCAGTTCAGCCAGAAAACGTCCAAACTCTGCTGTACAACCCCCCCCCTCTATCTGTGAACAAACACTGTACCTTAGTGTCATGCACATTTTTCAACCGTGCACAGAAATCCTTAAACCTGGAAAATGCATCATTTTTCTGTTCCAGCATGTAAACAAAAACATATCTGGAAAACTGGTCAATTAAGACCAAAAAATACCGTGAATTACCTCTAGAGGGAGTTATAGGACCTACAAGGTTGGCATGCAGGTACTGATAAGGCTTTGTGGCCTCCCTCCTGGATTTTGTTCCCTTGGGAGCTGTTTTGACCTTGTTTTCAGCACAGGAAATGCATTGCATGTGATAATTACATGGCTGCAAAGACATTCCCTCAACCATATTTGGCATCTTAGCCATGGCCTGAAAATGCAAATGACCTAGCTTGCGATGGTAATCATGAATACAATTATCATGCAACTTGTCATTCTTGCCTACAGACATTTTGCAACATTGCTCATCAGTTACAGCATCAGAATGAACATTAGCATTTGCATCAGTATAATAAGGCAACAGAAATAAACCTTTCTCAAATTTGCCATACAAAACGACCTTATTGTCTCTGAGTATTTCACATCTAGTTTTTGTGAAACAAACACGGAAATCTTGTTTTTTTTTAAAGCGTTTATTAATTTTCCAATAAAAACGTCCAATTAACATATAAAATCAATTCCAATAAAAATAAAAAGCTAAAATAAAAAAGTCCAATTGTCTTCCAAATTGTAATCTTAATTTTTTTGACTTCCCACGGTCTGAATTCCAAAGCGTTTTTTCACATCATAGTCCTGCGTCTTATCATCAATGTTTTCATAATTCCATATCATGATTTTATCCTCCACATTTGTCTCTGGCTCTGTGACCCTCAATCATGTCAGAAGATGAATACTTTTTTCTCATGGAGTGCAGATTTGCCAGTGTGTTGTACTCTTTCAACTGTTTTTGTTTTTCGATTGTGCCGCTTCATCTAATTGCATCCATTCCAGGCTTCTGTCCAGCTCTTTAAAGATTATTATTTTGGCAACTCCCAAATCGTTAGTCTTTCCCAACCAGCTGTTATCAGAGATACAGAAGAAAAACCTCCTTCAAAGACTCCTTGTTGATTTATTCTTAAGCAAACTGCTTGCTATGTAGCCATATATCAGACATGATGATCAATTAGCCTTTGGAATCCACCGAGTCCCCCCTCCGGGCCCTGGAGGGGGGCTGCCAGACATGCATTTAGCCTTTTCTCTCGCTCATAATAAAAAAAATATTTTTGCAAACAGTTGCATATTTAATATTGTCTCCAGTCTTTATAACCAACCCTTGGTTAACTCCTGTTTCTCTTAATCAAGGAGGCATTTCAGTTATTCCGTAACTGCGTAGTGGATTGAAGCCATTTTGTTCATTGTTTTCATCTTTAACAGGCATTTCAAATCTTAAAAGAAAAGTGGCTGCGAATAAGTCCCAATTATATATAAAAGTCCATCTGTGCTCACTTTTTAAAGAGCAATTTAGGTTCTTAATGAGGCTTGGCATGCAAAACCAATTGTTATTGTTAGAAGAAGAAAAAAACATACCAAGCCCCTCCGAATTCCAAACATCATGATGAGGATCTCTTTGAAGTTCGATCTTTTACACCAGAGACTGTACATACTGCAGGATTTTTTCAAGCTTCGTCAGTTCAGAGCGTGTCTGTTTTCAAATCTTTATATTTTCCCAAAGAGATGTGTCAGGCTATGGGGTGGCGTCGCAGGAGTGTCAGTCTTCCTTTGCTCCGTGACCCAGTGCCCCTGCCGTCTGCCACATCAGCAATCTGGGGCAAACCGCGGGTCGTCAAGACAGTCCTCCCCTGCCCTGGGGAGGCTGCCAGGGCTAATTACCCCCATAGCAGCCTTGAATTATCAGAACGGCTGAAGTCCGATCGTGTGGGATCTGCCATTTCCCACCGCCGGAAACAGGAAGTCAAACACGGAAATCTTGTGACGTCGGCTGCGACACCATCAGAAGATTGTCTGTCAGTTTGGGACATATAGTACATTCTTGATTGTAGTATTTAGGGACTTCAAAAACACTATCCCTGCACCCTGTCTCTGCAACAGTCCACCATCAGCTTGATGAATATAGTCATGAGATTTGCAAGTTATTATAAGAAAGAAATTTTTATGAGAGCAACAAGACAGATCTCTGACCAGCTGAGGTACAAATTAGTACCAATTCAAGTGTTTAGTGACTTATAAGGTGGAGAAGGAGTATGAAACCCTGCACTGCAATATTGGAAAATGCTGGAATTACTTATAGCTGGGGCTACCCAGTAACTCTGAATTTGGCACAAAATAACATATTTGGAGCAGGGGACGGACTTACTGTGGGGAATGAAGCTGGAAACACGAAGAGAGGAGAAGCAAGAAGAGGAGCTGGCTAAAATGACTATTGGGGACTGACAGTAAAGACTGTTTGAAATTATATCAGAGTGAAGACATAACAAATATAGTGGGAGATAAAGCTCTGCTGTGGCTCCTTGATTGGAGGAGCCTCCCCCCCCCCATGAGAGGATAATTAAGACAATGGGAGAGGTGAAATACCTCAGAAAAAATAGGAGGGAAGACAAAATGAAATGTATGGGCATGGTAGGAGTGGGAGGGGTGGGGAAGGGATTGAATGGGATGGGTAATGGGTTAGATAAGTATCATAAGACACGAGACCAGAAATTAAGAACTACATTTAACTCTTGGATAATGAAATAAGGATTTCAACTTTAAACATTAAAGGGCTGGGGTCGATGATGAAAAGGAGGAGGATAGAAACATTACTGAATTACTGAAAACATTACTGAAACATTACTGAAATTACTGAATTACTGAATTACTGAAACATTACTGAAAGCAGATACAATATTTTTACAGGAAATGCATCAGAGGAAAAAGGGGGTTAATGAACTCAGACTGAGAGGTATAAATAATTATGAAAAAGCATATGGTACTTCAAAATCAAGAGGGGTAGCAAATAATAATTTCAAAGAGATGTGGGTTTAGTATATTAAAGATGGAGAAAGATCCTGAGGGAAGAGACATTATAATTCAGGGAACAATGGCAGGGGAAGAATACACTATGATTAATATTTATGCTCCTAATGAAAATCAGGTGATTATTATTTTTTATAAAGTGCTTAAGGAAATGACGGATATTCAAAAGGGCTTTATGATTATGGCAAGAGATTTCAATATGGTATTAGATAAATGATTGGATAAGTCAAATCCTACTCCAGAGGAAAGATGTAATAACATTGCAGGCTTAGCTAAAATTATGAAAAGGAAAGATATGAAAGATGTTTGGAGAGTGATGAGGGGAGGATAGAAGAAATATTTGTTCTTCTCAGAAGTGCATAAGACCTACTCAAGTATTGATTATATATTCATTAAAAATGATATCTAAAATAATGAATATGGAAATTGGAATAATAAAGGTAACCAACCATGCATTGGTTAATATGGTATTAAATATAAAGAAAGATTACAAGGAAGCCAGAAGATGGAGGTTAGATATGAGGATCTTCAATAACAGTCAAACAGTAAATAAGATAGTGAAAGAATTATTAGACATACGGGAGAGTAATGAGAAAGGGCAAAGTACTCAAGCAATAATATGGGATACAATGAAAACAGTGATGAGGGGAATTGGTATTAGAGAATCTAGTAAATTAAAACAACGACAACAAGAAGAGATGAAAAAGTTAGAGGAAGAAATTAGGACACTGGAAAATCAATATATCAATAAAGATAAAAGAAGTTATGCACAATTACAGGAAAAAAGGAAGGAGTTAGAAAATGAAGATATGGAAAAAGTGCAGAGAGATTTGATATTCCTGAAAGGAGAATTTTTTTGAACATAGTAATAAAAATTCCATATTGCTGGCTAGAGCTTTACAGTAAAAAAAAAAATAAAGAATTTAATTAGCCTAATAAAAGATAAAACGGGTAATATTTACAATTTGATGAAAGATAAGTTGAGAGTATTTCAGGAGTTTTACCAAGAGTTATATTCAGCAGGTAACAATTCTATGGGGAAGATGGAAGAATATATTGAGGCACACTGGAAGATAAAGCTAGAATGAGCCAGTGTGGTGTAGTGGTTAAGAGCGGTAGTCTCGTAATCTGGGGAACCGGGTTCGCGCCTCCGCTCCTCCACATGCAGCTGCTGGGTGACCTTGGGCTAGTCACACTTCTTTGAAGTCTCTCAGCCCCACTCACCTCACAGAGTGTTTGTTGTGGGGGAGGAAGGGAAAGGAGAATGTTAGCCGCTTTGAGACTCCTGAAGGGGAGTGAAAGGCGGGATATCAAATCCAAATCCAAGGTAGAGATAGATAGGTTATGGAACATCCATTTTCAGAAAAAGACATAGAGGAAGTTATAGGGCAGTGATGGCAAACCTTTTAGAGATCAAGTGCCCAAACTGCAACCCAAAACCCACTTATTTTTCGCAAAGTGCCAACACGGCAATTTAACCTGAATACTGAGGTTTTATTTCAGAAAAAACAACTCATAGATAGATAGATAGATAGATAGATAGATAGATAGATAGATAATACTTTATTCGGCTATAAGCCCACAAGGTAAAACCAATCAATAAATAAAATAGCATTTTACATTCTAAAATATCAACTAAAATATTTCAACGCATAATCTCCTTCACATTACATACAATCTCTAGATGTACCATATTGTGGCCTTGAATATAAAGATGGTGGATAGAGTTTACTAGATTTTTAATAGTCATGCAGCATTCCATGAAGTCTTTTATATGAAAGAACTGAATTCAGGAATCTGGCAACCTGTAATGTTCTATAAGAGTCAATGTCCTGGAGTAGGTAGGCTAGATGTAATTCAGGTGGTTTAGCAACAGTTTCCAAAATGATTGAACTCAGAATCCTTGATCGGGGAACAATATATAAAGGACAATTAAACAAGATATGATAAAGGGATTCTATTGATTTGTTGTCACATGCGCATAAAACAGAGGTTTTACCGTTAGAAAATCTATTGCTCAGCACATTTGAGGGGAACACATTAAATCTGGCTCTATCAAAAGCGAATCTATGCAACGCAACCGATAAGGTAGACAGATATCGAGGTATCTGGGACATAAATGTAATGCCCTGATTTATCGGGGAACATGTACCTCCACCTGTAGTAAGATTTTGTTGCAAATCAACCTCCTCCAATCTTTGTTTGATGACCTTTTTTGCTGTAATTAGATCTAAATTTAGTATATCGGAAGGAGAGATTCCATAAGACAACAGTTTCGAATGGATTTTTGTTGCCCATGGGCTGGTAAATTCATCTCTCCAAAGGCACTGAATAAGATGGTAATTGGGCAATTTATGCCAAAGGGACAGCCAGTAATTAAAGGCATGTCTCCACATCAGGATCTCTAAGGAGGGGGTCTTAAGTTCTAAGCGAATAGCCGAGTTGCTTACACAGGAGGGTAGTTTCAAAAGGCGTCTGAGAAAAAGATTTTGCAATGTCACCAGAGGCATGAGGTTTACAAAAGCGCCCCATAAAGGGACCGCATAGGCCATAGTTGCAACCACTTTTGCACTATAAACTTTTAAGGCAGATGGAACATGCATAGCCCCCTCTGTAAAGAAAAAGCGTAATAGAGCGTAGATAAGGGCTTTGCCCTTATTTTGTAAGTATGTGATATGCTCTTTCCATCCCATATTATGCTGGAAGTAAATTCCTAGATATTGAAATTTGTAGACTTGTTCAATTGGCTTCCCCTTGAGTTCCCACCTATACAATTTACGACTCCTGGAAAAAATTAGAACTTTAGATTTGGAATGGTTAATAGTAAGTAAATTTGTTTGGCAATATAACGCGAAGATCTTAAAGGCCCTCCTCAAACCGATTCTTGAATATGAGAGGATCACCGCATCGTCAGCGTACAATAGTAAGGGGCAGCGATAGTCTGCAAGCCTGGGTGCATGAATGGTGGTTTGGGCCTCAACTAGGGGAGTTCTCATGTCACTAATATAGAGGTTAAAGAGATAGGGGGCAAGGATGCACCCTTGTCGTACCCCCTTATTTATTGGTACTCAGTTTGTGAGATCGCCCTCAGGTGTTAACCTCACCCTAGCGGCCGTCCCTTCATGTAATTTGATCATAAGCCACAACAGCCTTTTATCTATGCCCCACTTTGCCAATTTTTCCCATAGCAGCTCTCTAGAGATACTGTCAAAAGCCGCCTTCAGGTCTATAAAAGCGGCACATAGAAGACCATGAGTGGGGGAAGAATACTTCCGCGCCAAATGATATAGAATTATTGCATGGTCAATAGAAGCACAATTTGGTCTAAACCCGGCCTGTTCATGGCCTATCAGATTGGAATCTTCGGCCCATTGGGTTAGTCTGGTTAGCAGGAAGCGAGTATAGATTTTTCCGATGATTGATAATAAACTGATATTACGATAGTTTCCTGGGTCCTCTGGTGGTCCTTTTTTGTATATAGGAATTATGATGGACTCCTTCCATGATCTAGGTATCTGGCCCGTGGCATTAATTGCATCAAAGATTTTTGCAAGAATTTTGGCCCACCATGCTGGGTGTTGTTTAATAGCTTCCGCCGGGATCAGATCGGGCCCTGGGGCTTTATCAGTTTTCAGTTTAGCAATTAAATCAACTATTTCCTCCGGGTCAGTATCTGGCCATATGGGCAAGTGACATGAAAGAGTATCAGAATGAATGTTAGAGATAACTGTCTGGGAGAAATATTTTCTTAGAAATTGTTCCCATGTCGGGGCTGGTATAACCGTCAATGGGTATTTCCTCAATCTTTTGTTGATTAAATTCCAAAAACCACGAGAGCTGCGAAGCTTAGAGGCAGCAATCAGCGCTTGCCAACGTCTTAGCTGCCATTCATGCTTGGCTGACTTCTGTGCCTGTTTGTAAGCAATTTTGGCCTGCAAGTACTCTGGGGGAAGAGTTTCAGCTCCAGAAGATTTATATCTGTTGTAGATACAACAGAGAGAGAGTCTAGCTTGCTTACATTTGGAATCAAACCAAGGTGCACCAAACCTGGGTTGATCTCGGTTAACCAGGTGAGTCGGCATCGTAAAGAAGCTAGTTAAATCTACAGAGAGGTGGGAGAACCACTCCAATATCCTATTTGGTTCAGACAACTCCGCCACTGAAACAATAAGGGGTTTGGAAATATTCCTCTGGAAGAATTCTGTGTATTTTTGGGCCTGTTTCATAGACCATTTAATGCTTCTTACTTGAGCTGCGGCATTTAAACCTACATGAATTGGGTGTGAACTGCTAACCGGGTGCCAGTCAAGCGTTAGCTTGGCCGCTAGAGGTAGGTGGTCACTGGATTGTACATTGTCTACTTTAAAATAAAAGAAGTTTGAGAATAGGTCTTCTGAAACTAGAAGGTAGTCTAGGACACTAGTTGATGTTGTGTCCAAATGAGTGAATTCTCCTGGCACGTCCGGAGGGCAATTGCCATTCAAAATATTCAAATTCATACGAATGGCCAATTGATAAAGAAAGACTCCCGCCTCATTCACTCTGATGTCCTTAGATTTTCTTGATGTAAAAGAGATTAAATCAGATTTTGGGTAGGAGGGAGGTACCCACCACTTGGCCTTGATTATCCCATCCCAATTGGCGGCTGTACGTGCATTAAAGTCACCACCCATTATCGATGGAATATTAGGGTACATAACATAGCATGCCAATAAATGATCTTCCAGAGAATCCCATCTATAATGGAGGTCCGATATAAGACCACCTGGAGGAAGATAAACATTGGTGATTAATAGGGAGAATTTTTCGCTTGAAATCAAACCCGTAAAGGCAAAAGGAGGAAAAGTCTGAACTAGCGAGAGTTTAGCGCTCATTTTAAGCGATATGGCGATTGCAAGACCACCTCTGGACCGGCCACCTTTTTGGGAGGGACTAGCTGGAAGTGATATCAGTTCAAAGCCATTTATATCTATTTTATCGTCTTCCCATGTTTCTTGCAAAAGGATTATCTGAAAAGAATTTATATAGGACAAAAATTCGGGATCTAATCTTTTCCTTTTCCAGCCAGCAATATTCCAACTTAGGACTGCTAGCTGGGGACTTCTGTGTTGTTCTTTTAACAGTCAAAGCGAAGGAGGGGCAGACTCTCTGGAAGAGACAGAAGATGTAACAAAAAAATCAGTTATTTTACATTGGGAAGATGGTAACTGTGAGGAGCCCTCCAAATTAATTTTTTTAACAATTTGGTTCAACTGTTGGCACACCGAGGATGATCTACTAGAAGTAGATCCCTGAACAGGTAGTCTCTTCATTTCGAAATTCTTTGTACAACTTGGCAGAGAAATACCCAAAGAGGGAGAAATTAAGTCCGTTGGAGGAAACCCTCTAGCAGATTTATCATCAGGGATTAGGATGATTTTATTGATGCGTCCCATCGGGTCTTCAATCGTTTCCGACGACGGGTCCCGAAGTGTAACATTCACATTTTCCTTTAAAGAAGGTAGTTGAGGGGACATCACGGGGGCGGTAATTGCAGAAGACTCTCTCAGGGGCATCACTTGTGGACTACTTCTATATCTGGTCAAAACTGGAGAAGATTCTAGCTCTGGCATAGATGAGTGAGGAGTTAAAGAGGGATTTGAGTCAGGCAGGGAAATCAGAGTTTCGTCCTTAGGTGTGTTGGTCGATGGATGTAGATGAAGGTTAAGTGAGGATGGCAGAGCCTGGTTGTCTCGTGGAATAGCACTGGGGGCAGAAACAACTTGAAGATTTGAGTCTTGCAGGATGGTTTTTGTTTTCAAAGTGGGGCTGAGCTGAAGAAGGTCGACCACTTCTGTCCGGTGAACCCAAGTGGGGTTGTTTGAAGTATCGTTAGTATCTTCCCCTCTGTGTTGGACTTGTAAAAGCTGCGATTTAAGCGTGTCAAATCTTTGCATCATCACCGACTGTTCTTTCGGAGGGAAGGGCTCTGAACGAATCAATAAGTTCCCTTTCATCAAGGGCAGTCTGCAGGTTTCCGTCCTCATATATGGCTGTTTGAGAGGGTATCAAAATTGGTCGAGAATGGCACACTGCAGAATCATCGCAGTGGGGCCTGACAGTATTTTGAAGTAAGGCAGAGTCTCTTGTCCTAATGTCCTCACCGCCCGGGCACCTATTTAGAAGGGATTTGATCTTGCTATCTGCAAAAACCCTCGTTGCTACGATATCGGCCATGGACAAAAGCGTTTTCCGCCTAACAATAATAGATGGTATCTTTTCAGAGTGGAACGCAAGTATCACCTTCAAGAAGTTGGTCTGTCGGAACAGGGGCATCACCGCATATAGGTCAATCTGGTGTTTCTTAATTTTTAAAAGTTTGCTTAAACAGTCTTTAGCCCCTTCTAGCGATGACCATCTTCCTATTTCCGACCTGACAGAAAGGCAACTTTTCTTGGGTTGCAGAGTTAATATCTGATTATTCAATTGGGAATTTAAGATATATTTAATTTTAGTCTCCTTTCTTTTATCTGAATTGGGGTGAGGCAATAAGTTTTTGACCTCACAAACTGAAGATTGTGATGTTGATTCAAGTTTTTCGACTTTCAGCAGGATATTGGATAATTGTGAAGATACCTCATCCAGCCTTTTAAAGATACAGTGAAGGGTCTTAATTACTAAGTGTAACTGCTCACAACTGGGGAACTCCCCCATATCAGATGTTAAACCATCATCCTGTGTTGAGAGTTTTTCTTTCGTATTCTCCTTTACAGACTTTACTTTTGAAAGATTTTGAGTCGTCAGAGTTGGAGTGGCTTCTAAATCAATTAGAGGTAGGAAGCGATTTGGGGTTTCCACCGCAAAGCAATGCTCCACATTGTCACTCCCTCTTCTATTCCGGTGTGGCACCAACCTTGATAGTTTTGGTTTAGGGGATGATAGGGGCTCGTCAAAGTCTCTCAAGCGTTTGTTCTGACCCATACTTTCCTCAGGCCAAGGATTATACGATTCTTAAAATAACATAACATTTGACTTCCGGGTTGGCGCCATTGTTTAATGGCGGATTCCCTCCGAGCTCCGGAGGGAATCGGCTCCGTAGCGTCTGGGTCTGGCCGCTGCGGCGAAGCGGAGACCCTTAAAATCACAGGCGCGGATGCCTGTGAACACAGAGACTCGGCGGGCACCATTTGCGCCCCCCCCAATCCGCGGCGGAGCCTTTTTAAAGGCTTCGGAACGGAGGCAGGGTGGGGCGTGGTGCTGAGAGTACTCCCTCGCCTACGGAGTGAAGCCGCAAGCCATTGACAGAGAGCGCCAACTTCTTCCAAGACCGATTGGACTCTAAAATATAAATCCGTGAGTAATACGGAGATTGGAATCTTAAAAATTTTTAATTTTGGATTTGGAACGAGCGGGAAGGGGCTAAAAAGGAAGTCCACCCCCCCCTCTTTGTAAACAATTTAAAGCAAAGGACTGGGCAGCTAAGGTCGAGAGAATTTGTTTCTTGTTTCTTTTTAATGAAAGATCCTGACTTCACGGTTTTGACACTATAAGAAGATTTACTGGAGGATAAAAAGAATTTTGGGAGCTGAAATTTCACCCCCCCCCCCGAGACCCGGGAACGTCCTATGAGAAAGCCTGTTGTATTGAGGATTTTGACAGCTGTCAAGTGAGCTGTCAGCTGGAAAAAGAGAACATTGTTTCTGCTGTTTTTGCTGGTTTATTTGGTACAATTTGTTGAAAATAAGGAGAGCTGATACAAAATAACTGGACTTTTGGTTTGGAGCCGAAAGGAACATTAAGGAACTAAAATCCCCCTAGAGGGGTAACAGGGACACTACACCACAAAAATGGCTGGAGTATGTAAAATCCAAGCAGAATTGGACAGAGCACTCGTTCTCTTGGGAAACTTGCAAGATGAATACAATGCTTTGTCTACAGAGGTATCATTACTACACTGGACAGTAAACAACAGTTTTGAGCCTGATAAGGACTTGAAACAGGAAGCCTATTCAACTGAACAAATAAATGAAACTGAAAGTGTAGATATGATGGAGCAATATGTTGTTTTTGAAGAAAATGAAGGAGGAGCAGGAGATTTGCAGGAGTCAAAGGAGAGTTACAATATGAGGCCTGACATGATGATAAAAAAGGACAATAAAATTTGGATGTGGAAAGCCTGGTCTGAATGGGACTTTGGAAAATGGAGAGATCCCCTTTGGAGGAGATCTGAAGACCTGAGGATTACAAATTTGTTGAAGGTGAAAGCTGGAGCTTTGGGGACATATGGATCTGAAAGAAATTTGAAACAAGAGTTGGAGTACCCCATAGGCTTTGTTTTTAAGTATGGAGGACTGGCTGGAAGCAACATGGAGTCTGTTGGGCCGGAGCCCCTCCGAGACTTGGGGCTTAACATCAATGACTATCAAAGAGACCGGCAGAAAGGAACTGAGAGAGATATAAGGGCCTCGGACGTGAGATCTCCAGGCTAAATAAATAACATAAAGACTGATGGATATTGGTTGGGGACTGGAACCGGGAGAAGGGTGGGTGGAGGTTGGGAATCCAAAGGGTACATAAGGATAATTTGCTTTTTATATTTTGTTAGTGGTAAGGAAATTGGGTAAATCGTGGAAGGGAAATTTTGGTCGACTTTAGGAAAAAGGCTTAAGAATAATTAATGAGGTATAAGTATTGATGTGTGATTTTAATAAGGTAAAATTGGTTTTTTCTTTTTAAATTAATTGAAAATAAGGCTGTTAGAAATAAATTGAGGAAATGGAAAAAAGAAGTAAAGTAAAACAATAGTATGTTAGAACAAATGTTTAAGTTAAGGTAAAGAAATAAGTTAAGGACTTGCTGAACTGACAATTTAAATTGGAATACAAGAAGGGGAGGTGTGAGGAGGTCTGAGAAATAAGGTTAAGAATAATAAGTATCAGAAATTTTATGTGGTTTTTTCTATTTTTTTTCTTTGTTTAGTTTTGAATATTATGTATTTTTGTGTTTTTTTTCTGTTTTGTTTTGTGTATTTCTTGTTTTTGTTTGTTGTGTGTTTCTTGAAAATGCCAATAAATATTTAATAAAAAAAAAAACAGAAGCAAAAAAATAAAGACCCTCATCGCAGTCATGCAGTGTTTGTCCAGACACTGAACTTAGGACTGTGACATTGATGATAAAAAAAAATAAAATAAAATAAAAATAACATAACATTTAACACACAAATAATATAGTTAAGACCACCAGAAGATGGCACCGTGGGTGAAAGCTCCTTGGATGGGTAATAATAGTGAAGTTTTCCTCTCCACTGCGGTAAAATCCACTTACAACATCAGTCTTTCGTGGACACCTCGGACCCAATTTGCAGAAGCTTTTCACAAGGGGAAGTATTAAATTGTGACCGCCTCAAGATGTCTAGGGGGTAGGGTGCCAAATGTCCTGGCTCCACTGGCCTCTCTCAACCCTCTATGACAGCAGCCTGTGCACGAACGATGACTTATCCAGGATTTAAACACCACACAGCGTCTTCCTCTTAAGCCCTCTCTCCAATTAGGATAATGGCGTTCTCTTCTCTTTTAGCAGCCGAGGCTGGCCCGCTGATAAGAGAGAAACAAGGAGCAGTCTGCAGCAATCTGGAGCAGGGCCAAATCTCTCAGAAAGTTGCCATAGCATGTAGCTGCAGCAATTATAAAAAGCTTCAAAGACTGACTGGGTCAGTTAAGATAAAATATAAAGGATTAAAAGAAGATTCAAAGAAATCCGAAGAGCACCGGTAAGCGCGTCTTACCTCGGCGCCATGTTGAAACAACTCATACATTAACAGCTTTTGTCTTAAAAGAAAAACACAATAACAGAGCTTTCAATGATATAAACAACTTTTTATTGAAAGGTAAAAGTTTGCATTTGGCATGCTTTTGAACAATTAATGTGAAACCTCAGCCTCTCAGCAGCAGCGGGAGGAGGAAGGCGGCTGCTCTATGGGAAACTGGCTTCTGGCACCAGGTCCATTGGCAGACCAACTCTGCATTCCAAAGTTGTCTGCAAACGTTGCATGAAGGCTGGCAACATTAACCTTACTGTGTGGGAATCCCAGCTCTACCTCTCTTTCAAATAGAGAACCAGTGAAGGTGGTGAATGTCCTGTGTGAGTGTCTGGAGGTGGTTAGAGGACAGATGGCAGCGAAGAAATTGAGGTTGGATCCTGACAATACAGAAGTACTGTTTTGGGGGGACAGGGGGCAGGCAGGTGTGGGGGACTCCCTGGTCCTGAATGGGGTAACTGTGCCCCTGAAGGACCAGGTGCACAGCCTGGGAGTCATTTTGGACTCACAACTGTCCATGGAAGCGCAGGTCAATTCTGTGTCCAGGGCAGCTGTCTACCAGCTCCATCTAGTACGCCGGCTGAGACCCTACCTGAGGTCCAGCTCCAAGGGCCTTCTGGCAGTTCCCTCCCTGGGAGAAGTGAGGTTGCAGGGAACCAGGCAGAGGGCCTTCTCGGTAGTGGTGCCTGCCCTGTGGAACTCCCTCCCATAAGATGTCAAGGTAATAAACAACTATTTGACTTTTAGAAGACATCTGAAGGCAGCCCTGTTTAGGGAATTTTTTTTATGTTTGAGGTTCTATCGTGTTTTTAATATTCTGTTGGGAGCCGCCCAGAGTGGCTGGGGAAACTCAGCCAGATGGTCAGGGTATAAGTAATAAATTATTATTATTATTATTATTATTATTATTATTATTATTATTATTATTATCCCTTGCAGAAGGCCTGGAGACAAGCAGTCAGGTTGTCACAGGGGCTGGGTTGCCCCCAAGATTGAAGAGGCCCGGTGAGCGCGTGTGTCATAACAAGTGTGATGTGTGATGTCACATGCATCTCCCGACACTGTGCAGGCCGGTGCAGCCTTCTGCTAGGCCGTGCTGGTCCCCCACAGAATCAGGAGATGCCTCAGGGTACAGTGCCCCTGGTGTGAGGTTGCACCAACATGCACAGTGTTTCCCGATACCACTGCAAGTAAAAGGAAGGCCCGCTGGGTCCCACAGCAGGCCTTGGAATATTTAGAGGGCCTGGTTCCCTCCTTGACATTTTTTGGGGCGGCACTGGCCCCTTGGCCCCTCCTAGATGATGCCACTGAAGGTTGTGTATTTACAGCAGTGACCAGAGGAGGAATGACCGCTGGGAGGAGTGCAGAAAGAAGAAACACCATGGTGCACCTGCATCTGCACAACCAGGCACCTTCATGTGCCCCAGTTGCAAAAAAGAATGTCTCTGCCATATTGGTCTCGTGTGATGGCCTGGGAATCGGATTCAGAGGCTGAACCTGAGGAATCCCAGCCTGCACAGGAGTCCCTGCCTCCAGGACCAGCTGAGCCGGGGCAGGGGCTTGAATCTGAAGGGCCCTCACTTGTGCTGGATCCTCAGGAGCAGACACCAGCTGAATCTGCTCTGGCTCCGGAGGTGATCGAGGACCCATTGCCTGCAAGTGCTCCACTCTCAGCCCCGTCAGGGGAAGGTGAGGTTGCCTCTGGGTCCAGTAACCCTCCAGCCTCTCCTGAGCTGCAGTGGCTCAGGGCAGAGAGGCGGAGGGAACTAAGTACTCGCAGGAGGAGTGCTCGCCTCCAGGCCAGGAGAGGCGAGTCACTTGTGGATCGGGACCGCCCTATGCCTTGGGGCAGATAAAAGCCAGCCAGCCCCAGTCCAAGGTTGCGGGAGCAACAGTGCTGGTAACCTGTTCCTGCTGGCACCCTGTCCTGTTCTTCTGCCAGAGTTCCTGACCACACCCGACACCTTGCCTTGGACCCCACTTCAGCCTTGATGGACAGCCTCCATACCACACCCTTGACCTCGGACTGGACTCGGACCACGCCACACGGTAACCTGGGATCAGCACATCTCTACAGCCACAGCAAGCACTGTAACTCTGACATGGTTTGACTTCACCCCTGAAGGTGAAGTCTTCCATTTTCTCCCAAGACAGATGAATGCCAACAGCACATCATAAACAAAAGGCTAATTTATTGGATTTTTGTTTCTTTCTTCTTGTAGAAAACAAGCATCCACGCTGCAAATCCTGTGCCATTAACTCGCCCCTTTCCTCTTCGGCAATGCAATGCTTGGTTGTTTCTGCATTGGATGTATATACTGCCTTATAAACACAGAATCGTCAAAATTAATAACTATAACCACCCTGCCATCCAGTTTGTGAATTTGTTCCATTGTTATGATAATACTGTTACAAAAGTTGGGTGTTCCCACCCCCTCTGCCAAGCCATAGCAAGATTTCAGCGGGGTTCCAGGCACTCACCCAGGGTCTGTGTTCCTTTTTTTTTTTTTTGACAAAATAATAATCATAAATAAATAGGAATAGAAATGTGCACCCTACCACCGACACCATTCCCTTGTAACTATCCAATCTCCCAAAATTTCAACACCTCTTGCAATGGTTTGACCCCTTTCTGTTTTAACAGTACAAATTTTACAAACACCCTCCATATCTCCTCAAAATCATTTCTCCCTCATATTCCCCATCTTACCTGAATGGCCATGTTAATTTTGATGGGATACTGCCAGGGAGACGGAGGCATCAGGCAGGCCCCCAGTCGTCTCCGGATGATCACCGGTCTCCTGTGGAACAGCATCAGTTAATTAGCAACACGAGCCTCAGAGACATTCCAAGACCCGTGCACACCCTTTCAGCAGAGTCTCCACAACGAAAGATGCAGACAGGAGAGCATATTTACAGCTTTATTCAATGTAGTTCAGAACAAAGGAAAAACATGAATGCTTGCCTCTGTGTTCAGGAAAAAAGCCAGAACACAAAAGCTATAAACAACGGAAGTTCCCAGCAGACAGTGCTGGGAGTAAACAGGCATGTGATACACAACAGTCATGCCTGACCCTTTTAAGGTGGAATAAAACTATATCCTAACAAATTTATCATTAATAGCTATATCCCATACCTCTTTATACCATTCTTCCATTTTATATTCACCTTGCCCCTTCCACTTCCTAGCTATCATAATTTGTGCAGCTGTCAATAAATTTGTGAGCAAGTCCTTCATAGCCTGTGAACCTTCCACCCCATCGTAATTGATAATAATGCTACCTCTGGACTTTTGGTCAGTTTTAACCCAGTGATTTCTGTTATCTCCTTAAACACCTTTTGCCAAAATTATTTTGCATATTTACACCCCCAACACATGTGAACATAATTCCCTGTTTCCTGGCATCCCGTCCAACATAACACCGAACATTCATTCTTTGTACTTAACACCAGTAAGATTAAATCAAATAATCTCCAAATTAATTTATAATAATTTTCTTTTATTCTTATAAACAACATTTTTAACGTATGATTCTCCCATATTTCCCCCCAGCTTTGGCTATCTAGCTGCCCTGTTGTCTCTTTTTCCCACACTTTTTTAAAAAATTATCTTTTTGATCCTCCATTTCTACTAATATTTTATAAATTTCACTGGTTTCCCCTTTCATAACTGTATTTTCTTCTTTATCTTCCCTTTTTATAATCATTTTTTTCAAATTTTGTATATTCTTTGCAGTTCTTGTTTTCCCTTAACCACTTTTTTGTCCATTGCTCCAGTTGTATACAGTTAAACCAAGTTATCATGCTTCCTGTTAGAGCTTCTCTTATTTGTTATTTGCTTCTCATTTTCTCCACCCAATTCTTTATTTTAAGTATTTTATTCTCTTTTGCCTCTTTTTCAATTTTCTTTTTTAAATTTACTGGGAAGTCTTCTAACATCACCACTGGGGTTAGTGGGCAATTCGCTGGTATCAGTTTTCCTTTATATTTCGCCCATGTCTCAATGATATTTCTTAATAAGGGATTTTCAATATTCTGCCACCATTGCCTATTTGATTTGATAAAAATACATTCACTAACTTCTCCCTCATTTTCTGTCTACCACTCTCTAACCATTCTAACCCTCCTTATTTTGTTATCCCATCTCACTGGTCAACAACAAATTTGTTGTCTGCGTTTTTTCAGTTGATTTAGGACGAATCTGATGTGCTGAATCCAAAAATCACATTGGTTTTGCTCAGTCAGGTCAAGTTTTTGAGCTATGGCCACATGTCATTTTTTTACGTTTTTGTTCACATGTACGCTTGTGTGGAGCATTTTAGAAGAAGTTGGTGGGGGTAAAATGCCATGTCGAATAATTGTTTTGATTGGAAATGATTATTTTAATGACAACAAGTATTCAGGTCCGATAGTTCTGGGTGATTATGTTGAAAAGGGATCAGTTTGAAGTCATAAAACCTCGAAATCTTCCATAAATTGGTGCAGCAAAGCATAAAGTTATTTTGGTATTAAACTTGGTGACCAGGATAAAGCTTGGGCGCCACACATGGTGTGCAAGGCATGCACCGAGACTCTATGTGGGTGGACCAATGGCAAGAGGAGTCTGAACTTTGGAATTCCCATGGTTTGGAGGGAGCCGACAAACCATGTCACTGACTGCTACTTCTGTGCTGTTGATGTGACTGGGATCAACAGAAAGAACCGGAGCAGCCTCAAGTATCCTGATCTTCAATCAGCACGTCGTCCTGTAGCTCATTGTGATGAAATTCCAGTGCCTATCTTCGGAGAACTTCCTGACATTAGTGACGAAGATGCCTCCAGTGTTGAAGGACATGAAGAAGAAGTGGTTCTTGAAGATGATGCTCCACATCCATTTTCCCAAAAGGAGTTGAATGATCTAGTTCGCGACCTCAGCTTGTCAAAGGACTCTGCCGAACTGTTGGCATCCAGATTGAAGGAAAAAAACCTCCTCTCTGACAGTGCTTGCATCAGCTTCTTCCGCAACAGGCATCAAGAATACCTCCGTTTTTTCTCGGAAGAGAAGGACTTGGTGTACTGTGCAGATATTGCGCAGCTTCTGCTCAAGCTTGGAGTGCCACAGTACGAACCCAAAGATTGGAGACTGTTCATTGACAGCAGCAAGCGATCACTGAAATGTGTTCTGCTGCACAACGGCAACCAGTTTGCCTCTATACCCCTGGCTCACTCGACTACACTGAAGGAGAACTATGAAGCGGTGAAGTATGTGCTGGAGAAAATTGGTTATGATCAGCATAAGTGGTTTATTTGTGTTAACCTGAAGATGGTGAACTTTTTGTTGGGACAACAGTCTGGCTTCACCAAGTACCCATGTTTTCTGTGCATGTGGGATAGCAGGGACCGTGCTCAGCATTACACGAAGAAGGACTGGCCTGTGCGGGAGGAATTGGTGCCTTGCAGAAAAAGGAACGTCATCAACGACCCTCTGGTGGACAGAGACAGAATACTCTTCCCACCGCTGGACATCAAGCTCAGCTTAATCAAGCAGTTCACCAAGGCTCTGGACAAGGATGGTGACTGCTTCATTTACTTGTGCCAGGCTTTTCCAGGATTGACCATGGAGAAGTTGAAAGCTGGCATCTTTGATGGTCCTCAGATCCGTCAGCTCATCAGAGAACCAGAGTTCGGAAACTCAATGAACGAAGTGGAACTGGAAGCGTGGAAGTCATTTGTTCTGGTAGTGAAGAACTTTCTTGGCAACAATAGGGCCAGAAACTACGCAGAAGTTGTCAACAACATGCTGACTGCTTTCAGAAACCTGGGCTGCAACATGAGCGTCAAGATGCACTACCTATTTTCACATCTGGACCGGTTTCCTGAGAACCTGGGTTCAATGAGTGACGAGCAGGGGGAGAGATTCCATCAGGACATGAAAGAGATGGAGACCAGGTATCAGGGTCGCTGGGACGCAGTCATGATGTTGGACTCTGAAGAGAGACCTCCCTGCCGCTGAGCATTCCAGGAGTTCCAAGAAACGGAAGTTCAAGCCCTGAAGTTTGAAAAATGGTGAAGCAACATGCAATTTACGTGTACTTACCTTTATCAATGCCCACCATTCAGTTTACAGTAATTGATGTTTCTATCAGGTAATCAATATATGTTGTTGGAAAAACATTTTTTTTATCTTAAAAACATATTTAGGATGATATGTGTTGACAAAAATCAGCTGATAATGCCACAAAAATGTAATTGATTTTGTCACAAGATCTGATTTTTTTCAAATCAACATAACACAAAAACCTGACCTGATGGAGAGAAATGGATGCCATTTCCTGATTCAGCAGTGCAAAAATACCCTAAATCAGTTGTAGAAATCTAGACAACATTCAAAAAGTAAAAAATTGTTGCCCAGTGTTATGTATCTTAACTGATTTGCTATATAATATAACTTTATGTTGGGGATGTTGATATCAAGCCATATATCAGAGGAATTTGGCCACTCTCCAGGTGCCCGGCTTGATTTCTTGTTGATCTCCCCCGTCTCGGCTCCCGGCAAGACAAGGCCAGATCTCTATCGGCCGATTCTCCTCAACGTGAGAAGAACACAACCATCCCTCCTCCCTCACTCCCAGGGAGGGGAGAGAGACAGACAGAAATGTATTTACATGCCTTTATTTCTGTCCTTCCAGTAGTGCAGAGAAATCATGTCTGCACCCTCTCACATCAGCAGCCAGAGAGAGAATAACCCCACCCATGTACTTCCAGTACAGGGTCATGTGACACTCTGAGCTAACATCCGGTGCTCAGTGCACATAATAGTCTCAGCTCTTCCACTCGAGCTAGTAAAAATCCAAAAGCTCTTTTCAGCTGTTTTTCTCCCTCTCTCAGGCAGGCAATCTCCAAGCTGTCTCAAAGTCAAAACAACTTTGGCTTTCCCGGCTCTGACTGAGCCAGCCCCAGGTGTCAGTAGTTTTCCACTGTCCTGACTGTCGTTGCTTAGCAACTGTGCATACCTCTTCGTTATCTCACCGCAAATATGCCTGGTATGCAAGGCTAGGCTCTCAGAGCTGTTTTTCCAAACGCAGCTCTCTCGTGAACCAGAGAATAAATCAATCTGCATTCACACTTTTAGCCCGATATTCAGCATACCTTTTTGGGGCTCCGTTGCTTGGAAAACACCCCCTCTTGGTGTCCAGCCGTTCAGCTTATCAGACGTTATCTCAGTCCACCTGTTTTCTGAGGTTTATACCATCTTTTATTAATTCTAGGTTTTTTATGCCCATTGCAAAATTTATTGATCATACTTTGCCAGCCCTTTATCTCCGTCTCCGATATCTTAATTGGTAACATTCTAAATAAAAAAAATATTCTAGACAAAATTTTCATTTTAATTACTGCTATTCTTAAAAACCGCAAAAGCTTGATTTTCTTATATTCCTCAAGCTTTTCCTTAATTTCTCTCTTTAATGTGTTTAAATTTTCTTGTTCTAAATTTTCTACAGTTCTTGTTATATTTATTACATTTCTTAATTTTATATCTATTTTGATTTCCTTCAAAAAAATTCATTTTTCATCTTCATCATAGTTAAATATCATCATCTCTAAACAAAATGAAAAAAATCCCTTCCAGTAGCACCTTAGAGACCAACTAAGTTAGTTATTGGTATGAGCTTTCGTGTGCATGCACACTTCTTCAGATACACTGAAACAGAAGTCACCAGACCCTTATATATAGTGAGAGGGTGGGGAGGGGTATTACTCAGAAGGGTGGTGGGAATGGGTGTGGTATCTGAAGAAGTGTGCATGCACATGAAAGCTCATACCAATAACTAACTTAGTTGGTCTCTAAGGTGCTACTGGAAAGGATTTTTTCATTTTGTTCGACTACGGCAGACCAACATGGCTACCTACCTGTAACTATCAACATCTCTGATTTGGACCAATTAATTTGCAACCCTGTTATTTCTCCAGTTTTTTTTCCCCAAATGTGCCTCTATTACCTGCATATTTTCCAACAGAATTTCGATTGTTAGCAAGGTGTCATCGGCAAATAAGCTTATTTTCTCTTTTCCTTTATTGCCTTTTCCTTTTATATTTCCATATTCTCTGATTACATTGGCCAGAGTTTCAATGACCAACACAAATAACACAAGTCCCAGGATCCATGCCCAGCCTCTGAAAACAACATGAGCGCTTGCTTGGGGATAGCGTTACGTATCCGAATGGGACCAATGCCCCACTCGGCCCTTCCCTAGCCATGAGGGTGCTTTCTCAGTCCGGGCATCCTGCGTGGAATGGCTGAGCAAAAGGAGCCCTAAAGGCACTACAGCAGATGGGCCAGTTTGGGGATTTCACCTCTTTACTGTCCTGCTCATGCAGCATCCGAAACTGAGGGTTCACCATAATAATTGCTGGTGTTATTTCACAACCTGCTCGCAGAAATACTAATTGCCACAATATGCTCCAGAAGCCTCTGTGCTATTGGGCACAATGAACTCGGGCCAAAGAATAGCTACGACCCCTGTTTTGGAGAGAGTCACTGCCCTGGCGGGCATCGCATCCCATTCCGGCCATGCAGTTTCCTGCGCTGACCCGCTGTGCACATGGTGCTCCAGCTGCCCATTTGAGCTGAGGACTTGATGCACCGCCCTCACCTTCTGTCGGCTCTGTGCTGTGGCAATGGCGCGTGTACCCACAGAGAGAGCTCTGAGTGCCCCCTCTGGAATGTCATAGGTTCGCCACCACTGCCATAGAGCATGTCCTTGGGGATCCTGCCATCTTCCATTCTGTGGACATGATCAAGAGAGCATAGGTGTCGCTGAGAAAGAAGTGCAAACACGCTGCTTCCAGTTCCACTCTGCCTTAATGGAGGCAGCCCCCACAACAGCGGGAGATCATTGGCGAAGGAAAAACAAGGATGGTTGAGGGTATTTATCTTTGCAAATTCCCCCCAGGGATGGGGAGAATGGGCTTCACTTGCAATTTGTCTCAGTACCTGGCTTTCGTTCCTGCATGGAATGTAGGGGGCAGGGAGGCACTGAGTGCAAAAGCATTTTGCCTGGTGAAAATCATTCAATGCCGCCATTAAGAAGCAGAGGTTCTTTTGTTAATTAGAGCTTAATTGGACTAAAGTACAGGCACGTGCTAGAAGAGATGAGATCACAAACTGCGGAACAAAACCAGCTGCAAGGACTTTAAGGTCTGAACTTGAGATAAGACTTCATTCAGTGCAAAAGACGGTGTGGGGGAGGGCAGACTACAGGTTTTTTATTTAAAGTTTTCTTCCCTACATTTATGATTCGGCAACCCTCCTCTGAATGTTCAAATTATATTTGTACAAGCGAGGATGGAAGAAATTGAATTATAGTTATGGAATATAACATCAGATGGAACTGCGTGTGTAAAAAAAGGGAAAAGGGAAGGAAAAGGTTTACGATGGAAACTTAGAGCTGACTCTTCCCCATCCTTTATTATTTATGAAGTGAACTGAATAACACTAAGAGGACTTGGAATTTAATTTAATTGGAAGTATAATTGCTCCTATATCTTCAGCTGGAGGGAAGGATGAAAGGAGTCTGTGAACTGCCAAGGAACTGATAAGGTTCTTTACTGAGTCATCTGCAGACTGCTCTTCTTCCCAGGAAAAGAGGAAAAATAGTGACAACAGGTTATTTATTGGGACAGAGTGACTTTTGCAGCTGTTGTTAAAGTTGCAAAACAACGAAGCATGGGACGGAGCGATGGAGAAATTTCTGGAACAACAATGGGATATCAGTTCCGTTAAAGACATGATGGATAAGAGCAACAACCGGGGGGAAGAAAGACATAACATCTTACAAGGACATGAAGAAACACCACAGACAGAATAACTGCCACACAAAGGAAGAACACGGATATAGTTTGAGTTTGTCACTTGTAGTTTTATAAATCATTTATTGTGTCAAGACCAATAGAAGTTATTAATATTGTAGTTGTTGCATAAGGAATTCTTATTATGACCGGAATGTAATGGAAATTAATAAGATTTCTGAAAACAGAGATAAAGAAAATCATCAAACCATCAAATCTAGCATGCGGGGGGCCACTTTATCTAAATTACATAATTCGGTATTTGAACGATTGGTATTAATAATTGTATTATATATTTGTATTGCTATAATGAGGCTATAATTAGACTGTAATTGAAAACTAATAAAAATATTTTTAAAAAAAAATGCAAACATGCTGGAAATGTTGGCTTGGGAGAGCACATCTTTGTTTGAGACTCTGTCCTGCCATGTGATGCCCAAAATCTTCCTGACACAGTGCATGCAGGAGGTACTGAGATGTCGCTCCTGGCAGGTGTAAGTTTCCCACGGCTCATTACCATAAAGCGGTGTGCTCAACACTCAAGTCCGGTAGACCTTCATCATGGTATTGGTTGTTAGTATCACATTTTCCCATATGCTTTTGGAATAGGTGAGCCATTGCCGTAGTTGCCTTGCATATATGTTTCTCCAGTTCAGCGTCAATGGAGAGGTTGCAGGTTATGGTGGTGCCTAGGCAGGCAAAATTGTCTACCACCCCAAGCATGTGGTCACCAGTGCTGATGTCTGGAGTGCTGGCAATGTCCTGACCCAAGACGTTGATCTTCGTCAGGCTGACAGTAAGGCAAAATTGCGGGTTTGGGCAAAATGGTTCATGAGTCTCTGTAGAGCTTCCTTGGTGTGCGCTATCAAGACTGTACCATCTGCAAACAACATCTCTTGGATAAGGAGCCACCATATTTTTGTTTTTGCTCAAAGACATGCCAGGTTGAAGAGACCCCCGTCACTCTTTGAATGAAAGTACTGACCATCTTCAGTCAAGCTGAAGGTATAGGAGAGCACAAGGGAAAAGAATATGCCCAAACTAGTTGGGGTGAGAACATGGTCGTTTCACACCACTCTTTATAGGGAAGATGTTCAAGGATGAGCCATCATAATGCAATGTGATTGTGATGTTGTGGACTAGAAATTCTAAATTTATAGAGTGGAACTTGGAGCTCATCCAGATTTCCTTTTGTGCCACTGAATCAGAGCAAACTGCAGTCAGTGGAAAACCCAAGTTGGCATTTGTTCCTATTCAGCATTAAAGAGCAGGTTTTTGCGCAGAAAGCAGTGGGGGGGGGGGGAGTGCTTGGACATGGTGCTTTAAAGCGTGGGGCAAAAGGTAAGCATGGATGAACCCTTGACAGCTTTGTTTTTTGGGGGTTGTTATTTTCAGTTGTAATTTTCATACAGAAAGCTATTCTGTTTTTGCAAACAGGTCAGGGTACAAAAGGGAGACCCACAGCCTAGCTGTAGAGCACCTGCCTTGCATGCAGAAGGTCCCAGGTTCAATCTTCCAGTTAGTGCTAGGAACATCCCTCTGCTGAAAGCCTGGAGAGCTGCTTGCCAGTCAGTGTAGACCAGGCATCCCCAACCTTCGGCCCTCCAAATGTCTTGGAGTACAATTCCCATCATCCCTGACCACTGGTCCTGTTAGCTAGGGATCATGGGAGTTGTAGGCCAAAACATCTGGAGGGCCACAGGTTGGGGATGCCTGGTGTAGACAATAGTAAGCTAGATAGGCCAATTGTCTGATTTTGTAAAAGGCAGCTTCTTATGGTCACAGGAAAGTTGAAAGGTGGAGTCAGGGACTGTTTCCAGTGTTTAAAGGGGTTAAAATATTCTGTGCAATATTTAACCTCAGGCTCTTGTGTTTTGCCTAAAAATAGAGGTATAGGGGCTTAAACTGCTTGGAAGAGGTAGCTACTGTTGTCTGTGCCCTCTGTTCCAAAGGTGAGGAACTTGTGGCCCTCCAAATGATGCTGAACTGAAGGAATGGGTTTCTGTGTAGCAAGTTTAAAACTGACTCAACCCCCCCCCCTTTGTTCTTTCAAAAGAGAGCATTTTAAAATGTGTAAAACTTGAGCTGTTGAGCAAAAGCATAATAAGGACACAGCTGCATAAACAAGCTCTCTCCTATATCAGTCACGACAAGGGATGACCCTGGCTCTCTAGAGGAACAAAGAAAACACGTCAGCACTTTATCTTATGTGCTGACCACAAAAATACGCACAGACCGATGTCCGGGAAAAACGCCAAGAGCGTGTTCCCGGAGATTATGACCACTTCCCAGATAAGAGTAGGAAGAAGAAGATCCTTTTATGGTCAGAAGCACAGGAAGGAAGATCCTTTTATGGTTGAGAGTATCAGAGCAGGAACATATGTGATGTCAACCTGCGTACATAGGCTGACATGGTTGGGCTCCTAGGGGAGGAGGGAGAGGATGCCTGGAAGATATATATACTGCATGAAACTTGTCATTTCTTTGGACTTGCTGTGGACTCACCACACAAGTGCGTTCTGCTATCCGGAGAGCAGAATAAACTCTTTCTTTGAACCAACTCGCTGTCATTTGACTTCCTTCCTCCTGTCCCGGAGCAATGCAGACCCAATTGGTGAACTCCAATAAGGCTACAGAACTACAACCCCCACCAGCCCTGACTGTTGGCTATGGCTGATGGGAGTTGTAGTCCCAACTTTTGGGATGTCCCTCTTACCGAAGTACCGTATAAATCATTGACACACATCCTCAAGATATGTGCATGATATAAAGCACATTAGCAGAGTCAGCAAAAACAGAGTTGTGTAGGAATTGTAGCATCAAGTATTTATTATTTACAGCAAAAGAAACAAAAGAAACATAGCATTTTGTGTGAGCTGCGTCTCACACATCCTCCCTAGCTTTCTAGCTGGAAAGAGAACAAAGAGTGGATGTTTATCGACTTGACTTCCACTTACACACACAGTGATAAGCAACGTGGTCATCCGATCACGTGACCCTCTGCAATAATCACAGTGAAAATACTGACATCCTCCCCTTTTTCATTACAACTATTACAGCGGCATCTAGCACATCTGCAACATGTGTACAAACACATTCAGTTGTTCCTTGTTAACAACCTTTGACAGAAGGTCAGCAGGAATTTCCTTTCCTGGCATATAGGATACAGTTATCAATCCTCTATTGATACAGTCTCTTGCATGACATAAAGCTTGATTTGCAAGTATTTGGTTCTTTGCTTACAACCTTCAGAATTCAGCAAATCCAAGCAAGATTTGTTGTCCTGGTAAACCTGTACAGGACAAGACAAATTCAATCTCATGTCTTTGAATAATTGCAACAACCATTCAACATCAATGAGTTAATACGTCAGAGAATTAAGTTCAGCTTCACAGGAACTTAAACTTACAGTGGTTTGCTTCTTGCATGACCAGTCAAACAAACAGTTGTTGTACATATAGCATACACCAGAAGTGCTTTTTCCATCTATGGGGTCACTTCCAAAACTTGCATCAGCATATATTTCAAGCCCTCCAGACTTCTGGTTAGTAAATCTCAGTCTGGGATGCATAGTACCTTTCAGGTAGTGAGCAATGCGTTTCAATGCTTTTCAATCTTTAACAGTGGGCTTGGTAGCATGTCTGCTTAACAGATTCACTCTGACTGCAATGTCTGGTCTTGTACATCTGGCAATGAAACTCAGTTTGCCTAAAACAATTCAGAACAAAGTAACATCAGAAAAGGTATCATCAGTATTATCTTTTTCCCCCCAATTTTTTTTATTGATTTTCCAATTTTATATCACACAGAAAACATCAAAAAACAAACAAACATTTATCCTAACTATAATACCGTATTTTTCGCTCTATAGGACGCACTTTTTCCCCTCCAAAAATGAAGGGGAAATGTGTGTGCGTCCTATAGGGCGAATGCAGGCTTTCGCTGAAGCCTGCAAAGTGAGAGGGGAGACCCCCCCCGCCAGCCCCGCAAGCTCCGGGGACAGTGGGGAAGCACAGCGCGTCTTCCCGCTGTCCCCGGACCTGATCTGAAGGCGGGCGGCGGGGAGAAGAGCGCTTCTCCCCGCTGCCTGCCTCGCAAGCTCCGGGAACAGCGGGGAGGCGCAGTGCGTCTCCCCGCTGTCCCCGGACCTGGTCTGAGGGCGGGCGGCAGGGAGAAGAGCGTTTCTCCCCGCTGCCTGCCCCGCAAGCTCTGGGGACAGCTGGGAGGCGCAGCGCGTCTTTCCGCTGTCCCCGGACCTGGTCTGAGGGCGGGCGGCAGGGAGAAGAGCGCTTCTCCCCGCTGCCTGCCCCGCACGCTCTGGGGACAGCTGGGAGGCGCAGCGCGTCTTCCCGCTGTCCCCGGACCTGGTCTGAGGGCGGGCGGCAGGGAGAAGAGCGCTTCTCCCCGCTGCCTGCCTCGCAAGCTCCGGGGACAGCGGGGAGGCGCAGCGCGTCTTCCCGCTGTCCCCGGACCTGATCTGAAGGCGGGCGGCGGGGAGAAGAGCGCTTCTCCCCGCTGCCTGCCTCGCAAGCTCCGGGGACAGCGGGGAGGCGCAGCGCGTCTTCCCGCTGTCCCCGGACCTGATCTCAAGGCGGGTGGCAGGGAGAAGAGCGCTTCTCCCCGCTGCCTGCCCCGCAAGCTCCGGGGACAGCGGGGAGGCTCAGCGCGTCTCCCCGCTGTCCCCGGACCTGGTCTCAAGGCGGGCGGCAGGGAGAAGAGCGCTTCTCCCCGCTGCCTGCCCCGCAAGCTCCGGGGACAGCGGGGAGGCTCAGCGCGTCTCCCCGCTGTCCCCGGACCTGGTCTCAAGGCGGGCGGCAGGGAGAAGAGCGCTTCTCCCCGCTGCCTGCCCCGCAAGCTCCGGGGACAGCTGGGAGGCGCAGCGCGTCTCCCCGCTGTCCCCGGACCTGGTCTGAAGGCGGGCGGCAGGGAGAAGAGCGCTTCTCCCCGCTGCCTGCCTCGCAAGCTCCGGGGACAGTGGGGAGGCGCAGCGCGTCTCCCCGCTGTCCCCGGACCTGGTCTGAGGGCGGGCGGCAGGGAGAAGAGCGCTTCTCCCCGCTGCCTGCCCCGCAAGCTCCGGGGACAGCGGGGAGGCGCAGCGCCTCTCCCCGCTGTCCCTGGACCTGGTCTGAGGGCGGGCGGCAGGGAGAAGAGCGCTTCTCTCTGCTGCCTGCCCCGCAAGCTCTGGGGACAGCTGGGAGGCGCAGCGCGTCTCCCCGCTGTCCCCGGACCTGATCTGAAGGCGGGCGGCGGGGAGAAGAGCGCTTCTCCCCGCTGCCTGCCTCGCAAGCTCCGGGGACAGCTGGGAGGCGCAGCGCATCTTCCCGCTGTCCCCGGACCTGATCTCAAGGCGGGCGGCGGGGAGAAGAGCGCTTCTCCCCGCTGCCTGCCTCGCAAGCTCCGGGGACAGCGGGGAGGCGCAGCGCGTCTTCCCGCTGTCCCCGGACCTGATCTCAAGGCGGGTGGCGGGGAGAAGAGCGCTTCTCCCCGCTGCCTGCCCCGCAAGCTCCGGGGACAGCGGGGAGGCTCAGCGCGTCTCCCCGCTGTCCCCGGACCTGGTCTCAAGGCGGGCGGCAGGGAGAAGAGCGCTTCTCCCCGCTGCCTGCCCCGCAAGCTCCGGGGACAGCTGGGAGGCGCAGCGCGTCTCCCCGCTGTCCCCGGACCTGGTCTGAAGGCGGGCGGCAGGGAGAAGAGCGCTTCTCCCCGCTGCCTGCCCCGCAAGCTCCGGGGACAGCGGGGAGGCGCAGCGCGTCTCCCCGCTGTCCCCGGACCTGGTCTGAGGGCAGGCGGCAGGGAGAAGAGCGCTTCTCCCCGCTGCCTGCCCCGCAAGCTCCGGGGACAGCGGGGAGGCGCAGCGCCTCTCCCCGCTGTCCCTGGACCTGGTCTGAGGGCGGGCGGCAGGGAGAAGAGTGTGGAGTTTGGAACTGACAGGGTCAGAACTCCGAAGTGTCCTGTATCTAGGGGGAGGAGGGGGAGTAGAAGGAGGAGCTTGTCGCAGAGCAGTGACTCACAGTGTGTGACGACTTCCAGACTTCCTTTCACTTCTCGCTGAGCAGCAGCTTAGCACAGAAGCTGCGAGTGTGTGCTTTTGGACGCACGGCTGAGAATGCCTCCAAGTTCCGACGGAGGAGACTGATTTATGGCTTGTAAATAAACGCTTCTAGAGATAAGAACCGAACTGTCTCTGGACTTGATTTATCCCTCATCTCACACGGACAGGACCGCTGCGACTCTGCTCCCCTGCCAGATCAGCTTCTGAACAGAGCTGCGCAAAGGGAAGCGTGACTGGACGCAGGGTTTGATTTATGCAAAGGTTATGGAAGTATCGCGTTTCCTGATAAGTGTGAGAAGGGAGAAGGCTGCCAGCGACGTGTTGCTGTGATCTGCTGCCAGAAAGGGCAGAAGGGGGATGCCGGAGAGAGGAGCCAAGAGCCAGAAGGAACGGCTGCTTCAAAGGTCCGGCTTGCTGGCAAACTTGTGAGTACGCTGAAGCCCCGGTGGGGGGGAAGAATGGCTGCTGCACAGGCACAGCAGAGCCAAGAGAGCTACCCCGGTGAGAGGCTGAATGGGGCCAACTGGGAGGCCTGGTCAAGAAGAGCAAGGGGGTGGTTTGTGGCCACAGGGCTCTGGAGTTCAGTCCAGGAGGAGCCGGCCCCACCCATGCAAGCTACTGCTCTGCTGAGTGAAAGAGAGCAGAGAGAGCTTTGCCTGCTGAAAGCAAGCGTGGACGCTTTGCTGTTGCCCCACCTGGAGGGTGTTAAATCGGCTGAGGCCGCCTGGCAGGTGCTGAGGAGCCTGTGCGAAGGCTCAGCAGGAGCCAAGGGCCGGGAGAAAGCCGAGGGCCAAGGGAGCAAGCCCCAGGCTGAAGGGAGAGCCAGACCAGAGGGGGCTGTTCCGGGAAGCTGTTTCTCTGCTTCGACACGTCTGTGTGATGGACTGTGTGCTGGAGAGCGGCTGAGAGCTGTGGAACAGGGCAAAGGCTGCACCCCAAGAGCGAGTGGGGGGGCAGGCCAGGCAGGCCACTCCAAGAGCTCTGAGAAAGCGAAAGGCTTCGAAAGTTGTTTGTGCTTTGAGACGACGTCCAACAGCGCTGGGAAGCATCCGCTAGAGGCCCAGGCTGCCAAGGACACTGGCCGGCGTGGAATGTCAACAAAGCAGGTTCCCAGGGCCAGTTCCCAGCAACGACGTGGGAAAGCAGCAGGCCAGGAGAAAAACAAAGACAAGGCGTCTTATCACCTCACAGCTGCGCTTGCGTCTCTGAGAAAAGACAAGAGCCTTAGCCGGGGAGAGGCTGTGGCCATGGCAACCGATGGGAACGCGAGCAACGGCATGGCATCTGTGGAAAACAACCAGAGACACTCTTTATCTCTCGTGGTGGATTCCGGAGCGTCGCATTGTCTTGTGACCTCTAGAGGGCTGTTGAGGAACTGCAAGACAGTTAAAACTGGACGCTGTGTTACTTTAGCAGATGGGTCTCAAAGACCACTGACTGAAACTGGGCTTCTTTATTGCTCTTTCATAGATCATTGGGTAGAAGCTTTTGTGGTACCAGAGCTTGCCCACTCTCTTTTAAGTGTGCCAGCCCTTATGGCTGCTGGGTTTGATGTTTTGTTTTCTAACAATGTGTGTTCCTTCTACAGGAATGGGAAGAAGATTCACAGTGTCCAGAGAAGAGGCACGCTTTTTATGATCGAGATGCCCATTGAAGATGGGGCTGGTGGGAAAATGGGGCTGGTGGAAAATGGGGCTAGTGGAGAGTCCATTGACGATGCCCAAGGGCAGTGTGCAAATGTCCCACCACACCATGATTGTTTACACTTATGGCATCGCAGGTTTGGACACACAGGGTGGTCATATGTGAGGAAGGCCACAGACAACACTATTGGGTGCAGGTTCAAGGCATGTGACAAATACCTAGATTGTCAAGCCTGTAAGCAATCAAAGGTCACAACATGCTCATACCCCAGGTCTGAGAGGAAAACCAGTAAACCCTTTGAACTTGTGCATGCAGATTTGTCGGGACCCATGCCGACACCTTCGTTAGCTGGATCTAAGTGGGTTTTGCTTTTGGTTGATGATTTTACAAAACATGCGTGGCTGTTTGCTCTGCAACAGAAGTCAGAGGCAGCTGCACTGATCAGGGATTGGATCACAGCAGTAGAGCTACGGTTCTCTACCAAAGTAGTTTCCTTTCAATCTGATCGTGGGGGGGAGTTTACAGGTTCTGCGCTGCAATCGTTCTTCAGGCAGAAGGGTATCAGTCATCGACTGACGGCCCCCCACTCTCCGCAACAAAATGGGGTTGCAGAGAGGAAGTTTCGCACGCTACAGGAGTCAGCGAATGCTATGCTGGCAGACTCAGGTCTGCCACAGCGCTTTGGGGCCGAGAGTTATAGGACAGCATGTTTCCTGCAGAATAGAGTGTTCAATTCCAGTGTAGGAGACACACCATATTTTCTGCTTCATCGGAAAAAGCCCAAAGTACATTTTCTGCGCACTTTTGGGTCTACAGCTTGGGTTCTGATTCCAAAGGCCATGCGCAGAAAAGGTGAGCCAAGATCCAGGAAAATGATCTTTGTGGGCTATGAGCCGGGTTCAAAGGCGTGGCGCTTCGCATACCCTGCTGGTAACCAGTCCAAGCTGCTTATTAGCGGCAGTGCTGAGTTTTGCGAGCAGAGTGGGTGGAAGCGGCTTCACGGAAATCCGGAAATCCTGGTAGAATCAGATGAGGAAGAGGAAGAGGGTGAGGCTGAACCTGTTGCTGATGAGCACAGTCCACAGCCACAGAGTCCAGAGCCGGGATCTCCAAGGGAGAGGCTCCGTATCTCTCCAAAAGGGAGTCCCAGGACCCCTCCACAGGTCTCTGTCAAGTCTGAGCCAAGAAGGGAACCATCCTCGCCAGCAGAACCAGCTGTTCGCCCTAAACGGCGCAGCAGGTCAGAGGGGGATGATGCTGACATGGAAGATAGGGGGGTTGATCCAGGTGAATCAGGCGCAGTTCCAGAATTCACGCTGAGGAGGTCAGCAAGATCAACCAAAGGGAAGCCACCTGAAAGGTTTGAAGCCACGAGTGTCTGGGTTGGTGTGGCTAGGTGTGAACCTGAATCCTTTGAGGATGTTCAGAAGCTGCCTCGGGAAGAAGCCAGCAAATGGCATGAGGCGATGCAGAAGGAGATGAATTCAATGGAGTCTCTAGGAGTGTTCTCACTCACACAGCTGCCGGCTAACCAGCAAGCTGTAGGCTGCAGATGGGTTTACCGTCTTAAACCCACAGAAGCAGGAGAGCCACAGTACAAAGCGAGGTTAGTGGCGCGTGGATTTACGCAGAAACGCGGAGTCCACTTCACAGAGGTCTATTCGCCGACTTCAAGGGCGGAGACTTTGAGAATGCTTTTGGCAATAGCAGCACAGAGAGGTTGGAAGGTGAACCATTTTGATGTAGATGTCGCCTACCTGAACTCAGATCTCCAGGAGGAGTTGTACATGCGTCCTCCTCCAGGGTTCGAAGTCAGTGTGCCAGGCGTTGTGTGGCGGTTGCACAAATCCATCTATGGGTTGCGCCAATCTGCCAGGAATTGGAATATGTGCCTACATGAAGCCTTAGAAAAGCTAGGTTTTAAGAGATCTCTTGCAGACAATTGTCTTTACATTAGAGATTCAGGCTTGCAACAGCAAGTGGCACAGGTGTTTGTTGATGACATCTTGCTGATGACAAGGACAAGTGAACAGGTAGAGAAGTTTGCTAAGGAGCTTGGTAAGCGGTTCAAGCTGAAGCAACTTGGAGATGTCAAGTCCTATCTAGGCGTGGAAATCACAAGAGCAAGTGATGGAAGCTTTTTGCTTCGCCAGAAAGGTAAGATTGAGCAGTTGCTTGAGAAGTTCAGGATGTCTGAATGTGCAGGTGCCAGATCACCCATGGAGACTGGGTACGTGAAGGAGTGTCAGCAAGTAGAACGCGTGGTGTTCGAAAACACTGAACTCTTTCAGTCAGCTCTGGGTAGTCTGTTGTATCTGTCACAGTGGAGCAGACCAGACATAGCGTTTGCTGTCAATCTGCTCAATCCCCGCAAGCTCTGGGGACAGCTGGGAGGCGCAGCGCCTCTCCCCGCTGTCCCCGGACCTGGTCTGAGGGCGGGCGGCAGGGAGAAGAGCGCTTCTCCCCGCTGCGTGCCTCGCAAGCTCCGGGGACAGCTGAGAGGCGCAGTGCATCTTCCCGCTGTCCCCGGACCTGATCTCAAGGCGGGCGGCGGGGAGAAGAGCGCTTCTCCCCGCTGCCTGCCTCGCAAGCTCCGGGGACAGCGGGGAGGCGCAGCGCGTCTTCCCGCTGTCCCCGGACCTGATCTCAAGGCGGGTGGCGGGGAGAAGAGCGCTTCTCCCCGCTGCCGCCCCGCAAGCTCCGGGGACAGCGGGGAGGCTCAGCGCGTCTCCCCGCTGTCCCCGGACCTGGTCTGAGGGCGGGCGGCAGGGAGAAGAGCGCTTCTCCCCGCTGCCTGCCCCGCAAGCTCCGGGGACAGCTGGGAGGCGCAGCGCGTCTCCCCGCTGTCCCCGGACCTGGTCTGAGGGCGGGCGGCAGGGAGAAGAGCGCTTCTCCCCGCTGCCTGCCCCGCAAGATCCGGGGACAGCGGGGAGGCGCAGCGCCTCTCCCCGCTGTCCCCGGACCTGGTCTGAGGGCGGGCGGCAGGGAGAAGAGCGCTTCTCCCCGCTGCCTGCCCCGCAAGCTCTGGGGACAGCTGGGAGGCGCAGCGCGTCTTCCCACTGTCCCCGGACCTGATCTGAAGGCGGGCGGCGGGGAGAAGAGCGCTTCTCCCCGCTGCCTGCCTCGCAAGCTCCGGGGACAGCGGGGAGGCGCAGCGCGTCTTCCCGCTGTCCCCGGACCTGATCTCAAGGCGGGTGGCAGGGAGAAGAGCGCTTCTCCCCGCTGCCTGCCCCGCAAGCTCCGGGGACAGCGGGGAGGCGCAGCGCGTTTTCCCGCTGTCCCCGGACCTGATCTCAAGGCGGGTGGCGGGGAGAAGAGCGCTTCTCCCCGCTGCCTGCCCCGCAAGCTCCGGGGACAGCGGGGAGGCTCAGCGCGTCTCCCCGCTGTCCCCGGACCTGGTCTGAGGGCGGGCGGCAGGGAGAAGAGCGCTTCTCCCCGCTGCCTGCCCCGCAAGCTCCGGGGACAGCTGGGAGGCGCAGCGCGTCTCCCCGCTGTCCCCGGACCTGGTCTGAGGGCGGGCGGCAGGGAGAAGAGCGCTTCTCCCCGCTGCCTGCCCCGCAAGATCCGGGGACAGCGGGGAGGCGCAGCGCCTCTCCCCGCTGTCCCCGGACCTGGTCTGAGGGCGGGCGGCAGGGAGAAGAGCGCTTCTCCCCGCTGCCTGCCCCGCAAGCTCTGGGGACAGCTGGGAGACGCAGCGCGTCTTCCCACTGTCCCCGGACCTGATCTGAAGGCGGGCGGCGGGGAGAAGAGCGCTTCTCCCCGCTGCCTGCCTCGCAAGCTCCGGGGACAGCGGGGAGGCGCAGCGCGTCTTCCCGCTGTCCCCGGACCTGATCTCAAGGCGGGTGGCAGGGAGAAGAGCGCTTCTCCCCGCTGCCTGCCCCGCAAGCTCCGGGGACAGCGGGGAGGCTCAGCGCGTCTCCCCGCTGTCCCCGGACCTGGTCTCAAGGCGGGCGGCAGGGAGAAGAGCGCTTCTCCCCGCTGCCTGCCCCGCAAGCTCCGGGGACAGCGGGGAGGCGCAGCGCGTCTCCCCGCTGTCCCCGGACCTGGTCTGAAGGCGGGCGGCAGGGAGAAGAGCGCTTCTCCCCGCTGCCTGCCTCGCAAGCTCCGGGGACAGCGGGGAGGCGCAGCGCGTCTCCCCGCTGTCCCCGGACCTGGTCTGAGGGCGGGCGGCAGGGAGAAGAGCGCTTCTCCCCGCTGCCTGCCCCGCAAGCTCCGGGGACAGCGGGGAGGCGCAGCGCCTCTCCCCGCTGTCCCCGGACCTGGTCTGAGGGCGGGCGGCAGGGAGAAGAGCGCTTCTCTCTGCTGCCTGCCCCGCAAGCTCTGGGGACAGCTGGGAGGCGCAGCGCGTCTCCCCGCTGTCCCCGGACCTGGTCTGAGGGCGGGCGGCAGGGAGAAGAGCGCTTCTCCCCGCTGCCTGCCCCGCAAGCTCCGGGGACAGCGGGGAGGCGCAGCGCGTCTCCCCGCTGTCCCCGGACCTGATCTGAAGGCGGGCGGCGGGGAGAAGATCGCTTCTCCCCGCTGCCTGCCTCGCAAGCTCCGGGGACAGCGGGGAGGCGCAGCGCGTCTCCCCGCTGTCCCCGGACCTGGTCTGAGGGCGGGCGGCAGGGAGAAGAGCGCTTCTCCCCGCTGCCTGCCCCGCAAGCTCCGGGGACAGCGGGGAGGCGCAGCGCCTCTCCCCGCTGTCCCCGGACCTGGTCTGAGGGCGGGCGGCAGGGAGAAGAGCGCTTCTCCCCGCTGCCTGCCCCGCAAGCTCCGGGGACAGCTGGGAGGCGCAGCGCATCTTCCCGCTGTCCCCGGACCTGATCTCAAGGCGGGCGGCGGGGAGAAGAGCGCTTCTCCCCGCTGCCTGCCCCGCAAGCTCCGGGGACAGCGGGGAGGCGCAGCGCCTCTCCCCGCTGTCCCCGGACCTGGTCTGAGGGCGGGCGGCAGGGAGAAGAGCGCTTCTCTCTGCTGCCTGCCCCGCAAGCTCTGCGGACAGCTGGGAGGCGCAGCGCGTCTCCCCGCTGTCCCCGGACCTGATCTGAAGGCGGGCGGCGGGGAGAAGAGCGCTTCTCCCCGCTGCCTGCCTCGCAAGCTCCGGGGACAGCGGGGAGGCGCAGCGCGTCTCCCCGCTGTCCCCGGACCTGGTCTGAGGGCGGGCGGGAGGGAGAAGAGCGCTTCTCCCCGCTGCCTGCCCCGCAAGCTCCGGGGACAGCGGGGAGGCGCAGCACCTCTCCCCGCTGTCCCCGGACCTGGTCTGAGGGCGGGCGGCAGGGAGAAGAGCGCTTCTCTCCGCTGCCTGCCCCGCAAGCTCTGGGGACAGCTGGGAGGCGCAGCGCGTCTCCCCGCTGTCCCCGGACCTGATCTGAAGGCGGGCGGCGGGGAGAAGAGCGCTTCTCCCCGCTGCCTGCCTCGCAAGCTCCGGGGACAGCTGGGAGGCGCAGCGCATCTTCCCGCTGTCCCCGGACCTGATCTCAAGGCGGGCGGCGGGGAGAAGAGCGCTTCTCCCCGCTGCCTGCCTCGCAAGCTCCGGGGACAGCGGGGAGGCGCAGCGCGTCTTCCCGCTGTCCCCGGACCTGGTCTGAGGGCGGGCGGCAGGGAGAAGAGCGCTTCTCCCCGCTGCCTGCCCCGCAAGCTCCGGGGACAGCTGGGAGGCGCAGCGCGTCTTCCTGCTGTCCCCGGACCTGATCTCAAGGCGGGCAGCGGGGAGAAGAGCGCTTCTCCCCGCTGCCGGCACCAGAAGCGCCTGGGGGGGAAATAATTTTTTTCCCCTTTATTTCCCCCCAAAAAAACTTGATGCATCCTATGGGCCGGTGCGTCCTATGGAGCGAAAAATACGGTAATTCCATTTTTGTTAACATTGTTAAATGACTTCCTCGAATCCCCCAGCTGAGTTTCCATATAGTCCGTTGTAGCAGTTTTCCAAAACTATTTTCACATAAAATTTTACTTAGTCAATTTACATCTTTCTTTCTTTTCATTTTAGCTTTAACATAGTATTTTACAACATCACATATTTAAATCATAGGCCTATTTGGTACTTGCAAGTAATTCTATTTATGTTATCTTAACATATTCAGCTAAATATTCTTTGAATTTCTTTTTTTTTATAAATTTTTATTGATTTTACAACATATATTAAAACACAACACAACTAACAATTAACAACACATAAACAAACAAACATATAAACACATATAATTTCTTAGCCTCTCTTTCTTGAACCTTGTTTCAACGACTTCCCCATACCTCCCTTTTCTGCATCCCTGTTTTAAACTTTTCCAGCAACCCCTAATTTCAATACTTGTAATTCAGTTTCTAATCTTTTTCCTCTTACCCAATTATTTATCACTGCAATTCTGTTTTACATTACCCATAACATTTTAGCACTCATTAATTTTACAACAGTTTTTAAGATAAACTTTAAATTTCTTCCAATCTTCTTCCACCGTCTCTTTCCCTTGGTCACGGATTCTGCCAGTCATCTCAGCCAGTCCCATATAGTCAATCACCTTCGTCTGCCACTCTTCCAGCGTGGGTAGTTCTTGTGTCTTCCAATACTTTGCTAAAAGAACTCTTGCTGCTGTTGTAGCATACATAAAGAACGTTCTATCTTTCCTTGACACCAATTGGCCTACCATGCCCAGGAGAAAGGCCTCTGGTTTCTTATGAAAAGTACACTTAAGTACCTTCTTAATTTCATTATAGATCATTTCCCAGAAGGCCGTAATCCTTGGGCACGTCCACCAAAGGTGGTAGAAAGTACCTTCAGTTTCCTTACATTTCCAGCATTTATTATTGGGCGTATGATAGATTTTTGCAAGCTTGACTGGGGTCATGTACCACCTATAAATCATTTTCATAATGTTCTCTCTTAAGGCATTACATGCCGTAAACTTTATACCGGTACTCCATAACTGTTCCCAGTCAGCAAACATAATGTCATGACCAATGTCTTGTGCCCATTTAATCATAGCTGATTTAACCATCTCATCCTGTGTATTCCATTTCAA
The DNA here is from genome assembly GCF_964270895.1 of Podarcis filfolensis. Taxonomy (NCBI): domain Eukaryota; kingdom Metazoa; phylum Chordata; class Lepidosauria; order Squamata; family Lacertidae; genus Podarcis; species Podarcis filfolensis. The sequence continues at coordinate 34,485,838 of NC_139619.1, read as the reverse complement.
CAGCAAGTTATACATTCTTGACAAATTCTTAGTATTGGGTTCCAATAGTTCTGTTTCTAGTTTTGATCTCTCCACCTGGAAACCAATTTTCCTGTCCTGTTTGAAAACTTCATTTATCTGGTAATAATGAAGCCAATCTCTTACTTTTGACTTCAGTTTCTCATAGCTCTGCAATTTCACTTTTCCCTCCTCTTGTTCTATAATTTCCCAATATTTTGGCCATTTTGATTCCATGTTAAGTTTTTTCACTTCCTTAGCTTCCATTGGTGACAACCACCTAGGGGTTTTGTTTTCCAACAAATCTTTGTACCGAATCCAAACATTATATAGTGCTTTCCTGACAATATGGTTTTTGAAACCTTGGTGAATTTTAACCTTGTCATACCATATATATGCATGCCAACCAAACCTGTTATTGAACCCTTCCAAATCCAAAATGTCTGTGTTTTCAAGAAGCAGCCAGTTTTTCAGCCAGCAAAAAGCCGCTGATTCATAATACAATTTTAAGTCCGGCAGGGCAAACCCCCATCTTTCTTTTGCATCAGTTAATATCTTAAATTTTATTCTGGGTTTTTTGCCCTGCCAGACAAATCTAGATATGTCTTTCTGCCACCTCTTGAAACAATCCATTTTATCCACAATCTGCAATGTTTGAAACAAAAACAACATTCTCGGCAAAACATTCATCTTAATAACAGCAATTCGGCCTAACAAGGAAAGTCTCAAATTTGACCATATTTCTAAATCTTTCTTAACTTCTGTCCAACATTTCTCATAATTATCTTTAAATAAGTTCACATTCTTAGATGTCAAATTAATCCCCAGGTATTTCACCTTCTTTGCTACCATTAAACCAGTTTCTTTCTGGAACTTCTCTCTTTCAGCAACTGTTAGATTTTTATCCAGTACTTTCGTTTTCTGTTTGTTCAACTTAAATCCTGCTACTTGACCAAATACTTGTATTAGCTCTAAAACTCTTCTCGTACTAGTGTCTGGCTCTTGTAAAGTTAATACTAGATCATCTGCAAACGCTCTCAATTTATATTGTTTAGCTCCGACCTGAATCCCTTTAACCAGCTGGTCCCCTCTGATCATATTTAATAAAACCTCCAAGACAGATATAAAAAGTAATGGGGATATTGGGCACCCCTGTCGTGTCCCTTTTTCAATAGCAAATTCTTCAGTAACCACATTATTTACAATCAATTTTGCTTTTTGTTCAGAATAAATTGCACCTATACCATTCTCAAAGCCTTGGCCTACCCCCATCCCTTGAAGATTCTTTTTCATAAAGCTCCAAGAAATATTGTCAAAGGCTTTCTCCGCATCCACAAATATTAATACTGCCTTGGTATTAATATTAGCTTCTAGTAATTCCATAATATCTATTATATTTCTCACATTGTCTGATAGATGTCTTCCTGGAAGAAAGCCCGCCTGGTCTTTATGAATCTCTCCCACCAAAACTCTTTTCAATCTTTTTGCCAAAATGTCTGCAAAAATTTTGTAATCCACATTGAGTAATGATATAGGGCGGTAGTTCTTAATCTGGTTCTTCTCAGTCTCTGATTTTGGTATAAGTGTAATGTACGCTTCTTTCCACGATTCAGGTGCCTTCTTCCCCTCTAAAATTTCATTGCAGACCTCCTTCAACGGTTGTATAAGCCATTCTTTCAAAGCTTTGTAATATCTGGAGGTCAATCCATCAGGTCCTGGAGATTTTCCCAATTGCATATTTTGAATGGCTCCCTCAATTTCTTGATCAGTTATCTTCTGGTTCAAAATCACTTAAATATTCTTTGAATTTCTTCCAGTCCTCTTGGTGCTCCTCCTTCCTCTGAGCGCTTCTCCCCGCTGCCTGCCCCGCAAGCTCCGGGGACAGCTGGGAGGCGCAGCGCATCTCCCCGCTGTCCCCGGACCTGGTCTGAAGGCGGGCGGCAGGGAGAAGAGCGCTTCTCCCCGCTGCCTGCCTCGCAAGCTCCGGGGACAGCTGGGAGGCGCAGCGCATCTCCCCGCTGTCCCCGGACCTGGTCTGAGGGCGGGCGGCAGGGAGAAGAGCGCTTCTCCCCGCTGCCTGCCCCGCAAGCTCCGGGGACAGCTGGGAGGCGCAGCGCATCTTCCCGCTGTCCCCGGACCTGATCTCAAGGCGGGCGGCGGTCCTCTTGGTGCTCCTCCTTCCTCTGGTCACGGACTCTTCCGGTCAGGTCGGCTAGCTCCCAAAAATCCATCATCTTCATCTACCATTCCTCCACTGTTGGTACTTTTTGTAGTTTCCAATTTTTGGCCAACAAAATTCTAGCTGCAGTTGTGGCATACAAAAACAATCTGACATCTTTCTTAGGCAATTCCAAACCTATTATTCCAAGTAAAAAGGCTTCTGGTTTCTTAATAAATGTATATTTCAACATTTTTTTTCAATTCGTTATAGATCTTTTCCCAGAAGTCTTTCACCTTGGGACACGTCCACCACATATGGTAAAATGTACCTTCTTTTTCTTTACATTTCCAACATAGATTATCACTCTTGTGGTAGATCTTTGCTAATTTTACAGGGGTTAAGTACCATCTATACATCATTTTCATAACATTTTCCTTTAACATCGTACATGCAGTAAACTTAACCCCTTTTTTCCACAACCTTTCCCAATCTTCAAACATTATATTGTATCCAACATCTCTTGCCCAATCTATCATCACAGATTTAACTTGTTCATCCTTTGTATGCCACTCCAACAGTAAGTTATACATTTTAGATAAGTTTTTAACTTTAGAATCTAACAACTCCATTTCCAATTTGGTTTTTCCCGATGCAAAACCATTTTTCCTGTCTAGTTTATATAATTCATTGATCTGGTAATAATGTAACCAATTTATTTTATCTTTGATTTGATCAAATGGTCTTAATTTAAATCCTTCTTTATCTTCCAGCAATAAATCTGAGTATCTCAACCAGTTAGTCTCAATATTTAACTTTTTCTGAGCCTTTGCTTCCATTGGTGACAACCACCTGGGTGTTTTCCTTTCTAGGAGATCTTTATATTTTATCCAAACGTTATGTAAAGATTTTCTTAATCACATGATTTTTAAACCCATTATGGGTCTTTATCTTATCATACCATAGGTAAGCATGCCAACCAAAAACATTGTCGAACCCGACTTCCGGTTAGCGCCGGCGCTTAATGGCGGATCTCAACCGGAGCTCCGGGAGAGATCTGCTTCGCGGGTTCGGGTCCTGTCAGCTACGGCGAAGCGGGGACCCTTAAAAATCACAGGCGCGTTGCCTGTGAACTGGAGACTCGGCGGGCACCTTTGCGCCCCCCCGACGCTGCGAAATAGCCTTTGTAAAGGCTGCGGATCAGCGGAGGGGTCTTGGAGCGGTGCTGAGAGTCGTCTTCACCCAGCCTGCGAAGCGAAGCCGCGTCGCCATTAGCGGAGAGCGCTGACTTCTTCCCGTGAAATTGGATTAAAAGAACAACTATCCGTGAGTAGGATTGACTGCTAAAGTATAAATTGGACTCTAAAATAAAGAAATTGGGCACCGAGACGGATAAGCACTAAAAAGGAAGTCTGCTTTCCGTTCTGTAGCAAGATCAAAGCGAAAGGCACTCTAGCTGTAACTGCTTGAGAGGAAACTTGCGGGAATTAAGAAATCCACCACCAAAGCAAAGAACTCCCCCCCCCCGAAGGCAGGAGGGGGGGGAAGAAGATTTTAAAAGTGTTTCCCTGCCAATTTAAAAGAATTGGATTAAGTACCGCTGCTCTTTAACCTGGGATCGGACTGCCGGAGAAAAGGAACCGGCTAAGGACTGTTGCTATAAGAAGCTAAAAAGTATCTTAAATTGACTTTGGTTACTTCCAATTTGAAACACTGTTTCTGTGGTATTACAAAGTTACTTACAGGACACTATTGATTGGGATCCCCTTGGAAGAGAAAAGAAAAATTGAAAGGGACTAGGAAACTTTTATTCTTTTTTTTTTTTTTTTTGAAGAGTGTGGGATTATTTTGAGAAGCATAGACCTGACTCTACGCCCTCTAGAGGACCTACAAATTGTTTCAGCAACAAGTGGAGTTTAAAATTTGAGAACTTTTGTTTGTGAGCTCCAAAGTCTGGGAATGACCTTGACTAAAAGACTTTGTTATGGCAGATGGTAAAGAGAAAGGGGATTTACAAGAAACAACCTTGAGATCTGGCAGACAATATAAAATTGACCCTTTCATGCAAAGAAGGGCTTCTGTAACAGGAGCCTCTGGAACTATAGTGGCTGCAAAGCCAAAAGTGAAAGCAATGTCTACAGAAGAATCATTTGCTAAGGTATTGGAGAAGATAAATGACTCTTTGGAGGAACTAAAAAAGCAAGGTGCGGAGACTAAATTGCAAGTTGCTGAAACTAAAGTACAAGTTGCTGAAACAAATAAAAAAATTGAAGAAATCTCTGGGAAAATTGACCTAAATACTAAAAGTATAACTGACCTAGGGAATAAAGTGAACTCAAATGCAGAAGCAATTGGGAAATTATTGGAAGATTCATCTATAACACGAAAGATAGCTGAGGAAGCTAAGGAAATTGCAACTGCTGCGGAGGAAAAATTTCCACCAGTTTACAAGAAATTGGACGAATATGAACTGGCACTCTCTATGCAGGATATGCAACGCAAGGAGAGGAATTTAAGGATCAGACTTGTGCCGGAAAAGGAAGGAGACAACTTGGTGGATTATTTGACAAAATAATTTTCTGATTTTTGGAAGCAGGAGTTGAAGAAAGAGGACTTTAAGATAGAAAGTGCATTTAGATTGGGAATAAGACAGAAGAAGAATCGACCCAGAGATTGTCTTATTACTTTAAGATCAAAGGAGGAGCGAGATAAAATACTGAACCTGCACTACCAAACAGCCCTTCGAATTGAAGACTTTTTTATTGAGATTTTTAAAGACATCCCTAAGAGTATCTTGGACGCAAGAGGACATTATAAGGACCTGGTGACACTGCTGAAGAAGAACTACATACCATTCAGGTGGGAATTTCCCCAAGGCTTGTCTTTTAAATATAAGGGAAAGAAGAGAAGAATAAAGACTGTAAGTGATAAAGACAAGTTCTTGGGAGAGCACGAAGAAGACCTACAGAAAGAGACATTTCCAGGACAGGGGCATCCATCACTGGACACGAACACGGCACCACCGACGGACGAGGAACAAAAACAGGGAGCTGTAGGAGGAAGGAGTAAATAATCCCATCATGGCTCTGCAACTTCTAACCTGGAATTGTAACGGCTTAAACATTCCCAGGAAGAGAAAAAGTATATTTCATGCCTTAAAGAAAGACCAATTGGACTTGATTTGCCTACAAGAGACCCATGTGACAAGAGCACACAGAAAATTACTAATAAATAAAAGACTGGGACAGGAATTTATATCCTCAGACAGAGTAAAAAAGAGAGGAGTGGTGATCTATGCAAAAGAAAAATTGCAACCGAAACAAATCTTTAAAGATGATCAAGGAAGATATTTGGCAATTGAAATTCAATCCCAAGGAGAGAAGTATTTGATAGTGGGAATCTATGCACCAAACGAAGGGAAAGCTGAATTTTTTAAGAAGCTGCATGAAATCTTGATGGACCATATGGATTACAATTTAATTTTGATGGGAGATATGAATGGAGTAGCTTCAACAAATATGGACAAGGCACAAAGACAGGTAATAACAAAAGATGGAAGACTACCAAAGACTTTTTTTGAAATGACTGACAATATGGACTTGATTGATATTTGGAGAACAAAACACCCATTAGAAAGAGAGGGAACCTTCTTTTCTGAAGCTAAAATGACATGGACAAGGATTGACCAAATTTGGGTGACTAGCAGTATGGCTCCGAACATAAAAAAAGTAGAAATCTGCCCAAAAACTTTCTCCGACCATAATGCTGTAAAGATGGTGATGAGGCAAACAACAACTGGTTCCTTCAGATGGAGAATGAATGACACCTTATTCAGAGATGAGGAGATCTGCAAGAAGGCCCAAAAAACCTTGAAAGACTACTTTGAAATTAACTTAAGGTCTGAAGTAGAAAAAAGAATAGTATGGGACGCAAGCAAAGCCGTGATGAGAGGGTTTTTGATTCAGCAAAATACTTTAAAGAAGAGAAAGCAAAATGAGAAGAAGGAGAGAATTTTGGAAAAGATAAAAGAAGGGGAAAAACAATTAAGATCAAAGCCAAAATCCCAAGAGATTTTAAGAGAAATCAAATTTCATCAAACACAATATATGGAACTGATGAATCAAGAATTAGAGTGGAAAATTAAACAAATGAGACAAAAGACCTTTGAATCTGCTGATAAATGTGGCAAGTTACTGGCTTGGCAAATAAAGAAGAGACAAAAACTCAACACGGTAACAAATATAGAAGTGGAAGGAAAAAACATAAGCAACCCAGCGGAAATTAGGAATTGTTTTCAGAACTACTTTAGACAACTTTACACACAAGGGCCGCAGAAAGAAATGGACATACAACAGTTCCTCGAGGAAAATGGGCTGAAAAAGGTTTCGCAAGAAAGTAAGACAATATTGAATCAGGAGATATCAGCACAAGAAATAGAAGATGCCATTCAAGGCATGACGCTGGGCAAATCCCCCGGACCGGATGGACTGACTTCCAAATATTACAAAGTTTTGAAGGAAGGGTTGATACAACCTTTGAAGGAAGTCTGCAATGAGATTATGAAGGGGAAAAGGGCACCCGATACGTGGAGAGAGGCCTACATTACACTTATACCAAAGACAGAGACTGAAAAGACCCAACTTAAAAACTACCGACCCATCTCGTTATTGAATGTGGATTACAAAATCTTTGCTAATATTTTAGCAAAGAGACTGAAAAGAGTTTTGATGGAGGAGATTCACGGGGACCAAGCGGGCTTTCTCCCAAAAAGGCATTTATCGAACAATGTAAGGAATATAATTGACATTTTGGAAAAGCTGGAAGTGAACATAAACACTAAAGCTGTTTTGATATTTGTGGATGCCGAGAAAGCCTTTGACAACATTTCTTGGAGTTTTATGTTGAAGAACCTCCGGGGGATGGGGGTAGGCCAAGGGTTTGAGAATGGTATAGGTGCAATATACTCTGAACAGAAAGCCAAACTAATGGTAAATAATGTGGTTACAGAGGAGTTCAAGATTGAAAAAGGGACACGTCAGGGGTGCCCTATCTCCCCATTACTTTTTATATCGGTCCTGGAGGTTTTGCTTAATATGATTAGGAGGGACCAGTTGGTTAAAGGGATTCAGGTCGGAGCTAAACAATATAAACTGAGAGCATTTGCAGATGACTTAGTACTTACATTACAAGAGCCAGAAGCTAGCACGAAAAGAGTTTTGGAAATAATTCAAGAGTTTGGTCAAATGGCAGGATTTAAATTGAATAAGTCTAAAACAAAGGTTTTGGAGAAAAATTTGACACAGATAGAAAAGGAAAGGTTCCAGAATGAGACAGGGTTAACTGTGGTTAAAAAAGTGAAATATTTGGGTATAAATATGACAGCTAAAAATGTGAATTTGTTTAAAGATAATTATGAAAAAACTTGGAGAGAAGTGAAAAAAGATTTGGAGATTTGGTCCAACTTAAAGCTTTCCTTGTTAGGCCGTATTGCAGCTATAAAGATGAATGTATTGCCAAGAATGTTGTTTTTGTTCCAAGCATTGCAAATAATTGATAAAATGGATTGTTTCAAGAGGTGGCAAAAAGACATATCTAAATTTGTCTGGCAGGGCAAAAAGCCCAGAATTAAATTTAAGATATTAACGGATTCAAAGGAAAGAGGGGGGTTTGCCCTGCCAGACTTTAAACTTTACTATGAAGCGGCAGCTTTCTGCTGGCTGAAAGAATGGCTACTTCTTGAAAACACAGACATTTTGGATTTGGAAGGTTTTAATAACATTTTTGGGTGGCATGCATATTTGTGGTATGACAAGGTTAAAGCACATAAAAGTTTCAAAAATCATATTGTCAGAAAAGCACTATTAAATGTCTGGGTCAGATATAAAGACTTGCTGGAAAATAAAACTCCAAGGTGGCTGTCGCCAATGGAAGCTAAGGCAGTTAAAAAGTTAAATATGGAGTCCAAGTGGCCAAGATACTGGGAAATTTTGGAAAAGGAAGGGGACAAATTGAGATTGCAGAGTTTTGAGAAATTAAAAGGGAAGGTGAGAGACTGGTTCCACTACCATCAAATAAATGAAGCGTTTAAACTGGACAGTAAAATTGGCTTCCAGGTGGAAAAATCAAAATTGGAGATAGAACTGTTAGAACCCAGTACTAAGAACTTGTCAAAAATGTACAATTTGCTGCTGAAATGGAATACAGAAGATGAAACGGTTAAATCAGCTATGATCAAATGGGCTCAGGACATTGGTCATAATATTTTGTTTGCTGATTGGGAAAAGTTGTGGACCACCGGGATGAAATTTACGGCATGTAATGCCTTAAGAGAAAACATTATGAAAATGATATATAGGTGGTACATAACCCCAGTCAAGCTTGCAAAGATTTACCATGTGCCTGATAATAAATGTTGGAAATGTAAAGAAACTGAAGGTACATTTTTTCATCTTTGGTGGACTTGCCCGAAGATTAAGGCATTCTGGGAAATGATCTATAATGAACTTTAAAAGGTATTTAAATATACTTTCCCCAAGAAACCAGAGGCCTTTCTCTTGGGTATTGTCGGCCAAGGGGTGTTAAAGACGGATATAACTTTCTTTATGTATGCTACAACAGCAGCTAGAATACTCATTGCGAAGTACTGGAAGACGCGAGAACTACCCACACTGGAAGAATGGCAGATGAAGGTGATAGACTATATGGGCCTGGCAGAAATGACGAGCAGAATCCGAAACCAGGGAAGAGAAGCAGCGCAAGAAGAATGGAAAAAATTCAAGGACTATTTAAAGAAATATTACAAAGTTAATGAAAGTTAGAATGATGTTGGATTGGAAAGTAAATGGTTACTATTAGCAATGGTTATGACAAGGAGAATAAGGAAGAATAGTCTAAATCTAAATTAAAATAAGGGAAGATTTGCTGAACAATCGATAAGAATTTGGAATACAGAAAGGGGAGGCATGAGGAAGTCGGGGAAGATAGGATATGAAATTAGGATATGAAATGATACATGTTTTTTGTTTTGTTTTTGTTTTTGTATGTTTATGTTTGTTGTATTGTGTTTATATGGAAAAATAAAAATATTATAAAAAAAAAAAAAACAAAAACATCGTCGAACCCCTCCAAATCAAGAACATCAGTATTATCTAATTGTATCCATTCCTTAACCCAACAAAGAGCTGCGGCTTCAAAGTATATCTTCAGATCCGGCAGGGAAAATCCCCCTCTTTCTTTTGAGTCCGTTAATAATTTGTATTTAATTCTGGGTTTTTTCCCCTGCCAGATAAATTTAGACAAAACTTTCTGCCACTCTTTAAAGCATTTCACATTATCAATAATTGGTAGGGCTTGAAACAAAAACAACATCTTTGGCAATACATTCATCTTCTTCAAATAATTTTTTATTGTTTTCAACATGTAATTCTTTTTCCAACAATCCTTATTGTCACATTATAATCCCTTTGACTCTGCCGAGTCCTGACTTCCCTCCCTCCCAACCGCACATACTTATTGCGTATATTATTGTCATAACTCTACTGTTTTACGTTGGAGGTGTTATTCCAGTCCTGCTAGTGTCTTAATATTTTTGTTGTTCTCCTTTATATATTCAATAAATTTATTCCAATTGTTATTGTATCTCTGGTCTTCTTGATCCCAGATCCTTCCTGTCAATTTGGCATGTTCCGCAAAATCTATCATCTTCACCTGCCACTCCTGGATGGTTGGTAAATCTTGTGTTTTCCATCTTTGGGTCAGTAAAGTTCTTGCGGCGGCTGTGGCATACATGAACAAGTTCTGATCTTTTATTTTAATTTCTTTTCCCACCAGACCTAGCAAAAATGCCTGTGGTCTTTTAGGAAAAGTATACTTAAATATCTTTTAAAGTTCATTGTAGATTAACCCCCAGAATCTTTTTACCTTGCCACAAGTCCACCACATATGAAAGTAATCTCCGTCTATTTCCCTACATTTCCAACATTTTCTGTCTCTTTTCCTATACATTTTAGCTAATTTCATTGGCGTCAAATGCCATCTATACATCATTTTTAATACATTCTCCTTTAAAGCCATACATCCTGTAAATCTCAAACCAACATTCCATAATTTTACCCATGCTTCCAGCTCAATATTGTGCCCAATATCCATCGCCCATTTTATCATCGATTCTTTAACCTCTTCATCTTTTGTGTACCATTCAAGCAGTAAATCATACATTCTAGATAACAATTTTCCTTTACACTCTGTTAGTTCAACTTGGAATTTCGACTTTTTATCCTCAAACCCGTTTCTCCTTTTATCCTCACTTAGTAGATTATTAATCTGATGATATTGTAGCCATCCCGTTAACTCAGTTTCAATTTGGTCATATGGTTTGAATTTTACCCCTCTCTCTGTTTTCCTGGTAATAGCCTCGTATGTTACTCGTTTCCCTTCCATATTGGTTTTTTTAATTGTCAGTACGTCTACTGGTGATATCCACCAAGGTGTCTTTCTCTCTAAGAGATTTTTATTTCTCTCCCACACTTCATATAATGATCTCCTAAACACATGATTTGTGAATCCCTTGTGTACCTTCCCTTTATCATACCATAGGTACGAGTGCCACCCGTACCTATTATCATGCCCTTCTAAGTCCAGGAGATCCGTGTTTTCCAATGTTAACCATTCCTTCAACCTGACTAACCAAGGAGCCTCATAATATAAATTCAAGTCAGGCAGGGCGAAACCCCCTTTCTTTTTTTTCTACTAATATCTTCATCTTTATTCTTGGTTTCTTCCCCTGCCAGACAAATTTTGATAAGATTTTCTGCCAGTCTCTCAATTGTGCTGTCCCTTTGATTACTGGTATAGTTTGAAATAAAAATAACATTCTTGGTGAAATATTCATTTTTATCACAGATATTCTACCCAGAAATGACAATTTCAGTTTAGACCATGTGTCTAAGTCCTTCTTGATTTCTTTCCATACATTCTCATAATTGTCTTTAAACAGGTTCATATTCTTCGATGTCAGCCAAATTCCCAGGTATTTCACCTTTTTAGCTACCATAATTGCTGATGTGGCTTGTAATTCTTCTATATCTTCTTTACTCATATTTTTTACTAACATTTTTGTTTGTCTTTATTTAACTTAAATCCTGACATCTTTCCAAAATCCTCTATTTTTTGAGGGCTTCTTTTACACTATGTTTTGGGTCTTCCAGGGTTAAAGCTAAGTCATCTACAAAGGCTCTTATTTTAAACTCCTTTACCCCCACTTTCACCCCTTTGATTTCTGGGGATTCTCTCAGATCCTTATTTAATACCTCCAGGACAGTAATAAATAATAATGGAGACAGAGGGCACCTCTGTCTTGTACCTTTGGATATCTCAAAATTATCTGATAAGTTGTTGTTAATAATGAGTTTTGCTTTTTGATTTGAGTATATTGTGTTGATCCCTCTCAAAAACATCTCTCCCATTCCTAATGCCTTTAAATTCTCTTTCATAAAATGCCAAGATACATTATCAAACGGTTTCTCAGCGTCTACGAACATTAACACTTCCTTTTTCTCATTCCTTACTTCCAGATATTCAATTATATCTACAATATTTCTTACATTGTCCTTCAATTGTCTTTTCGGTAAAAAACCGACCTGATCTTTATGGATTATTCTACTTAATACCTTTTTTACTCTGTCAGCCAAAATGTCTGCAAACAATTTATAATCATTGTTAAGTAAAGAAATTGGTCTAAAATTCTTTATACCCAAAATTTCTGCTTCTTTCTTCGGGATCAATGTAATATATGCCTCTTTCCAGGTATTTGGGATTTTACCTTCTCTCAAAACTACATTCATAACTTCACTTAAAACTGGTGCTATATATTCTGCCAATGCTTTATAGTACTTTGCTGAGATACCATCTGGGCCTGGAGCTTTTCCTAATTTCATTCTTTTTATCGCCCTCTCAACTTCTTGTTCTGTTATTTTCCAATTTAACATTTATTTCTCTTCTTCTGTGATTCGTTGCATTTGGTGATCCTGTATATAGTTTTCTATTCTCTTTTCATCCTCCTTTTCCTTTCCTGTAAAGGTCCTTGTAGAATCTCTGGAAAGCTCTCCTAATTTCCTTCGGGTCCTCTATTATATTATCCCCGTTCTTTATTTTGCAAATTATATTTTGCTTTTGTCTTGCTTTTATTTTCCACATCAGGAATCTCCCAATTTTATTGGCTGACTCGAAGTTTTTTTTGTCTCATTGCTTTTATTTTCCATTCCATCTCCTGGCCCACCACCATGGAGAACTGAGTCTGCAGTATTTTAATATTTTGTTTTATTGTTTCATCCTTTGGTTTTGTTGTTAGCAGTCTCTCATTCTCCATGAGTTGAGCCAGAATTTCTTCTTTTTTCTTCTCTCTTCCTCTTTTCTGGAAACTATTTCTTTGAATCAGAAAGCCCCTCATCACGGCTTTGCTGGCATCCCATACTATTTCCAAAGGCGTTCCTTTATCTAAATTCAACTTAAAGTATTCTGTTATGGTCTCCTTTGCTTTTTCCACTATTTTTTGATCATTAAATAAGCTCTCGTTCATTCTCCACCTAAATGCCGAGGGGTCCTTTCCTTTTAATTCCAAAAACAGTGCATTATGGTCTGACAGGGTTCTTGGGAAAATATCAATTCTAGAAACTCTTGGAACCAAATCTTTGGAATTCCAGATGTAATCTATCCTTCCTGAAGTTTGATTTGGTTCTGAATGGAATGTAAATTTTTTGTTGTTGGGTTTTTAAGTCTCCAAATATCCGTTAGACCCCATGTATGAATCAAATCAAAGAAAACTCTGGGGAGTTTACCTTCCGCATTATCTCGTCTCTTTTTTGATCTATCTAAATCTGGTACAACCACACCATTGAAATCTCCCATTAATAACACTTTCTGATCTAAGTGTTCTAACATTATTTCATTTAGTTTGCCATAAAAAATACCACACCTCTCCTTTTACTTTGATCAGATGCCACAAATTCTTTCCCCAATTTTTTATTACTTAGAATTCTTTTATGTTTCTTTGCTATGTGTGTTTCTTGCAAACAGATTATGTCTAAATTTCGTTTAATCAAGACATGATTAATTTTATCTCTTTTATTTTTATTGTTAATCCCATTCACATTTCAAGAAAGGACTTTCAGAGTCATTATTTCTTTTACCTAAAAGCTCTCAGCAACCTTCTTTTAAACTTGTGAGTTCTTGTTGTTACTTTCTTCTTCTGATTCCTCTCCTTTTTCTTCTCCTTCTTCCTCTTCTTGCTCTTCCTGGTCCTCTGGTTCCTTTCTCTCCTCTGCCTCCTGGTCTTTCTTTGGTCTCACCTTTTCTGTCTTTCCTAGTTCCTTCTCGTATCTTCTGGTGAATTTTTCTAGATCCTGTAGATTTCCTAGTTTAAAACTTTTATCTTTGTAATAAAAGGAAATTCCTTCCGGAAAATCCCATCTGTGTTGGACCCCATTTTTCTTCAAGAGGCCCACCAGTTGTTTATAAATGTCCCTCCTTCGCAAAAATCTTGCAGGGACCTCTTTAAACACAATAATTATTTTACCATCAATACAAAGGTTTTTGCTGTAATTCAGTCTCAGTATTTCATTTCTTACGTCCATTGAATTGAACATTACTAGAACGTCCCCTGGGAGTTTCCTCCCTTTTGCTTTCACCGATCTGACTTATATTCTAAACACATTCACAATAGTTGGTTCAATATCTTCTTCTTTTAAATCCATCCAATTCGCTAATTCTCTTATGATTTTAGCTCTTATATTTTCATTCATCTGTTCAGGGATCCCCCTAAATTTCAAATTCAATTGTTTTTGCCTCATCTCTAAAAGGGCCATATTGTCCAACATCCTGCTGTCTATTCATTTCTAACATCTCTCGTCTGATCTGCTCTGTCTCTCTCTTTGTCTCCCTTAGATCTTCCTGAGTACGCTTCACTGCATCCTCGACTGCTTTCGATCTTCCCTCCAAGTCCTTTACTTTACTTGACAGTTCACCCATCACCCCCTCTAATTTCCTGCCTAGTGATTCTTGAACCTCCAGTAATTTTTTCTCTATGTATTGTTCATTCATTTTAAATTCTTTCCTTATCTCTCCCAATAAACTCTCATAATCTTTAATTTCCTTCCCCTCCTTACCATTCTCCTGCCTCGATGGGTGTCTTTCTGCTGGAGTACCAATTCCTTTTTTCCCATTCCTCCCCGCCATCATGAACATATATTATTGAAATTACACCTTTGTAATGTCCACACAGGCCTCCAGGGGTCACAATTTCCAATGTTCTGTTTTTGGACTGCAATTTTATTTTTGTCCACACGGTGGCAGCCTAAGCCCAAATATACCTCACTCCAGTTCCTTTCGATTTCTTTGTCTTCTCTTCTAACACTCTTCCCGTAAGTCCGTGAGGAGAGGGGGATGCAGGAGTCGAAGTTATTAGAGAGAAAAAGGAAAATGGGAAAGGACAAAATAAAGGTCAGTTTGTAATCCACTTATATATATTTCTCTTCTGCCTCTTGTCAGCTCAATCCAGTGTTTTTACTTTGGGAAGGCTCCATAACCCCAGCGACAATGTTGCACGTAGTTTCCAGCTTCTTCTCCCTTCCAAAATCCGGGGGGGGGGGGGGGGGAGGCGAATTCCGCTGTCTCCTCCTTCAACACTGTTCTTAACCCCCACAAGATTCTGTCGTAAATCCTTTTACCAGCTTTCCACCCGATAATCTTATGTTTCCAGGAAAAACCTTAAGTCCATCATCCAAGTCTTTTGTGCCAAGCCGAAACCGGCAGCAAATAACTTCTTTAAAATGGAGGAGTACGATGAATCAGCATTTATGCCTCAGACAGTTAGAGTCCCTGACCAGTACAGACGAGAGAAACTATCAGTTCCTCCTCCAAATAGTTATTTTCGCTGATAACTTCACCTCGACACTTTGTACGCTTTATTGACACTTTGTAGCTTTTAGTCTGTGGTCAAGGTCTTGAAAGGAAAGTACTCACTCAGCAGATACTTTCTTGCAGCTCTCATTCCTCCAGCCTTTCACCATATGCCATCTTCTCCCAGCCGCTGGGACGGACTCCCTCTTTGTGCCCCACAGCTCGTCGAATTTTAATCCATTCAAGTTTAAATCAGTGGTCAGATCCCCTCTGCCAACCTTAACTCCGAATTCGATTTGATTTTTGGAAGCGCACCGCTTTCATGAGAAGCTTGAGACTGCACAGTGTGGGTTAAGAATGCTCCCCTTCATGCCCGCAGCTCTATCCCGTCTCCGGATCTTTTTGTAAAAACCCGAAGAGCGGGAGAGCACCTCAGGGCACCGCTGGGTACCAGGACCCTCAAGATAGCCTCTTGAGGTTAAGAGGACCGTGTAGCCTTCACGGAACCTCTCAAATTAGCCCCACGCTGCTCGAGACACCCCAGAGGGTTTTCTTGCACTTCATTTCATGTCCGCAGTTCCGTCGGAAGCTGGCAATACATTCATCTTGACCACTGATATTCGGCCCATTAATGACAATTTTAAATTTGACCAAATCTCAAGCTCTCTTTTAATTTCATTCCATAATTTCTCATAGTTATCTTTAAATAAGTTCAAATTTTTCACCGACAAATTTACACCCTTTTTTCACAAAAACTAGACACTTTTTTCTTGAAGAGTTTTCCTCTCTTCATTATCCAACCCCACCCCCCCCAATACTTTGGTTTTGCTCTTATTTAACTTAAATCCTGCTACCTGTCCAAACTCCTGTATCAACTCCAGTGCTTTTACTGCACTGGAGTCTGGGTCTTGCAGTATTAACACCAAATCATCAGCAAAGGCTTTTAATTTATATTGTTTGGATCCTACTGTTGGTATCATCAGTATTATCAATCTGAAAACCTGTAACCATAGGTGTATCAACAGAATTAGCATCAATCAAATTGAGTTTAGTTAGTACATCATTGATTTTCTTTGTCTGGTGTACCAGAATATCACCTTCTTGGTTTCTCTCTATCTCGAGAGAGAAATAATTGGTTACTTCACCAAGATTCTTTATGTCAAAGTGCTCCTGTAATTCAGCTAAGGTGGCCTTGTACATGGCTTCATCCTTCCAAAGTAAAAGGATATCATCAACGTTACAGATACAAAAGAGCCTGTGTTGCTTTCCCTCTTTGACAAATACACATGGATCAGCTTTACCTTGGTGAAAACCCAAAGAAAATAATGCTTCTGTCAATTTTGAGTGCCAACAATGGGCACTCTGCTTGAGTTCATACAGGGATTTCTTAAGTTTACACACCATTCCCTGTTTCACTTTCATACCATCAAGTGGCAGCATGTAAATATTTTCAGCCAGTTCACTGTACAGAAAAGCTGTGTTTACATTGTGATGAGAAATAGTCATTTTTTCTTCAGCAGCAATTTTAAGCATGAACCTTATGCTTTCAAACTTCACAGTTGGTGAATATATCTCGTGGTAATCTTGATCTGGGATCTGTGAAAATCCACAAGCGACTAGTCTCGCCTTCTGCCGAATTACCTTTCCATGTTGGTCAGTCTTGGCGTTAAAGAACCAACGACTATCAATTAATTTCATGGAAGGTTGAACTGGAACTAATTCCCAGGTATTGTTCTTACTCAATGAATCAAGTTCAGCCTTCATGGCATTAAGCCAAGGCTTGGCATCCTCTGAGGACAAACCTTGAACCTCGGAAATTTGCAGGTTCAAAAACCTGTGTTGAATTGCTAGCGACAGCCGTGCTAGCATACTCATCAGCATACATTTTAGGAAGTTTACCTTTAGTGGCTCTCTGAGTCCTGAGTATAATATGCAGATCCTCAGGATCAGGTCTTTCACTCTTTGGAGAGGACCGCCCCATAGTGAAGAGGGGTACCTCTAATTCAGTATCAGACTCATCAGATGTTTTGAGAGATATTTTGGTGCTTTTGTAATCGGCTGTGTCTGTATCACTATCAGAACCTGCAGCAGCACCATCATCGCCATCAGAATCTGAACCTCCATCATCTGTGGAGTTTGGAACTGACAGGGTTAAAACTCCGTGGTGTCCTATATCTGGGAGGAGCTTGACGCAGAGAAGTGAGTCACAGTGTGTGTCTGCATTCAGACTTGCTTTCGATTCTGACTGAGACGCAGCTCAGCTCAGAGGCTGTGTGTGTGCTTTTGGAGCACGGGAGAAAATGCCGGAAAGCTCCGATGGAGAAAGACTGATTTATGGCTTGTAAATAAACGCTTCTAGAGATAAGAACCGAACTGTCTCTGGACTTGATTTATCCCTCATCTCACACGGACACAGGACCGCTGCTACTCTGCTCTCCTGCCAGGTCAGCTCCCAAACAGAGCCACGCAGGGAAGCTTACTGGACGCAGGATTTTTTTTACGCAAATCATCAACATCAGATTCACCACTTGTATCCTTAGAAGTGGGGTGACACTGAAAAATCCCCACATTGTTCCATTTTGCATTGCATTCAACACTCCTAGTCAACCTTATTGTTTTGGTATCAGACATTAATACTGTTGGGATTCGCAGGATGATGAGTAAGTCTGCAGGCTTTAACAGGCTGATGCAATACTCTGTGAAGTGCTGGGTCAGAGTGACTCAGCGGGAATGTGATTGGCTATCACCTGTTTTAAAAGGAAAGCCTGTTCAACAGTAATGGTGGTTGTGCTGTGGTGTGGTGGTGCTGTGGTGGAGAGTATTCGTTTGTCTTAAGGAGCAGGTACTCTGTATGGACTGTTTTTGTAAATAAGTGTATATAGCTCACATTAAAAAGACTGCACTGGAAAAACCTGGGACTCTGAGCGTTTCGCTAAAAAGCGCCGTGAGGAATTCGTGACAGGGTTATGGGCCCAGCATGCTTCCACTGTGCCAGAGTATAGGTGGCAGTTATCTAGCCGTGGGTGCTGGAGGTGAGCTGCAGGGATGGAGCAGTCCAGAACTGGCGTGTTGCCGGAGAAGCTGACGGCCACAAACTACAGCATCTGGTCAGTCCACATACAACACTTCCTCAAGCGTGAGGGCCTGTGGAAGGTGGTGGAAACTCCACTGCAGCCCCCTGAGGAAGATGAGGACGACAATGAAAAGCTGGCACTAGCAGAGGCCCAGCTAGAAAAGGATGAGAAAGCTTTGGCTACGATCATCCTTGGAGTGGACGACAGCCAGCTAGTCTATGTAGCTGATAAGGTGACGGCAAGTGAGGCGTGGAATGCGCTCAAGGCTGTCCATGCGTGAGAGACAGCTGGCTCACTGATAACATTGACCAGGAGACTGTACCGGTGTCGGAAGAAACCGGGGAACTCCCTGGTGAACCACCTAAAATTCCTAACAGGCTGTTTCCAGGAGCTAGCCTTAAGAGGGAGGCCTGTGGGGGAAGAGGACAAAGTCTTTATAGTCCTGAGTTCCCTTGATGACAGCTATGATATGCTGGTCAATTCCCTCGAGTCGGTAGAGACTGATAAGCTGACTCTGGAATACGTTACCGGACAGTTGTATGCAGAGGAGGACAGGCATGCAGAGCGAAAGATGACCTCAGCCCAGCTGTTGGAGCATCCCAGAGGGAACAACAGCTGGGAGGAGCAGAGGTGTCGGGAGCCGGAGAAACAGCCAGGAGGAGCTGCTGCAGACCAGCCGGTGGTCAACAAAGTAAAAAGGTGTTTTTGCTGCAAGTCCAGTGGACATCTGCTGTGGGACTGCCCGAGAAAACAACAAAAACAGCAGAAGCACAGGAGGCAGCAGAGAGAGTCTACCGCTTGGGTGTCTGCAGATGGTCAAGAAAAGGAAGAGCTGTGGGTTCTGGACAGTGGAGCTTCTCAAACCTTTTGTAAAAGAAAAGGATTGCTAACTGATGCTAGGGCCTCAAACAAAAAACATGTAAGTCTTGCTACGGGCCAGAAAGCTAATGTGGTTTGTGAGGGGGAGGTTGTGTTCCCACAGCTGGGACACACATTCAGGAATGTGTTGTGTGTGCCTAGTTTGCAAAACAATCTCCTGAGTATTCCAGACTTGGCAAAAGCAGGCTTTGAAGTAAACTTTGTGGGAGATCAGTGCCAGATAAAGCAAAATGGGGCAGTGTTGGCAAATGCTAACCTTAGAGCTAATATGTATGTACTGCAGTGTGAGTCTAAGGTTGCGAATGTGGAAAATGTCCCAACCCATGATATGTGTATTCATCTCCTGCACAGGCGTCTGGCTCATGCTAGCTTTAAGGTGCTGAACAAAACATTGGAGTTGTGTGGGGGGATGAAAAACATTAAAAGTTGTGATAATTACTTAGACTGCAATATCTGCAAGGAGGTTAAAAGCAGGGCTTGCCCAGTAGCAAGAGCAAGCCAGAGAGAAACCAAAAAACCACTGGAGTTGATTCATGCTGATGTAACTGGTCCTTTTCCACCAAGTGTCTCCCTTAACAAGTACTGTTTGATCCTAGTGGATGACTATTCTAGATTTGGCTGGGTCTATCCATTAAAGCAAAAGTCTGACGTTGACCAAACTTTGAAGTTCTGGGTAAGAAGGGTAGAAAGGCAACTTGGCGAAAAGGTGTGCTCTATTCAGACAGACAGGGGAGGAGAGTTTATGGCAAGCTCCCTAGGAAACTGGTTGCGTTCCCAAGGGATTTAACATAGGCTTACCAATGTGGCGACGCCTCAGGAGAACGGAGTAGCAGAGCGTAGGGGAGGTGTCTTGCAGACACAAATGAAAGCATTGTTAGCAGATGCAAATCTTCCAATTAAATACTGGGCTGAGAGCATTAAGACCGTGAATTATATTGGGAATCGCTTGTGGTCAAGGGTACTAGATGACATACCCTATAAAATTCTCTATAACAAAAGTCCCAGTTTGCAACGTTTGAGAATCTTTGGGACAAAGGCGTGGGTTGACATACCTGTAAAGAACCGAAGAAAAGGTGGGAAAAGGGCACAGCAGTTGCTATTTCTTGGGTATGAAAGTGGTACGAAAGCCTACAGGTTTGAAGCTGATAAAAATCTTTTGAGTTATAGTCGATCAGCCAGCTTTAATGAGCAAAGAAATTGGCCCAAGATACATGCAAACCTGCTGCCAGAAAAAGTTTTACTGCTGAGCATACCTGATAAGGCAGTTGAAACAAAGCTAAGAATTGGCAGCTCTCCCAGAGAAACTGAAAGGGAGGAGGTAAAGGTTGAGCATTTTTCTCCAGCTGCTAGCATGGAGCAGGGGGGGAAAGAAAGTGCAACAGGGACAGGAGGAGGTAGATCTACGGAGTCAATCCACCCCAAAAGCAGTCCTGAAGGTAGCCCAGGGGGTGAGATTAATGAACCAAGGAGGTCTGCAAGAAGTAATAAAGGTCAACCTCCAGACCGTTATGGGTTCCCAGCCACCATAAACCAGGTTTGTGTAACTGAGCCAGAAAACTTTGAAGAAGTGCAAGAGTTACCTACTCTAGAGAAAGAGGCGTGGTTAAGGGCAATGCAGGCAGAGTATAACTCTCTGCTAAACAACAATGTGTTTGTACCTACAGAATTGCCTGAAGGTAAAAAGCCCATAAGCTGTAAGTGGGTTTTTAAAGTGAAAAAGCTGGCTGATGGTAGTTTTCAGAGGAAAGCCAGGTTGGTGGCAAGGGGCTTTACACAAAGGAAAATGATACATTATGATGAAGTGTTTGCACCAACAGCAAAGGCTGAAACAGTAAAATCAGTTTTAGCAATGGCAAGTCTGACAGGGTTAAAAGTTAATCATTTTGATGTTGCCTCAGCATATTTAAATGCTCCTATTGACGCCGAGGTGTATTTACAGCAAATACCAGGTTATGAGCTGGAAAAAGACAGCATGGTGTTAAAGCTGCAAAGGGCACTATATGGTTTACACCAAAGTGCACGTCTATGGCATGAATGCATAGACACAACTTTGAAAAAGATGGGATTCAAACAAAGCCTGGCTGATTCCTGTTTATATTCAGCAATGGTGCAAGGAAGTGTTTGTTATTTACTTTTGTATGTTGATGATATCTGTCTAATAACAACTGCACAAAAGCAAGTGTCTTGGTTTATAAACAGCCTAGGTAACAAATACAAACTGAAGTATTTGGGAGAGATTCAGAATTACTTAGGAGTAGAGGTTCAGAGAAATGAAGAGGGCATCTACTATCTGAGTCAGAAGGAAAAAATCGAAAAGTTACTGAAGACATATGGAATGGAGAGGGCAAATGAGGTTGACACTCCCATAACTACCCAGTACAAAAATGAACCAGAAGGACAAAAATGTGAGAATGCAACAGCATTTCATTCTCTGTTGGGTTCTCTGTTATATTTAAGTTGTTGGACAAGACCCATCATAACATTGACAGTGCACATGTTAAGCCAAAGAAGTGCAGACCCGGCTCAGAGAGATTGGGTAGCACTTAAAAGAATCCTAAGGTATCTGAAAGGCGCAAAAGATTACAAACTGATGCTGGATACAGGATATGATCAGCAAGTGTATGCATACGCTGATGCCAGCTGGGGAGACAGAGAAAATGGAAAGTCTACCACTGGCTATGCCATATATATTGGAAATGCCCTGGTTCAGTGGAAATCCCAGAAACAAACATTTGTTGCCACAAGTACTTGTGAAGCAGAGTACTCAGCCATAAGCGAATGTGTGTCACAAATAGAGTGGTTTGCTTGCCTAACAAAAGAGCTTGGAATACCTTCTGAAATGCCAATCACTGTGCTAAGTGACAACATGGCTGCACAACAGCTTGCTAACCAACAGAACTTTAAGAGCAAGAGTAAACATATTGCTATAAGATATGGAAATGTGAAAAATACTTTGGAAAGAAATGTGTTAAAGGTACAGCACTGTAACACAAAATGTAATGTGGCGGATTTGTATACAAAATGTTTGGATGCTCCTAAATTTCAAGACTTAAGAGAATTATTAGGTCTCAAGCCTTTGACTTAAGGAGGAGTGTTGGGATTCGCAGGATGATGAGTAAGTCTGCAGGCTTTAACAGGCTGATGCAATACTCTGTGAAGTGCTGGGTCAGAGTGACTCAGCGGGAATGTGATTGGCTATCACCTGTTTTAAAAGGAAAGCCTGTTCAACAGTAATGGTGGTTGTGCTGTGGTGTGGTGGTGCTGTGGTGGAGAGTATTCGTTTGTCTTAAGGAGCAGGTACTCTGTATGGACTGTTTTTGTAAATACCTGTATATAGCTCACATTAAAAAGACTGCACTGGAAAAACCTGGGACTCTGAGTGTTTCGCTAAAAAGCGCCGCGAGGAATTCGCGGCAAATACACGATAAGCCCCTTTCTCATAACCAAGAAATTTATCATGCAAACATCTCTTGCTCAATTTGTTGTCTTGAGGTGTATTAACCCAGACATCTGAACCAAAAATTCTGAGGTGCTTGATGAAAGGCTTTTTCTGGAACAATTTTTCATGGAGGGTGCAGCCTTATGGCTCATGAGAACCTGTGATTGTAACAATAAACAAAACAGTTTAAAGCCTCTCCCCGAAAAGGGTCTGGCAAGTAGGCATCATGAAGCAAAGTCTTCATTCCTTGTTGGAGTGTTTGATTTACTGTCTCACAGAGACCATTTTGCCATGGGGATCTGGGACATGCAACTTGATGCTCAGTGCCAAGTTCAGCCAAATATTGCTCAAATTCAGCTGAACAAAATTCACCACCCTTATCTGTGAACAAGCATTTCACTTGGGTATCATGCACATTCTTCAACCATGCACAGAAATTTTTAAACCTAGAAAATACATCACTTTTATGTTCCAGCATGTAAACATAAACATATCTGGAAAACTGATCAATTAACACACACACAAAAATCGTGAATTACCTCTGGAGGGAGCTAGTGGTCCCACAAGGTCAGCATGTAAGAACTGATAAGGCTTTGAGGCCTGCCTCCCTGACATTTTCCCCTTGGGAGCCATTTTGACCTTGTTTACAGCATAAGAAATGTATTTCATGTGGTATTTGCAATCCTTCAAGGACATACCCTGCACCAAATTGGGCATTTTAGCAACGGCCTGAAAATGCAAATGTCCTAGCTTGTGATGGTAGTCATGTACACAATTATCATGCAATTTCTCATTTTTGCTCAGTCATAATGCAACATTGCTCATCTTTTACAGCAGTAGAAAGCACATTAGTAACATAAGCACTGGTATAATAAGACAATAGAAATAATCCTTTTTCAAATTTACCAGACAGAATGACCTCATTGCCTTTGGTAATTTCACATTTAGTCTTAGTAAAGCACACTTTGAAGCCTTGTGAAGTGAGCTGTGATGCACCCAGAAGGTTATCTCCCAGGTGCGGGACATATAGTACATTCCTGATGGATGTGTTAAGGCTTTTAAGAAACACAGTCCCTTCTTCGTTGCTCTACAACAGTCCTCCATCAGCTTGGTGGATCATTCCCTCCTGCATTGCAAGCTGGATGAACAGGCTTTTATCCTTACAAAGGTGACGTGCGGCACCAGAGTCTATAACAAAAGAACTCTGCAGAAGCTGAATGGAACAGCGTATGGCTAAAGCTTTGGGTTGGGAAGGTCCCTGAGGCTTTCTGCCCCCACCTTTCCCTCTGGAGCCACGTTTAAAGTTGCTGGGCTTTTTACAAAATTTTTGAAGATGTCCCAATTCTCCACAGTAAAAGCATCGCTGCACTTTCAGTGCTGTGGCCACATAAATGAGCATTTCTTTCATTAGTTTTTGTTCCTCTTCTTCTCTTTTCTTCCTAAAATATGCATTCCCTTGTATGAAGAATCCCCTTACCACTGCTTTACTCACATCCCACACTACTTTTTTTTTTGTCAGTCCTGTTGTTTAGGTTAAACTGGAAATATTCTCTTAATAATTGTGTACCGTTCCTGATTACCTCTTCATTTCTTAAAATATTTTCAGTTAGCCTTCATCTAGTTCGTATCTTCCATCTATCTCTTAATATCATTTTTATTGGGTTATGGTCTGATAGAGTCCTGGGGTGGATCTCTAGATTTCTTATTCTTGTTGTATGTTCTTTAGATAGCCAGACCATGTCTATTTTGGAGTTGGCTCCCGTCGAGTGTGAATACTATATGAATTCATGTTTTGTGGAGTTTTTAAATCTCCACCCATCTGTTAGTTCCATTGAATTGACCATTTTTAAAAAAAAGTCTGGTAATTTTCCTTCTCTAGCTGGTCCCTGTTTGCCCCCTTTGTCATATTCTAGTGAAATTCTTCCACTAAAGTCTCCCATTATTATTATTTTGCCATTATATATTTCAAAAAGTTCTTCCTCTAACCTTCTAAAGAATTCCATTTTGTTTTCATTTGGTGCATAGATTCCCATTATAAGTATTTTCTCCCCTTCTGCATTAATCTCAACTACCAATATTCTGCCTTCATTGTCTTTGGAAATTAATTTAGGATTTACATAGATCACTACTCCTCTTTTCTTAACTTTATCCAATGCAATAAATTCCGTTCCCAGCACTTTGTTTTTTAATAATTGTCTATCTCTCATTTTGATGTGTGTTTCTTGCAGAAAAATAGCATGTGATTTCTGTTTTAAAAGGTAATTTGTTGCTTTATTCCTTTTAATTTTTGCATTCAAACCATTTACATTCCACGACATGAACTTCATTTCATTTCTTATCTCTATGCCTTGCCTGTTCCTGTTCCTGTACATCCTCTACCTCTCCCAATGCTTTCTTATACCTCCCCCATAATTCTTGTGCCTTTATCACCACATAAGATAAAAGTTGTCATCCTTCTCTTTACACTTCCAACATAATTTATTACTCATCCTATACATTTTTGCCAATTTCACAGGTGTTAAGTACCATCGGTACATCATTTTCATTATGTTTTCCTTTAAGGTGGCGCATGCTGTAAATTTTAGATTCTCGTTCCACAATCTCACCCACGCATCATACTCAATATTGTACCCAAAATCTATCGCCCATTTTATCATCACCTCCTTTGTCTGTTCATCTTTTGTATACTATTCTAATAAGAAATTATACATTTTGATAATAATTTAGTTCTGCCTTCCAGCACTTCAATTTGAAATCTAGATTTTTTTATCATTAAATCCTACTTTCTTGTCACACCTAAACACATCATCCACTTGGTGGTATTGTAGCCATCCTGTTAAGGTATCCTCAATACAATTATAGGGCTTTAGTTTCCAACCTCTATCTGTTTTCATTAAGATCTCTTCATAGGTAGCTCACCTCCCTTCCATGTTCAATTTCTTTACAGTTAGCACCTCCACCGGTGATATCCACTACGGTGTTTTCCTTTCCAGCAAATTTTTGTTTCTGTTCCAAACCTCATATAAATACCTTTTTGGTAGTGGGCTTGGAGAACTCTGTCTTTAACTATTCTTGAATTGAATAGCATCATGTAATCCCCTTGGATTTTTTTGTTTCCATATAAAATGACTTTATTCTATATATTCATCAGTGGGTCATTAGAACGGCGCTAGATCAGCTGTGGGGCGGGCTTCCAGACTTTCGTGCCAATGCTTCAACTTGAAAGCAGCTGCCGTCGTTGCTAGGTTACTGGTTGTGGCGGCCGCCATCTTAGCTGACCACGTGGCCAAGTACAGCGGCCATCTTAGGAGAGGCAACACCCCCCCGTGGGAAGGGTTTTTAGCGGCAGCTTTTAATCGTGAAGCGGCTGTGTTTGCAAGGGTCTTAATCATCACTCATTGGTCAAGGGCTTATAGTATTTTTTTTACGTGGGCAGTGGCCGGGTCTCCCGTGTCCCAGTACACCAATAGACCCCTCGCTTTAGTCCACGGTGCAATAAATTCATCCTTTGATTAATTGCCGCTTATTTGGGTCGGCTTCCATTGTGGTTGTTTTATGATTGAGTTTAAAGTGTATTGTGCTGCGTCAAGGCTTTGGCTCAGGCAATTCTGCTGTTAGCGGCTCTACATGGTACCCCCGCACTGGGGCACCATTGCTGCAGTGTGACTGCCTTTGAATCCTAGCTAATTAATTTCAGTGTCAAGGATGCATATCTCTTGATTTGTACAGTCTAGGAAGTCAGGATACCTACCTCTTTATTACCTACCTCTTATTAAGTTACCTCTTAGTTAATACCTACTTCTTTATAAATAGCTACTTCTTAATTTATTCACCTCTTAATTAATTCTATTTGAGGGCATTTAATTTAAAGGGGCTTTCAACTGGAAGTGCCTTCGGGGTTCTCTACCTATTAATCAATGCAGATTTGGGGTTTCTAAAAGAAACTGTGATTATCCTTGTTTTAGTTAAAGTTTATTCACGGGGGTAGGCAGCCTTCTGGGTTTGCTGTGCCTATCTTCGCCTGATTGGTGGCTGGCATTGGCAGTTATAAATTAAGCGTATTATATCTCAGGCTTGGAATTAGGTGCAGCTTATTGCATTTAATAAGTTTCTTACTGCTGGCACTCAGTCTTATACCTTATACAGTATAGCTTCTACAGTATATACCTTTACATTATACCTTATATCTTATACTGGTGGCATTCAATCTGACACCTTATCGGTGTAGCATTGTGTTGTTGTGTTACCTCTCTGCTGTACTACATTCACCAATTACCGCTTGGCAGGACTGCATTAGCCATTTGCCTCTTGGCAGTGCGCCATTAGCAACTTACCTCTGACATTACGCAATAGCCATTTGTGGTAGTGGGCCTTGAGCTGCCTATAACTTTCCTCTGTCATATGATACTTGTGTAGTCTTTAGTGCAGCCTTGGTGGAGGCTGTGCTGATCGTAGGTGCATAACTGTGTTGTGTGATTTCCCGATTAACCCGCCAGTGTAGACAATTCTGAACTAGTGGGTGCAACTCAATACACTTAACCCAGTCAGGGTAGACTTTACTAAGCTAGGCCATTAGGTTATAGCCTTTTACGCAACTAGGTTATTTAGGCTTAGGGCAAGGCCTGTGTAACTCATTCAGGGTAGACTGTACTGAACTTGGTCTTCAGGTTTATTGAGCTTTGCTATGGCAGCTAGGGGAAATCAGCAGGGTCCTTCTGGAGCTGGGGGTGCGCCAGGGAGTCAGGGCGGCTCCCAGGCTTTGGTCATGCCATGTAACCCGCAGGCGTTTGCCCAGTTCTTTTCTGCTTTTGAGACCTTTTATAGGCAATGCAGGCCTGCAGGCCAAGGGGCTGTGGTACCATTAGCGGCCTCCCAAGACTGCATCCCAGACACCCCACCTTGCGATCAGGATCGCCCCAGCACATCTGCTGCTAGTTCGGCTGCACTGAAGTCAGAGAGCAATTCGGCAAACCGCCCCCTTACGCGATCTCAGTCTTCCGGCGCTGGCAAGTCAAAATTGGGTCCTAAGGGTGGCAGGGTAGGGGCTGGTGGATCTAATAGTTCTAACTCTCAGCAGGATGCAGGTCTCCCTAGTATTGTTCAGGACCCCCCGTCGCAACCCGCGGCAGCTGAGGGCGCCTCAGGTTCCTCTTCTGAGGAGGAAGCCCAGGAGCACCAGGGCGCACACTCGGCCAGTGTTCCAGCATCAACCTTGAGTGATGGCCACGGGGGAAAGAGGAAAGAAAAAAGGAAGCATACGTCGAAGAAAAACAACAGAAGTAGGCGGTTGGACTCGGAAGATGAATCAGGTACCTCTTCATCAGACTCAGATAGTGATGCCCCTATGGAAGAATACTGGGGCTTGGGTGAGGATAGCTCTGGGCTTCCTTTGTGGGTGCATGAAAGAAGGGCTAATTCGTACCGCAAATCCTTTAACGGTTCCTTAGAATGGAAGGACGGTGCATTAGTTGAGGGTGTAAAGTCGTCCACTAATTTGTCCACTGACTTTATCCTCGGTAATCACTTATCTCAAAGAAAGAGGACAAAGATACTTAACGGTGATTTCGTTGACATTTTTACCTTGTTACCACCAGGTAAGATGACTGCGAAAGGGGAAAAGAAGCGTACCTATGGCAAGCGGAGGTTTAGGACACCCCGAGCCGATCCTACTTTCGAGAATTGGTTGGACAGGTTCCATGTTTTCATGAGGGTAGTCAGCGCGGCTTATCCCAAACTCACTATGCATTTAATAGCTTACATGGCCCACGTCAGAAGGGCGCAAGAATTGGCTGGGAAGTCCGCGGCACTAACATATGATGAAGATTTCCGTAGAAATGCTTCCCTCCTACCATCCACACGTTGGGACTTGAGGGACCAAAATTATTGGATGGAGCATGTAGGTCCCTACGTAGAGAAGAAGCCTCAAGAACCGTCCAAATTCGGAAAGGCAGATTCGAAGAGGAGGCGACTGTGCTGGGAATACAACAAGGGGGTTTGTACGAGGCCAACCTGTAAGTACATCCACGAGTGCAAAAAATGCCTCGGAAGCCACCCAGCCATGGCCTGCTTTAAGGGGAAGCAGCCCTTTTGAGGCGGTAGAGGGTTCTCCCACCAGGGTGCTAGGGGAGGCCATGGACCTTCATTCGGACTACAGGGAAATCGTCAGTAACCTTGGCCTCGGCTTGGCCTTCTCCCCTATCAAGCTGAGTCCTTTAAAATCCCTTCTTGATCTTTATCCAAACAGAACAGCGGCGTTATATCTCTGGGAGGGTTTTAGCTTAGGTTTCAGGATCCCAGTTTCTCCCCCCCCCCCCAATTCAGGTGACCCACCAAATCAAAACTCAGTAAGAGAGATGCCTGAAGTGGCGCGTAAGAAAATTCTAAAGGAAATTAAGGCAGGGAGGGTAGCCGGCCCATTCTCTGTCCCTCCCATAGACGGTTTGCATATATCCCCGTTAGGTATCGTCCCCAAAAAGGCACCTGGTGAGTTTCGCATGATTCACAACCTTTCCTACCCAAAAGGAGGGTCTGTCAATGATGCAATACCTCAGGAACTTTGCTCTGTGAGGTATGCCTCCTTTGATCAGGCGGTCAAGCTTATTCGCAAATTTGGAAAAGGTGCTTTGCTAGCAAAATGTGATATTGAGTCCGCTTTCCGACTCTTGCCAGTACACCCGGAGGATTTCCGGTGGCTGGGGTTTAAATTCGAGGGGCCATACTTTGTAGACAAGGCTATGCCTATGGGCTGCTCGGTGGCATGTGCAGCCTTTGAGGCATTTAGCACCTTTTTGGACTGGGCACTTCGCTTTAGAACAGGCTCTGGGGGTGTGTAGTACTATTTGGACGACTTTATTCTCATAGCCGATAGTACACAGAAGTGCTCTGCCCTTCTCGAGGCTTTCGCATCTCTGGCGGGGGAGCTGGGAGTTCCTTTGGCAGCAGACAAAACGGAGGGCCCCGCCACAACTATGGTGTACCTGGGCATTAAATTGGATACAATCGCCCAGACTTCTAGACTACCTAAAGAAAAATTAGTTGCGCTTAGGGACCTTACTTGGCAACTTCTCCCTCTGAGAAAGGATACTCTCAGGCAAATTCAGTCACTTTTAGGCCATTTGAACTTTGCTTGCCGGGTGGTTTCCCCCGGTCGCCCATTTTGCGGTCGCCTTGCGAGGTTGTCAGCAGGCTTGCGATCACCCCACCATAGGGTTCGCCTATCCAAAGAGGTTAAATCTGATCTGGAAGTTTGGCTTAAGTTTTTGGAAAGATATAATGGAATTTCCTTGTGGCAGGATAGCATGTTACTACAAGTAGACTTCCAGGTACATTCAGATGCAGCAGGTTCTTTAGGGTTCGGGTTTATTTTAGAGGACAATGGTGCGCTCAGCGCTGGCCCACCGCTTGGCAGGGTGGACCCATTACCTGAGACCGAACCTTCCTGGAATTTTCCCCGATTGTGGTAGCAGTGCATTTGTGGTCAAAAGAGTTCAGTAACCATAGGGTATGCTTTCACACTGACAACCAGGCGGTAGTATTGGTTCTAACTAAGCAGGCTTCTCGCTCACAGAGGGTGGGGGTCCTTCTTTGTTCTTTTGTCCTCTTGTGCTTAGAGCTTAACATCCACTTTTCGGCCAAATTTGTGCCTGGTGTTAACAATGACATCGCAGATGCCCTATCTCATTTTCAGATGGACCGCTTTCACTCGTTAGCACCGGATGCTCAACAGCTGCCGCAGCCATTCCCAGAGCACCTTTGGAGCCTTGGGAACTTGAAGTGATGCAGGGAGTATTAGCCTCAGTGGCGCCTTCCACATTAAGATCTTACAAGAAAATGTGATTGGATTTCCTACAATTCTGTAATAATTCCAGTGCCACCAGAATTTATTCTCCCCCCTCCAAGTCCAAGGTCCTTCACTATATCATTCTTCTGCAAGGCAGCTTATTCCTCCGACCCCTGTGCGGAGTTTGTAGTGCGCAAGGCCTTGGAGGGCTGGAGTAGGCTACAGCCTCCCAGCAGTGACAAACGGAAACCCATAACATTTGACATCCTTTACCAAATCCATAAAAAGTTAAAAACAATATGTTGGTCAAAGTATGAAGCCCGCTTATTCTCAGCGGCATATTCCATCACCTTTTTCGGTGCACTCCGCATTGGGGAGGTGGTGTGCGAGGGTGACCCAGACGCTATTACCTGGGGATTACTTCTGAGCGATGTTGCGCTATCATGGGAAGATTTGATCTTGCGGATTCGCAGTTCCAAAACTGACCAGTATGGTAAAGGGGCCCTAATTCGACTCTTGGCAACAAAAAAATCTGGCCCATGCCCAGTTGAAGACACTAGATGCTTCTTGTTCATGAGATCTAATATTGCAGGACCATTCTTAATCCATGCCGATGGCTCACTCCTGGCTCGGCACCAGTTTACCCGTGTCATGCGTTTGGCGATCGCAGCATGTGGCCTGCACCCCCATGGAGTTTGTGGCCCATTCATTTCGTATAGGGGCAGCCACTATGGCAGTGCACCTGGGCCTATCGGCCGAGAGGATAAAAGACTTAGGCCGCTGGAAATCAGATGCTTACAAAAGCTATGTCAGAAAAAATTTATGACTGCTTACCCCGCGTGAAACTCCCCATCTTACCTTAGCCTGTCGTTTCAATTCTTTTGCAGGAAACTTGAGGGCGCGCATTTGGATACTGGGACACAGCATCGTGCATTGGGCCATGGCTCGTGCCATCAATACCGGTCTCGGGCCGCATCTTAACTTACCTTCAAACACCGAGGTGTCCTGGATATCGCAGAGGGGAATGCGCTGGGCTGAGATGTTGCCCGCAGTGAGAGCCAGAGTGGCAGTGGAAGGCCCACCAGATGCATTAGTAATTCAGCTAGGCGAAAACGACCTAGCATACCGAAAGGCAGTTGACTTGATGTGGCATATTTTTGGGGATTTTGAGCAATTGAAGGCCTCTCACCCGGACATCATCATTCTGTGGTCCTCATTGCTGGAGAGGCGGGTTTGGAGAGATAGCCAGTGCCCAATCGCTATAAATAGAGCTAGGAAAGCCTTGGAGCGGGCCGTGGCGCGTAGAGTGGCGGCTCTGGGTGGGCGGGTCATTGACCACTCCGGCATACGTTTCAACAAGGAGGCCCTCTACTGGTATGATGGCGTGCATCTTTCTGATGCTGGAAATGACATCTGGCTGAGTGACATAGCAGGGGGGATTAGGGATTGCTTGCAGGTATGAGGGTATTGGCGGCGAGCTGTTGCTCGAGTGGCAGTTAGGCATTGGTAAGGAGGGGTTAAGAGTATGTGAGGGGGGAGGAAACGCCATCACCTCCCCCCAAAGCTAAGGGTAGTCCGATAAAGGACTCCGGGGGGGTGTTGCCCTGTCCAAAACCTATGGAGGTGTGGGCCTAAGGCATGCCCCTGAGCAGTAACCCGTGGGAGCTCCTAGTTGACGTGCCTCAGCAGGACTCCCTCTACTGGTGGTTAACCCTTGCCGGTCTTCACACAATCGGGCTGAAGCCGGCTAGTCGATAGAACCAATGCCTAAGTCAATACCGCTCATTCCTGTAATCAATAAAGTTGTGGCCTATTTTGCCTATTAACCTAATACTTGGTGTCCTGTGTCTTCATTTCTCCGGGGGGGGGGGGGGGGCTCACCACGCAAAGCCACTTCTGACCGGGGGAATCCTGGCTGCGTCGTCTACCCAGCCAGCCAATCGGGTGGCTGGGGAGGCATGGCCTGCCCTATTTAGGGCCGGCGCAGCCGGGGCTTGCCCTCTTTTTGCTGTGCCAGCTGATCCAATTTCCCACCCTCCCTCCTTTTAGGCAGGCTCCTGACTTTGCTGTGGACTTCGGTTGGTCGCCGCAAGGGGCCTGGTAGGAATTTTTCCCAATTGGCAAATTTCAGCCACTTGGTTTTTCGCCTACCTCGTAGCAACTCGTCACAACTGCCATATAAATCGTGAAAGTACCTTCCGCCATTCTTTAAATTTTCCCACACCTTTAATTATAGGAATCGTTTGAAATAAAAATAACATCTTGGGTAATACACTCATTTTGACCGCTGATATTCTACCACACATTGACAATTTTAGTCTATTCCATATTTCCAGGTCTCTTTTGATCTCCTTCCAAACCAGATGATAATTATCATTAAACAAATTTATGTTCTTTGCAGTCACCCAAATTCCCAAATATTTTACTTTCTTTACCACCTTAATTCCACATTCTTGCTCCAACCTTTCTATTTCATTATTTCCCATGTTTTTAGCCACCATTTTCGTCTTAGTTTTATTCAATTTAAATCCCGTCAGACGCCCAAATTACTCAATTTCTTCCATTACTTCTTTAACACTATGTCAGGGAACTGCCATCGGAACTAGAGGAGGAGGCAAGGCTCCACAGCGATGCTGGAGAAGGGCCAAGCAGGGAGAGAGGTAGCTCTCCGGCTGGGGAAGAAAATCAGCGTAACACCAGGGATAGAGGGGGGCTGATGGGGGAAGCGGAGAGGAGGCTCCAGGACTCCTCGCAGGAGACCAGTGAGGAGAGCACGGGTCCTCCGCTGCCCACACCCACCCTGCGCAGAAGACTTCCGCGCAGGGAAAGTAGGCGGCGACTTGGCATCAAAGAACTTCGTTGCTGGAAGAGGTTTAAGAAACGCCCACTGACGGATTCTGCCAGCGACTGAACAGCCACGGAGAGAATGGCTGTCCAGACAGAAAAGGTTTAACCAGGCAACCTAGCCCAGAGCGGCGGTAACTTACGCACAAGCAACCCCTAAAACCATTACAGCAATCCGTCAGTCCCTGAAGTTGCTTGTGCGCAGCGACAGGCAGGGGAGCATAATGAGTCAAACCGGAGAAGCCAGCGCCACGGAGCGAGCAGCTGGAGTGCAAAATCTGGTGGAGAGGAACCGAGATTTGGAACAGCATGTGGCTCTGCTGACGGCGCAGCTGGACGAACGGAGGGCTCAGGATACCAAGGTCAGACCCACCCCCATCGCAAGGAAGGTACCGGGACTGGTACACAAGTTTGGGGGGAAGCCCCAGGACTACAACGCGTTCCGAACGGAAATAGAGTATGCTTTGGAACTGCAGCATGATGACTGACTTTGCGGATGATGGGGAGAGGTGGCCTATATTGTTGGGCATCTACAGGATGGGGCCCGGGAATGGATCAGGCCCCTAATGGCAACGCAAAATGCCGCCTTGAAGGACCTTAGGAAATTTTTTCAGGCGATGAATGCAATGTATTCCAGTGAAGTGGAGCAAAATGTGGTTCAACAGGAATTGATGGGGTGCAAGCAGGGGAGCCAATCAGTTAGAGACTACTGGTCGCGCTTTGCGATGTTAATCCACCGGCTTGGGTGGGATCTGGACGCTGAACCCATTCAGATGTTGTTTGAGGAGGGGTTGTCCCCAATGGTCAAAGACGAGCTTTCCCGCGCGCCCCGCCCGCAGTCGATGGATCAGCTGACCAAGGCTGTGCTTGCGATTGGTGTAAGACAGGAAGCGCGGGCTCAGGAGAAGCACGAAGGGAGAGGGGAACGTTGCCATGACTACCGCATTCCTGAAATACCGAGGCAGCCTTCCCAGCTGGCTGAGCCAATGGAAATAGATGGAGTGCGCGCGCGCAAGGTTTCAAACTCCACTGAAGGGCGCAAGAGGGAGAGAAAGGATTGGAAAACCAACAAGAAGTGTTTCCTCTGCCAACGGCCAGGACATTTTGCCAGGGTCTGCCCTCAAAGAAAGGCCTGGCAAGGGATGGTGGGAGCTGCTGGCTGTGAGGGGGAGGGGGAAACGGAGCAGGCTCAGGGAAACGGCCAAGCTTGGCTGCCAATCAGCGGGGGCAGCAGCCAAGCCAACAACCAATAGAAGTGCCCCAACCAGACCCTCCCAGGGCAGCTATAGCCATAGAAGTGGTGCTAGAACTCCCAAATGGGCACCCAGTCAAGGTGAAGGGGCTGCTGGATTCAGGCAGTTCCTGCAATTTCTTCAGCAAGAGCTTCGCTCTAGAGCACCAACTCCACCTGCTGCCTCTGGATTTTCCCTTGCAAGTGACAACCATTGATGGCAGGGAACTTCTGGGAGGGGAGGTGACGCACCAGACCCCACCAATGAGAATGAGGGTTTCCAGGCACACAGAGACCATTGCCTTTCACGTGGCCACACTGGCAGGACCCCCAATAATACTGGGGATGAGCTGGCTGGCAATGCATGATCCAGTAGTGGCATGGCATCAGCGGTCAGTCACCTTTGGGTCAGCTTGCTGCTTGGAACACTGTCTAGGGGGGGGGGACCCAAGGATGACAGTGGCCAGGGTGGCTGGAGTGGCTGTGGAGCCAAAGGAGGAGGTGCCACCACAATATGCTGACCTGAAGGAGGTTTTCAGCGAGAAGGAGGCGGATAGACTACCCCCCCATAGGCCCTTTGACTGCCAAATCTGTTACGATAATGAAGCAATGCTGCTGCAAAGTCCTAGCTTGAAAAGTAAACATGATGGGAATGTTGGGAGTGTCTGTGGGAAAAAGAGGGACAGTCAATTCACAGTGCGAAGCACTGGAATTAGCTCAGAGTGAAATATGAGCTCTTCCGTTTATTCCTGTCCGGGATGTACAGGAAGTGTTTGTCACAACACTGCTGGAGTTTGGAGAGAGCAGTCATGTTTTTTGTAACGCTGCAAAGACAGAAATAAAAGCATGTAAATACGTTTCTGTCTATCTCTTTCCCCTGCCAGGGGAAGAGGCGGGGTGTTCTTCTCACGTTTGAGAAGAATCGCCGATCGAGACCTTGCCTGCGCTTGCTGGGGAATGCAGCCAGGGAGGTCAACAGGGAATCAAGCCGGGTGCCTGGGATTGCTGCCAGTTTCTCATGAGAAGGGCTTGAATTTCCCAACATCTGGTAGCACGGAGCCGATGGCATCGATCCATGAAAGCAGCTAAAGAGGTTGATGGATCGTACTTCATCCTCTGCAAGGAGATAAAGGAGTTTGTGGTACCGTGCAGATGGAGGCTACAACGAACGGCTGAACACCGAAGCAGACGTTTATGCTGATAAGCAAGGAGCAACGGAACCCCAAGGTATGCTGATTTATGGGCTAAAAAGAGTGAACGCAGATTGATACTTCTCTGGTTCACAAAAGCTGTTTTTTGGATAAAGAAACAGCACTGGGAGACAGCCACATTCCTCGCATTCTTGGGACTGATAACGGTTTGCTGCTGAATCCTGGAATGTCCAGTTGCTAAGCAACGAGACTTCAGTCTTTTCAGAAAGGTGGAAAGTTACTAGCCAACACGGAAGTGAGGCTGGGACTGTAAGAGGCAAGAAAAACGTTTGTTTTGACTGCTATCTCACTGCTCTTGGAGGGACTTTCCAAAGCAGCCAGCGTTTAGCTGCCAGGTGCAAAAAGTAAACAGCCAGCTATTGGATTTTAGAAGGCTCAAGAGTGAGAGCTCAGGCTTGGATTCAAAATGGATACCAAGAAGGGGGGAGGCTTACCTTACCCACCTCCACTGACTAATGACAATTATGCCTTATGGTCTGTAAAGATGAAAGCCCTGCTTCAGAATCAAAGGATTTTTGGGGTGATTGATAACCCCATCCCTCCTGCACCAACACCAGGTTGGAATTCACAGAATGTGAAAGCCAGGACGGCCATAATTCTGTGTGTCTCAGATGATCAACTTGTGCATATTCAGGATTTGGAATACGCACGTGAGATTTGGCAAACGCTGCGTAGAATACATCAAAGAGATGCTGGTTCTTCAGCGTTGCTGCATTTTGAAAAGCTGACCAATTTTAGGCTAGCGCCTGATGGAGATGTACAAGCGCATCTGACAGAGATGAAATTCTTACGCCAGCAGATGGCGCAACGCAATTTTCCTCTACAGGAAGAGATATTCTGTTTCATGATTATTAACAGCCTTAATCGGACTTATAAAACGGTTGCAAGTCAGCTGGGTTCTCTACCAGCCAGAGATCT
Organism: Podarcis filfolensis; assembly: GCF_964270895.1. Taxonomy (NCBI): domain Eukaryota; kingdom Metazoa; phylum Chordata; class Lepidosauria; order Squamata; family Lacertidae; genus Podarcis; species Podarcis filfolensis. The sequence continues at coordinate 34,449,413 of NC_139619.1, read as the reverse complement.
AACGGCAGAGAGAATTTGTGCCGTGATTCTCAATGAGAGAGACAGACTTGCTGCAATAGATGTCAAAGACAGGGGGAGAGAAGCTCGGAGTTCTGACACCCCCACTGCCAGTGCAAGTGAAGAACAGGCTGTTGCTTTGAACGTTGTCCATTGTTTCAAATGTGGACAGACTGGGCATCTTCAGCGGAACTGTAAGAGGCCACGTCAACAGAAAGGAGCTAAGGGGAGCTCTGAAAAGCCTGAGGCGTCAGGCAAAAGTTGTACCAAGTCCCAGATGAAACCTGCAAAGGCATTGCTGTCAACAAAAGCCGCATTTTCAACGGAGAACACTTTTGTTTTGGACACTGGAGCAACGCAACACATGACATCTCACCGAGGACTGTTTTCAACGTTTAAGAAGCAAAGCTTCGCTGTGAAACAGGCCAATGGCCAGGAGCTGGAAGCGACCGGGTTTGGAACTGTGTATCTTGAAAGTCTGAACTTGACTATTAACAATGTGTATTTGGTTCCTGATTTAAAGTTCAATCTGCTGAGTGTTTCGCAGATCACAAAGAAAGGACTGACCTTGTCCTATGATAGAGAAAGCTGCAAAATCTACAAAGATGGAGAGCTGTATCTTTCCGCCAGAGAGAAAGATGGACTGTATTTGTTGACTTTTGATCAAAGTGATTGCATAAAGTGTAATGCATCTGAATCTAACATGAATTATCTTGCATATATGACAAAGGACGTCCGAAAGGCGACCAAAGTTAACAGTGCATTTCAGCGAGTGTATGCTGATGTGATTGGTCCTCTAGCACCATCTAGAGGCAATGCAAGATATTATCTTGTGTGTGTGGATTATTTCACTCATTATGTGTGGATATACATATTGCAGAAACCACAAGAAGCCTTAGAAAGGTTTAAAGAGTTTTGTGACAAGGTTAAGAATGTTCATGATGCTAACATTGATTGTCTTTTCACAGATGAAAAGTCAGTTTTTCTTTTACAGGATTTTCAGGATTTCCTGGATAAGAAAGGGATAAGGCACAAGACTGCTGTTTCTGCAGGAGCATGGAACAAAAGTGTCTGTGTGCAAGTGAACAAAGAATTGCAAAATGGGATGAAGGCGCAATTGCTGAGTTCACATTTGCCACATGAGTTTTGGGCGGAATCGCTATTATGTTTTTGTTACTTGTGGTTGAGAAAGGTTTCAAAAGGTTTGGGATGTTCTCCTTTTGAAAAGCTATTCCACAGAAAACCTTCTGTAGCCCATTTTAAGGTTTTTGGGTCCCAAATCAGGACTGAAGCTCCAGGTGGAGTAAAGAATGCCAGAGGCATTTTTGTGGGTTATGAAAAGGGTCTCTACAGAGTAATTTTGTCTGAATCTGGTCAGGTGATTCTCACAAAATTTCTAGAGAGTGCTCCTGAACAGGAGAGAGTAATTGTTCACACATTTCCCACTGATGACAATTCAGATGATGATGATGATTTTACTGATTACAGTGGTACTGAGAGTGACGGTGATAGCTCAAAGAGCTCAGTTGACACGGTCATTGAGAGGAAATCTCACACAATGGCTAGACCTTCACAGGTGGAAGACGAACCACTGTTTACTATTGGAACTGGTTCTCCAAAGAGTCCTGAGACTGAACCAGTGAGCAGAGAGGATCAGCACCTCATACGCAGGTCTGAGAGAGTTACAAAGGGTATACCACCCAACAGGTATTCTAAAGGGTTTGCTAACTCAGCTGTTGCATGTGTTACTATTGTTAACAACTCAAGACAGGTTGAAGCTGTGTCTAAGTCAGAGACAAAGACACAACAGGGAGTTGCTAAGCGTAACACTACATTCCCTAGCCAAGTTAATGCAGATGCACTCATTCCTTGGAAGTCAGACAACCAGAGAGGTACACTGGGGAAACCAGTGGCGGGTAGTTCCAAGGGTGGAACTGAAACAACAGGGGAGTGTTATATATATAACAACTGTTTGTTTTCTTCTCTGGATCAAGCTATGTTCGCAGCGCACATTGATTCTTATGGGGGAGTATGTTACGATAATGAAGCAATGCTGCTGCAAAGTCCTAGCTTGAAAAGTAAACATGATGGGAATGTTGGGACTGTCCGTGGGAAAAAGAGGGACAGTCAATTCACAGTGCGAAGCACCGGAATTAGCTCAGAGTGAAATATGAGCTCTTCCGTTTATTTCCTGTCCGGGATGTACAGGAAGTGTTTGTCACAACACTGCTGGAGTTTGGAGAGAGCAGTCGTGTTTTTTGTAACGCTGCAAAGACAGAAATAAAAGCATGTAAATATGTTTCTGTCTATCTCTTTCCCCTGCCAGGGGAAGAGGGGGGGTGTTCTTCTCACGTTTGAGAAGAATCGCCGATCGAGACCTTGCCTGCGCTTGCTGGGGAATGCAGCCAGGGAGGTCAACAGGGAATCAAGCCGGGTGCCTGGGATTGCTGCCAGTTTCTCATGAGAAGGGCTTGAATTTCCCGACAAAATCAACTTACTCCCAGGGGCTCAGCTGCCGGTGGGTAAGCTGTACGCCATGTCCGACCGGGAAATGCAGGAGTTGCGGCAATTTATTGACAAGAACCTGAAGAGAGGTTTCATAAGAGAATCAAAGGTGGTGGGGGGCAGTCCAGTCTTCTTTGTGGACAAGAAGGACACTAATCAGCCCAGATTAGTCGTAGATTACAGGGCCTTGAACCTTGTATCAGAACCCGTGACCTTCCCAGTGCCCAGGATTGACGACATTTTAACACGGGTGAGGCAGGGGAAGGTCTTTACCAAACTGGACCTCAGGGGAGCGTATAATTTGATTAGGATGAGGGAGGGGGACGAATGGAAAGCCACCATGTTCACTCCCTTGGGGGTCTTTGAGTACTTAGTTATGCCATTTGGATTACAGTCGGGCTCCGCCTGCTTTCAAGCTTTCATGCACCACGTGTTGGGGTCCTTGCTGTACAAGAACTGCGTGGCCTTCTTGGACGACGTCTTAATCTATTCTGACAACGAGAAGCAACATGTCAGCGACGTCAGGGAAGTGCTAAGGAGACTGCAGAAGCACCAGTTGTGGGTCAAGCTGGAAAAATGCCAATTTCACGCAAGAGAGGTTGAATTTCTGGGGTACAAGTTGTCAGACAAGGGCCTAGCTATGGACCCCAGCAAGGTGCAGGCGGTACTGGAATGGAAGGCCCCAAAGACCCGGAAGGACGTGCAGAGGTTCCTAGGGTTCAGCAACTTCTACAGGAAGTTCATCAAGAACTTCGCCCACTTGACAGCACCCATCACAGATTGTCTCAGTAGCAAAAAGAAGTTCGTCTGGACAGAAAGGGCCCAGCAATCCCTTGAAAGACTGAAGAAGGCGTTCGCGTCGGAAGAGCAGCTCCTGCACGTGGATCTGGAGAAGCCCATGAGGCTTTTTATTTATTTATTTACGGCTATTAGCCCATAAAATATGTACAAACATAAAAACACAGGGACATAAAAACAGATATATCCGACAACAGAAGGTGAACACCATGATGCAAGGGTGGGTCATTGAGCAGAGCCAAGTGACGGCTTGGGGCCAGAAGAGCTCCAAGATGAGGCTAGAGACCGATGCATCAGACCGAGCCATAGGAGCAGTACTTTTGCAGCCAGGAGGCCAGCAAGGCTGGAGGCCGTGCACCTTTTTCTCAAGGAAGCTGAGCAAGTCGGAGCAAAACTACACGGTGTATGACCGCGAACTGCTGGCTATCTACGCAGCATTTCGCCGATGGAGACATCTGTTAATAGGGGCGCAGCACAAGATCCAGGTTTGCACGGATCACAAGAACTTGGAGTACTGGAGAACTTCGCGAGTACTCAACCAGAGACAGATTCGATGGGCACAGGAGTTCTCCAAGTTTTCTTTCGAGATCCGGTACGTGCCGGGAGAGGAGAACGTTAGAGCCGATGCTCTCTCCCGGAAGCCGGAGTACATGGAAGGAGAGGGACCGCCGGAAGTCCGACACGTGTTCCCCGAGGACAGATGGGTGTGTGGGGGAGTGTTGGTTGGGAAATGAGAACTGGCCGGTCTTACCAGAGACGACGAGTTCACCCAAACTAAAATCAGGGAACTAAGGGAAGGAAGGGAAAACCATGGAGAGTTTGAGGAAAAGGAAGGGGTACTGTACTATAAGGGAGCGCTGTACGTACCGGGGGAGACCTTGAGGGGAAGGGTACTCAAACAACTCCATGACAACCCAACAGCGGGGCACTTTGGTCAGCACAAGACCATGCTGCTTGTCACCAGGCAGTTCTGGTGGCCAAGGGTAAGGGAAGATGTACGGGAGTACGTACGGGGGTGCGACCGCTGCCAGAGGGCAAAGGGGGAGAGGGCGGCCCCTGCAGGGTTACTGGAACCCTTACCCATGCCGGGAAGACCCTGGGAGGTGGTGTCCATAGATTTTATGGCAGATTTGCCCAAATCAAGGGGGAAGACAGCAGTCATGGTAGTAGTCGATCTACTGACAAAAATGTGCCATTTCATAGCTTGCTCGCATGCGGTGACGGCAGTGGAAACGGCCAGATTGTTTGTGGCTCACATCTTCAGGTTGCATTGGGCTCCCTCGAGGGTCATCTCAGATTGCGGGAAACAATTTACTTCAAGGTTCTGGAGGAAGCTCGTGAGCTTGCTGCAGGTTGAGGTGGGCTTCTCGACTGCGAGACACCTGGAAACCAACGGGCAAGCGGAACGAGCGAACAGTATACTCCAACAATACCTACGCTGCTACGTCGGCGAGAGACAGAACGATTGGGTAGAGAAACTAGCGCTGGCTGAATTTGCGTACAATAACGCTGAACACGTGTCCACGGGAATGAGCCCGTTCATAGCCAATTATGGGTGAGGAATCCCTCATCTTGGTATCAGGGAACATTTCTCTATGCGGTATCATTCTAAACATAGCCAGATCTTTCTTGTTGAGCCCTTTTCCCCTAAATAATTATTTAAACATTCCCATTCTTCTTTCGCCAATTTTTTAGGTTTATCTCTTATTGCATCTGTCAGCTTTGCCAGCTCCAAGTACTCGCAGAATTTGACTACCCATTCCTCTTTAGTGGGTGTGTTTTTATCTTTCCAGTGTTTTGCCACTATAACCCTTGCTGCTGACGTTGTATACATAAATAGCCTAGTTTTGTTTTTGGGAATATTATCTGAAACCATTCCTAGTAAAAATTCTTCCGGTTTCTTGCTAAATGTAGTTTTTATCAATCTCTTTATCTCTTCATAAATCATGTTCCAAAATTTTTGTATCTCTAGACAGGACCACCACATATGGTAGTGTGTTCCTATCTGTTCCTTACATCGCCAGCACTTGTTATTGTTTGATTTATTTATTTTTGCAAGTTTTACAGGGGTCAGGTACCACCTATAGTACATTTTCATAAGATTTTCCCTTATAAGGAAACAAGCCGTGAATTTTATATTTTTAGTCCATAATTCATTCCAAAATATTGGGTTTGATCGTATGTCCCAGGTCCCTCTCCCATTTTACTGTAATTTTTTTGATATCTTCCCCCTTTCTTTGCCAATTCAAAAGTAGTTTATACATTTTTGAAAGTGTCTTTTGATTATTATATAAAATATCCTTCTCCAGATAGGATATTTTTTTGTCAAATCCTTTGGTTCTTTTATCCTTTTCAAGGGCGGCTTTTAGTTGATAATACTCCAGCCAGGTTATTCCCTTCTGTTTCAATTCGCTTAGGTCCTTTATTTTCAGATCACTACTTGTTTCCTCTACTAAATCTTTATATGTTAGCCAATAGCTGTTCATATTTATCCTGTGAACTGACATAGATTCCATTGGTGACAGCCACCATGGTGTTTTGGTTACTACTGATTTTTTACTCCTCTCCCATACTTCATATAATGCCCTTCTAACAATATGATTTAAAAATCCTTTGTGGGATTTAACCTTGTCATAGCCTATGTAGCCATGCCACCCGTACACAATATCCCATCCCTCCAGATCTAGGACTTCTGTGTTTTTAATTAATATCCAGTCCTTAATCCATGTCCAGCACACTGCCTCAAAGTACAGTTTAAGGTCAGGGACCGCAAAGCCTCATTTTCCCTTCAACTCTGTTAGTAGCTTAAATTTTATGTGTGGTTTTTTCCCTTGCCAAATAAACTTGGCAAGGTCTTTCTGCCATTCCTTAAAACACTTTACGCCTCTAATTATAGGTATTGTTTGGAACATAAAAATCATCTTTGGCAATACCATCATTTTAACTGTGGATATTCTCCCCCACAGGGACAAATTCAATTTCCTCCAAGTCTCTAATTCTTTTTTTATTTCCTTCCACTTCTTCTCATAATTGTCCTTATATAAGTTTATATTCTTATTGGTGATCCAAACCCCCAAATAATTTACCTTATTGGCTACCTTTAAACCTGTTGTATTTTCCAGTTCCTCTTGTTCCAACTTACGTAAATTTTTCGTTAATAATTTGGATTTTCCTTTATTCAGTTTGAACCCAGAGACCTTCCCAAATTCTTCCAGTTGTGCAAGCGTTTTTTGGATACTTTCCACTGGGTTTTCAGTGGTTACGATTACATCATCGGCAAAGGCTTTACTTTTGTAGTATCGAGATCCTAGGTTAATTCCTCTTATGTTTTTATCCTTTCTTATTGCTATTAAAAGTGGTTCCAAGGTGGCAATAAAAAGAAGTGGGGAGAGAGGGCACCCCTGTCTTGTCCCCCTTTCGATGCTGAACTCTTCGGTGATTTTGTTATTTATTAGCAATTTTGCTTTTTGGTTATCATATATCACCCTATTTCCATTAATTATTTTCTCCCCTATGTCCAGACCTTTGAAAGTTCCCAATAGGAAATTCCATGATACTCTATCAAAAGCTTTTTCTGCATCAACCAATAACATGGCCATCTTTTTACTTGGTTTCATTTCCACATACTCCAACAGGTCAATTATTATTCTTGTATTGTCTTTTATATGTCTATCCGGTAAGAAGCCCACCTGGTCTCTGCTGATTATTTTGTTTAGAGTCTTTTTTAATCTATTAGCCATCACCCCAGCATAGATTTTATAGTCTGTATTCAACAGGGAGATTGGTCTATAATTTTTCATGTCTGTCAACTCCACTCCCTGTTTCGGGATTAGAGTGATCAGTGCTTCTTTCCATGATTGTGGTATATCTTTCCCTCCCAGTATATTATTCATTATTCTTTGTAATGTAGGGAGGATTACTTCTTCCAGGTTCTTATAGTACATTAATGTGATTCCGTCAAGACCTGGCGATTTGCCACTCTTCATTTTTTTTATTACTTGTGGTATTTCATCTATTTCTATATTGGAGTTTAGGGCCTCAACTTCTTTTTCAGTTCTTGGTAATTTATTTTGTTGTAAACACTCTTCCATTTTATTAACCTCTAATTGTTCTTGTTTATACAAATCTTTATAAAAGTTTAAGAATTTTATTTTTATTTTTACTGGGTCTGTTATTTCCTCCCCTTGGTCCAAAATTTTATTTATAACTTTTTTTGTTTGCTTTTCCTTTATCATCCATGCTAACAACTTACCGGGCTTATTGGCGGACTCAAAATACCTTTGTTTTGTCCATTTAATTTTATTTTCTACTTCCTTATTTAATATACTAGAGATATGGGATTGCAATATCTTTATTTTTTGTAATATTTCATGACTTTTTGGATTTTTGATCAACTCTTTTTCATTAATTCTTATCTGTTTAGTTAGCTCTTGGATATTTTTGTCTTTTATCTTCTTCAGCCTAGCCATTTGTTGTATTCCAAGACCCCTCATGTACGCTTTACTTGCGTCCCAAACTACATTTATATCTGTATTTTGTTTCCCATTTATCTCGAAAAATTCTGCTAACTTGATTTTTGCTTGCGTCACCCATTGGTCGTCTCTCCATATCTCATCATTCATCCTCCACCTTCCCTTTGTTTGCTTTTTAATTTCCATATATATTGTTACTGGATTATGGTCTGATATAGTCCTTCCCAGAATTTCTGCTTTTTCAAAGAAGAGGGTCAGCCCTTTAGAAATCCAAATAGCATCTAACCTCCCCCCTGATTTTTTAGCTTCCGAGAAGTGTGTAATATCTTTCCCATTAGGGTGTTTAATTCTCCATGAGTCATAGAGGTCAAAATTGTCCACCATCTGGAAAAAGGAGAGCGGTAATTTACCTTCATTGGTAAGTTTCCCTCTAGAAGTTCTATCCCATTCGACCGAGACCACTCCATTCCAATCTCCCATAAGAAAAACATTCTCCCCAATATAATTCCATAACTTCTTTTCCAGCTCCTTAAAAAACTCTGATTTATTATTGTTCGGAGCATAAATGCCCACTATTATTATTTTCCCCCCTTCTATAGTAATCCGCACTCCTACAGTTCTACCTTCTTCATCCACAAAAAGTAATTGGGTGTCTAGGCTTGCTTTAACATAAATCACAACACCCCTCTTTCTCTCTGTTCCTGATGCAATAAACTCTAGACCCAGGTTTCTATTCTGTAAGACCCTTGTATGACTTTTAGAGATATGGGTCTCTTGTAGGCATATGATATCCCATTTTCCCCCTCTTTAATACATGACTTATTTTATTCCTTTTAAGTTTACTGTTTAACCCATTTACGTTCCAAGAAATGCACTTTAGTGCCATAGAGTCTTAATGATCATACGTCACCTTTTCAAAATTAAAATTTAGAAATAAAGTCCTATTTTCCAGTTCTGTTACAATCTTGCTTCTTCGGCTTCTTGTGGTTTCTCCTCCCCCCCCCCAAGTCCTTCCAGGGTTTTTTTACGAAAGAGTCTGCTTCTTCTGCCGATCTGAAGGTCTTGCGTCTTCCTTTATAGGTAAAAGTTAACCCTTCGGGGAATTCCCATCTAAATAAAATTTTGTTTTTCTTTAGAGCAGTTGTCAGGGGTTTGTAGTTTTCCCTTTTCTTCGGGAGGTGAGTTGGGACCTCTTTCATTATTTCTATGACTTTGTCATCTATACATAAGGCATTACTTCTACTTTTCAGTAATATTTTTTCTTTAAGAAGTCTTGAGTTCAAGAAGACCAGGCAGTCTCCTGGTCCTTTTTTGGTTTCAGGTTTATGCAGTTTTATCCTGAAGATTTTATCAATATCAAGTGATAAGTCCTCCTCCTGAACCCCCAACCAGTCCACCAGGACTTTTAATAATTTTGTCGAAATGTCCTCATCCTGGCTCTCTGGTATTCCTCTCAGGCGGAGAATCATTTCCTTTTGTCTCAACTCAAGGACTGCCAATTCATCCCAAATCTCCTCCTGCATCTTCCTTAGGTCCTCTATTTCTCCCTTGTTTTTGTCTTGGGTTTTTTTCAGTTCTTTTTCTCAGCCCCCATCTTTTTGGTTATTTCCTCTTGCTTCAATGTCTTTGCCTTCACTTCTTGCACTGTCTTATCAATTTCTTTATTCTTTGTAGTCAATTGGTTCATTTCATGTGTAAGGTCCATTATAAGAGCTGAATTTTTTTCAATTTTATTGCCCATAGTTACTACTTTCTCTTCCAGTGATTTTATATTTCCGCCTACTGAGTTTATTCTGTCCCCTAAGTCTTTCTGCATGGCAATAATCAAATCCTTTACATCCATACTTGCTTCATCTTCCACCACCGAAGTTCTCCTTGCCTGGCTGGCAATTAAAGTTTGGCCAACTCTTCATTGCGTTTTCTTTGAACCCATTTGGGTGTTTGGGTATTTTTGGATGGCTGGTTGTTTTGAGATTGAGTTCACTTGTCTTTCGATTCCGCTTCTCCACCTCGGATTCTATATAGTCTCAAAAGATTAAAGCTATTGGGAGTTCCCCTGTGGGAAGTTTAATTGGATCTAATTTTCATGGGTAATTAATTTTATCTTTATGCTGGATATATTTGGAATTTTAATTTTCCCCTTTATTTATATCGGATGTTTATGCTTTACAGTTCCTCTAAGCAAGTATTGGTGTTGCGGGTATGGCTATTACTTTTCCTCTTGGCTGTTGTATCTTTTCCTTGCACTAGTGGCCGCTGTGTCGCTCTTCCTGCTATTTTTAATTATTATGCCTCTTGGCTGTTATGTCCTCTTCTTCCACTAGTGGCCGCTGTGTAGCTCTTCCTACAGTTCTTGACTATTATGTCTCTTAGCTGTTATGTCTTTTACTTCCACTAGTGGCCGCTATGTCACTCCGTTCCTCACTCTATCTTTCTCTGGTGTTAAAGCGGCTCTTTAAAGTCTTTTCCAGTGTAGTCTTTCAGTAATGGCCGCCACCCGCCTCACTCAATCTGCTGACTCACTCCTCCAGCCTTCTCCCCGCCTCTCCAGATCTCCGCAAGTCTCTGGTAAAGAGCTCTCCTTATTTCTGTTGTCTGTTTAGCTGGTTTAAACTGTTCCCCCACGCCAAACTCCAGTGACACTTCTTGGGTTAACTGTGTTGTTTTGGGAGCGCAGAGAAGCCCCTCAAAATCTCTACCGCACTGCCGGTTCTGCAGCGTTAATTTCTGTTGTGAGGGATGACCCCCTTTTAGCATTCCACTTGCAACTTCTTAATTTTATCTGTTTGTTAGTTCCCCCCCTTTTTGTTTTTTGTGTTGTTGGGGCTTAGATAACCCCTTTCTCACTGTATAAATTAGGGGGGTGGGACGCTCCTTGAATTTGTGTCAATATCTTACTGGCGAGTCCAGTGCTAGCTCATGGGGTCTGGAGGCGAAGGCACCGGAGGGCGGTGTCGCTCCTTTGCGCAGAGGTTCTCCCCTAAATTTCTTCTTTTAAAAAGTATCTTAAAGTCCAGTTCTAGTGTGGGGAAACCCCTTTTTTGCGCTGCTGAGCCTCTGCTTCCGGGAAATCCACCCGAGTAGGGGCAACTTACGCCTCCTGTTGCTCCTGCTTCGCCTCTCCAGGTGTCGAGTCTGTCTCGAGCAGCTCAGAGCTCAAACTCTGACCCGACGCTGAACGCGCTGTTCTGGAAGTAACCAAACATGCTTTTCCTGTCTGTAGTGTCACTTCCAAAATTCGCACCAGCAAATACCTCAAGACCTTCAGACTTCTGATTGTCAAATCTTAGTCTGTAATGCATAGTGCCTTTCAAATAGCATGTTATGCATTTCAGAGCTTTCCAATCCTTAACAGTAGAATTGTTGACTTGTCTGCTTAGCAATTTACAGCTAACTGCAATATCCGGTCTTGAACATCTGGCAATGAAGTTTAGTTTGCCTAGCACACTTCTGTACAGTGTAGTGTCAGAAAATGCTTCTTCAGTACCATCTACCTGATAACCTGTTGTCATTTGTGTCTACAGGGTTAGCATCCATCAGGTTTAGTTTGCTTAACACATCAGCAATTTTCTGTGACTGGTGTACTAGAATATTACCATCTTGGTCTCTCTCTATTTCCAGAGATAGGTTAGCTCACCAAGATCTTTCATGTCAAAGTGTTCCTTCAGCTGAGCTAGGGCGCTGTTGTACATCTTGACATCCTTCCAAAAGAAAAGTATATCATCAACATAAAACAAGCAATACAGCTTCTTTTGCCCTTCCTCTTTGACAAATACACATGGATCAGCTTTACCTTGCTGAAAACCTAGAGAAAACAACACTTCAGTGAGTTTAGAGTGCCAACATCGTGCACTTTGCTTGAGACCATATAGGGACTTCTTCAGAGAACAAATCCCAGTTTTACCTGTACGCCATCAGGTGGAAGAATGTAAAGTGATTCACCTAAGGTTCCGTACAAAAATGCTGTATTCACATCGTGATGAGAACCGTGTAGATTCTCTTCTGCAGCAAGTTTGAGAATAAGCCTAATGCTTTCCTATCTCACGGTGGGTGAGTATGTCTCGTGATAGTCTTCTCCTGGTATCTGTGAAAAACCTCTGGCTACCAATCTGGTTTTGTATCTGACTATCTTGCCATTTTGATCTGTCTTTGCTTTGAATACCCATTTGCTTTCAAGCAGTTTCATCCATGGAACTGTTGGAACTAGCTCCCATGTTTTGTTCCTCTCTAAGGAATCAAGCTCAGCCTTCATGGCAGTTAACCATGGCTCAGCATCCTTCGAGTCCAAAGCCTGGATCTCTTGGAAGCTTGAAGGTTCAAATACCTTCTTGGAGCTATTAACAGCAGTTACAGCTTTTACTGCTTTAGCAAATTCATCAGCAAATCTCTTTGGAGGTCTACCTTTCGTGGCTCTTTCAGACCTGCGAATTAGACGTAAGTCTTCAACACTCTCCTCTTCTTTCTTAGGAGAAAAGTGGCCTATAGTGAACGATGAACGATGGTTCCTCCAATTCTCTATCAGAGCCTTCAGAGGGTCACATAGAGGCCTTAGCACTCTTGAAATCCTCTGAACCATCTGAGTCAGTTTCAAATTCAGAATCATAATCTTCATTAGTGGGTGTGGGGTTTTGCTGCTGCTTATCCTCAGACTCTTCACTGTCATCAGGATAACACTGGAAAATTCCCACATTCTCCCCCCACTTGGCATTGTACTCAACACTTCTAGTGAGCCTAACTGTGTTAGTGTCAGTCATCATTACTCTGTAAGAACCTTTGTGATACCCTAGAAAGATACCATGCAAACCACGTTTGCCTGACTTGGAGCTTTGTGGTGTGTGAACCCACATGTCAGAACCAAACATTCTCATGTGCTTGATGTATGGTTTCTTGCCAAACATCTTTTCATAGGGGGTACAACCAATCGGTGATGATAATCTGCGATTATAAGTATAAACAAAACAGCTGAGCAATTCTGCCCAATAACTCTCTGGAAGATTGGCATGATGCAGCAAGGTTTTCAAGCCTTGAAGCAATGTTTGGCTTGCCCTTTCACAAAGTCCATTCATCCAAGGATACCCTGTACTTGAAACGTCATGTTGAGGGGGCCACCAGGTGGCACGTTGGAAGATGACTGACAGTAACATCTCTCTGACCCATACGAGGTAATTAAGGGGCTGCTATGGGAAGTATGCAGCCTTCCCACCCCCCCAGGAGGTGGGGGGGGCACTGTCTTGCCAGCGGTGTTCACAATGCACCCCCTGATCCGAGAGATGGGGGTGCCGAACACTTGGCACGAGCCCTCGGTGAAGTCAGATCTTCCTGACGCCGATTCCAATTAGCGCGTGCTGGTTGCTTCAGCTTGGAATTATAATTGGAAACATACGATTGGAAATGAAGCTGAAGCACATACATCAAATAAAGCTCGACAGATAAGACTGCTGATTAATGGAGCTCTGTGACCAGGAGTGACGGATGGATAAGTAAATCTTCTGATGAATCACCATTAGGAGACTGTATGTTTGGAACGAAGGAGGGGTGGAGGAAAAAACTCTTTTTTTCTTTGCACGATGTGATATTAATAACCCTTCACCCCAGAAAGAAATAAGATCATCGCGTTTTTACTAATCATAACCAGGATTTTAAGAACTGTGTGGGATGGATTACAACAGGAGAGAAGATTGGTGAACGGTGAGAAAGAGGAAATTTTTTATGACGCAGTTAAAAAATGGTGTCTCGCCAAGACAGGCTTGCCGGAGAAAGAAGGACAGGGGGAGGAGAATCAGGATCGTTCGAAAGAGAAGGAATGTTGGAATGCAAGTTTGACCTGACAGAGCCCCCTGATTTATTTGATTTATTTGGCTAGCCTGAGAAAAAATAAAGGACAGACTGAAGATTAATTTTGTTTATGGAAGCGTTGAACAGAAGCTGTCCCTGAGCGATATGGTCTTTGAAGAGTACAAAACCCACACAGAGACGCCAGTTTTCAATCTGCTTGTGAAAATCATCAGAGATCGCAAAGAAAGGAATATATGATAACAACAAGAAGAGAAAGAAAGTAATAAAGGACTATCCGGATCGAACTGGATAGAACTGCCTAATTAAAGCAGTAAAATAAGTGATGCCTGGAGTTATCCTGAATTTTGGACTCGTGCGGAGCTTGATGTATGGGTACCCTCAACAAAATTTAAAATTTGACTGTATAATTTGGAACTAATGTGATTTGAATAATGTGATGTGATTGGCCTGTTAATAAAAATTATTTTAAAAATAAATAAATGAAAGGTCATGTTGAATTCCTTTCTCAGTCAGAAAAGCTTCAAACTGCTGAGAAGTGAATTCTCCCCCTCGATCTGTAAATAAACATTTCACCTGTTTATCATGCACATTTTTCAACCAAGCACAGAATTCCTTGAACCTAGGAAACACTTCTGATTTCTGCTTGAGATTGAACACATGAATATACCTGGAAAATGAATCAATGAGGACCATGAAGTACCTGGCTCCACCCAAAGAGGATGTTGGTGGACCAGCGAGATGAGCATGCACTACCTGGTATGGTTCTGTAGCTTGTCTACTAGACACCTTACCTTTTGCAGCCATTTTGACCTTCTTTGCTGAGCATGCCTTACACTTCATATGGTACCTGCAGGGTTTAATAGTCATACCTTCAACTAAGGCAAGCATTTTGGAAACTGCCTCGAATTTAAATGACCAAATTTCCTGTGATAATCATGAATACATCCTGCATGCAAAACCTTGTTCGTATCTGCAGTACAACAAGTTTCATCCTGCACAACATCAACAGAATCATCATAATGCAATACAAATAAATGATCAATATAATCAGCATGCAATACAAAGTCATCTTTCTTGGTGATGGTGCACTTCCTCTTCTTGAAGGAAACATCTATGTCCTATTCAGTCAGCTGCGAGACACTCAATAGGTTGTGTGCAGCATCTGGAACAAAAAGAACATTGTGTATCGATGTATCCAAGTTGTGAAGAACAACCGTTCCATAGCCTTGACTGGAGATCGTGTGGTCATCCGCTTGGTGAATCGCACCTTCCTGCGGAGTAAAGGACACGAAGAGATATTTGTCCCGACAAATGTGTCTGGTCGCTCCCGAGTCGACAACGAAGAAAGATCTAGACATCTTCTGGACCTTTGGAGCGAAGCATGAGACCATTGCCCTGTGTTGCGTTGTCCTAGACTTCGGACCTTTGCCTTTCCCTTTTCCATGCTTTGAGCTTTCGCTGCGCTGCTCTGTTGTCTTGGCCTTGGGATACTTGCATTCCCTCTTCATGTGGCCTAGACGTCCACACGAGTAGCATTTCACTGCCTTCAAAGCTTTGGCGCCATCTAGTGGTTCCACTGCATTCTGGGATGACGTCTGTGAGGACTCCCCGTTAGTGATGCAGCTAGCACTACGGTGATCCGCTTCATTCAATACCACAGCAGTAATATGTGCTAACGTTAGCTGAGCAGTAGGCAAAACAGCAAGCTGGCTGGCAATTGCTTCCCAACTTGAACCCAAAGAATGTAGAATCATGAAGGAATACACAGCCTCTGGAAAGGTGATTCCCCGCTGTTGCAACTCATGCCTGAGATTCTGCATTTCCATTAAGTGAGCACGTACATCTGCTCCTTCAATAAGTGCCATATCATGCAACTTGGCATAAAAGAACAAAGAAGCGCCCGCCTCTGTTCTCAAATGTGACTGTTGCAAACTGTCCCACATTTCTTTGGCTGAGGCCTTGTCATGCAAAAGACATAGCTCTTCAGGGGACACAATAAGCGTCAGAGTTCCCCTTGCTTTCGAATCCTTGGCTTTTCATTCATCAGTTACTGGAGCTGGGGGGGGGGTCTGTTATCACATTAAACAGACCTTATTTTCTTAGCAGAGCCTCTGCATATTGCACCCATTCCAAATAATTCCCTTTTCCAAGTTTTGGAAAACTCATGGCATTTCGAAGGGCCTCCATTATTCTGGCATTAGCCTTCTGTGTCATTTAAAGCAAGCGTCTCTCAACCACCAGCTGCATTCCAAAGACACACTTTCACTTTCTCCTGCCGCTGCTGGTTAGTGCTTTGGCAAAGAGTTCAAAGTCCAGCCTTAATGCCATTAATTAGGGACTGCCAGCCTTCCCGGGGCAAGAGCACATATCTCTCATCAATCTTCTTGACACACAGAGAAGATAAGCTGTGTTCCTCTGCCGTCCGTCATTCTGGATTCCGTCCTTCTGGGCCCATAACCAAAAATATTAGAATTTCAGCTCCGGTCGTCCGAGCTGATATGGCTCATCTTCCTTTGAGCCCAGCAGAGCATTAAAACAACAAAGTCCACAACGGAAGGATGAGATATAGTATGGGCTACATTGCTATGCTTTATTACTAAACTATACAGAGAACCCGTCTCTGTTCTCAAATGTGACTCTTGGAGACTGTCCCACATCTGTCTGGCTGAGGCCTTGTCACGCAAAAGACATAACTCTTCAGGGGACACAATCAGCATCAGAGTTCCCCTTGCTTTGGAATCCTTGGCCTTCCATTCTTCAGTTACTGGAGCTGGGGGGGGGCATCTGATATCACATTGAACAGACCCTCTTTTCGTCGTAGAGCTTCTGCACACTGCACCCAGTTTTTATAATTATTTTTTTGGAGCTTGGGAATCCAAACGTGTTTTCAAGAGCCTCTGTTACTCTTGGACTGGCCATCTCTGTGTCTTTTAAAGCAAGCTGTGCCTATTTACCAGCTGCATTCCAAAAGCACACTACTTGAGGCCTTTCACTTTCTCCTGCCGCTGCCGGTAAGTGCTTTGGCTAGAAGTTCAAAGTCCACCCCTTATTGCCATTAATTAGGGACTGGCAGGCTTCCCGGGGCAAGAGCACATACCTCTCATCAATCTTCTTGACACGCAGAGAAGATAAGCTGCATTCCGTTCTTCTGCTGTTCGTCTGGGCCCATAAGCAAAAATGTCGGAATCTCCACTCGACCAAGCTGATAAAGTCTCATCTTCCTCTGAGCTGAGCCTTCGGAATCGCCTCCCGACGTGTTTAACGACCTGAGCCTTTGATAAGGCTTCAAGGCACGTTCTTCAGCAGAGTTTCCAGCACAGGAAAGAGACGAGAGGTTTGGGCTACATTGTAAAGAGTTTTATTTCTAAGCTACGTAGACAGCTGAGAAATAGACATCCTCCCTCTATGAGAGCAGAGAGCAACCGAACAAAGGAACAAAGGAAACAGGAAACCACTAACGTCACATCCCGTCTCCTCTCCCGTGAGACTTCCAATAGTATGGAATCCCAGGAATGTAAACAGAGTCCTGTGACTCCAAGCAGCTGCTCAGTTGCAAAACAGAAACTAACACAATGTGGGGATCTTCCAATGTCACCCTGATGCTGATGATGCTGAGGAATCTGATGAGGATGATCAGAGTTCGGTTTCCAGTTCAGCGGGAGGTGGCAGTGCTGTTGACAGTGACAGTGATGACACGGCAGACTACAAGAGTGCAAAAGCCCCACTCAGACCATCTGAAGGGCCTGACACTGAATTGGAAGAACCACTGTTCACTATTGGCCACCATTCTCCTAAGAAAGAGGAGATGAGTCCTGAAGACTGGCGTATAGTATGCAGATAATATAGAGCCACAAAGTCCAAACCTCCAAAGAGGTATGCTGATGAGTTTGCTAAAACATCTGTTGTTAGTAACTCAGAGAAGGTTTGGGAACCTTCAAGATTCCGAGAGGTCCAAGATTTAACCTCAAAGGATGCAAAGCCATGGTTAAAAGCCATGAAGGCTGAACTTGATTCCTGAGAAAGGAACAAGACCTTGGAGTTGGGATCTTCAAGCCCATATCAGTCAGAGGAATTTGGCACTCTCCAGGTGCCCGGCTTGATTCCCTGTTGATCTTCCCCCGTCAGCGACTCCCGGCAAGACAAGGCGAGATCCCGGCGATCCTTCTTCAAACGTGAGAAGGACACACCATCCCTCCTCCCCTGCCATTCCCCAGGGAGGGGAGAGAGACAGACAGAAATGTATTTACATGCCTTTATTTCTGTCTCTCCAGCAGTGCAGAGGAAACATGTCTGCACCCTCTCACATCAGCAGCCACAGCAGAGAGAGTATAACTCCACCCATGTACTTCCAGTACAGGGTCATGTGACACTCTGAGCTAACATCCGGTGCTCAGTGCACACAATAGACTGTTCCTTGTTCCCATGGTACAGTCCCAAAACATCAACATCCTGTTTGGCTTTCCAGCCATCTGGAGCACTCAGCAGCATTGCTCCCTTTTCGTAACATCCTCCCCCAAAAGAATCAATGCATGTTGCGGCAAGCAAAGCGTGATCCAGAGAAGAAAACAAACAGTTGTTATACACATAACACTCCCCTGTTGTTCCAGTTCCACCCTTGGAACTACCCGCCACTGGTTTCCCCAGTGTACCTCTCTGGTTGTCTGGCTTCCAAGGAATGAGTGCATCTGCATTACCTTGGCTAGCAACTCTCTGTCGTGTCTTTGTCTCTGACTTAGACACAGCTCCAACCTGTCCTCGGTTGTTTACAACAGCAACACATGCAACAGCTAAGTTAGCAAACTCTTCTGAGTACCTTTTGGGTGGTTCACCCTTTGTAACTCTCTCAGACCTGCGTATGAGGTGCTGATCCTCTCTGCTCACTGGTTCTGTCTCAGGACTCTTAGGAGAACCAGTTCCAATAGTAAACAGTGGTTCATCCTTCACCTGTGAAGGTCTATCCATTGTGTGAGATTTCCTCTCAATGACTGTGACAACTGAGCTCTCTGAGCTATCGCTGTCGCTCTCAGTACCACTGTACTCTGTGAAATCATCATCATCATCTGAATCGTCCTCTGTGGGAAATGTGTGTACAATCACTCTCTCCTGTTTGGGAGCACTCTCTAGAAATTTTGTGAGAATCACCTGACCAGATTCAGACAAAACTACTCTGTAGAGACCCTTCTCATATCCCACAAAAATGCCTCTGGCATTCTTTACTCCACCTGGAGCTTCTGTCCTCACATGAGACCCAAAAACCTTGAAATGGGCAACAGAAGGTTTTCTCTGGAACAGTTTCTCAAAAGGAGAACTTCCCAACTCTTTTGAAACCTTTCTCACCCACGCATAACTAAACGACATGAGTGACTCCGCCCAGTACTCATGTGGCAGATGTGAACTAAGCAATTGCGCATTCATCCCCTTTTGCAATTCTTTGTTCACCCGTACACAGACACCTCTGTTCCACGCTTCCGCTGAAACAGCAACCTTGTGTCTTATCCCTTTCTTGTGCAGGAACCTCTGGAAATCCTGTAAAAGAAAAATCTGCTTCTCATCTGTCAAAAGACAATCAATGTTAGCATCATGCATATCTTTAACCTTGTCACAAAACTCCTGAAACCTTTCCAAGGCTTCCTGTGGCTTCTTTAACACATAAATCCAGACAAAGTTAGAGAAATGATCCACACACACAAGATAAAATCTTGCATTGCCTCTAGATGGTTCTAGAGGACCAATCACATCAGCATACACCCGCTGAAACGCTCTGTCGACCCTGGCCACCTTCTTGGCGCTCGTTTTGGTCACACCTGCAAGAGAAATCAAGTTAGACTCAGAATTACATTCCATGTAATCACTTTGCTTAAAGTCCAACAAATACAGTCCATCTTTCTGTCTGGCAGAAAGATATAACTCTCCATCTTTGAAGATCTTGCAGCTCTTATCATCATAGGACAGTTTCAGTCCTTTCTTTGCAATCTGCGAAACACTCAGCAGATTGAACTTCAATTCAGGAACCAAGTAAACATTGTGTATAGTCAGGTTCAGACTCCTGAGATACACAGTTCCAATCCCGGTCGCTTCCAGCTTCTGACCGTTGGCTTGTTCCACAGCGAAGCTTTGCTTCTTAAACGTTGAAAAGAGCGCCTTGTGTTGGGACATATGAAAATTACAGCCCGTATCGATCACAAACGAGTGTCCAACATCTGGCGTGGTTCCTTTCGCCACCAGGGCCTTTGCAGGTTTCACTGAAGACGTGGTATGACTTTTGCCTGCTGCCTCAGGCTTTGCTGAGCGGCCCTTCGCTCCTTTCGGCTGGCGTGGCTTCTTGCAGCTCCGCTGACGATGCCCCGCCTGTCCACAATTGTAAACTCGGACAACGTTCAAAGCTACAGCATCCTCTCCAGTAGCTACATCAGTGGGGGAATTAGAACTCCGTTCTTCCCTCCCCCTGTCCTTGGCATCCATTTTGAATCCAAGCCTCAGCTCTCCACTCTCGAGCTAGTAAAATCCAAAAGCTCTTTTGAGCTGTTTTTCTGCCTCTCTCAGGCAGGCAATCTCCAAGCTGTCTCAAAGTCAAAACAACTTTCGCTTTCCCGGCTCTGACTGAGCCAGCCCCAGGTGTCAGTAACTTTCCAAGCCGACTGACCGTCGTTGCTTAGCAACTGTGCATACTTTTCATCCTTATCTCACCGCAAGTATGCCTGGTATGCAAGCCTAGGCTCTCAGAGCTGTTTTTCCAAACGCAGCTCTCGTGAACCAGAGAATAAATCAATCTGCATTCACACTTTTAGCCCGATATTCAGCATACCTTTTTTGGGCTCTGTTGCTTGGAAAACACCCCCTCTTGGTGTCCAGCCGTCTGTTCAGCTTCTGGCTGCAATGCAGACATTATCTTCTTTCCTTGGTGCAGAGGATGGCACACGATCCATCAACCTCTCACCTCTCATGCTGATTCCCATGGATCAGATAACCAGCAGCTTATGCTACCATATGTTGGGATCTTCAAGCCCATATCAGTCAGAGGAATTTGGCACTCTCCAGGTGCCCGGCTTGATTCCCTGTTGATCTTCCCCCGTCAGCGACTCCCGGCAAGACAAGGCGAGATCCCGGCGATCCTTCTTCAAACGTGAGAAGGACACACCATCCCTCCTCCCCTGCCATTCCCCAGGGAGGGGAGAGAGACAGACAGAAATGTATTTACATGCCTTTATTTCTGTCTCTCCAGCAGTGCAGAGGAAACATGTCTGCACCCTCTCACATCAGCAGCCACAGCAGAGAGAGTATAACTCCACCCATGTACTTCCAGTACAGGGTCATGTGACACTCTGAGCTAACATCCGGTGCTCAGTGCACACAATAGACTGTTCCTTGTTCCCATGGTACAGTCCCAAAACATCAACATCCTGTTTGGCTTTCCAGCCATCTGGAGCACTCAGCAGCATTGCTCCCTTTTCGTAACAAGTTCCAATAGTACCAGGAATGAAGGTGGTTGACAGCAAATGGGTCTTTAAGGCCAAGACAGACCAGAATGGCAAGGTAGTGAGACACAAAGCCAGATTGGTCGCAAGAGGTTTTTCAGGTCAAGACTACCACGAGACCTACTCATCCACCATCAAGTATGAGATCATTAGGCTTATGCTCAAGATTTCTTCAGAGGAGAAACTGCACATTTCTCATTACGATGTGAACACAGCATTTTTGTACGGGGAACTGGGGGAGTCTGATGGAGTGTAGGTACAGAAGGGAATGGTCTGTAAGCTACAGAAATCCCTATATGGTCTCAAACAGAGTGCCGGGTGTTGGAATACAAAACTAACAGAGGCATGGTTTTCTCTAGGTTTTCACCAAGACAAAGCAGATCCATGTGTGTTTGTCAAAGAGGAGGGGCAAAACAAACTGTATTGTGTATGCTTTGTTGATGATTTTTCTTTTGGAAGCATCAGGCCTTATATCAAAACACCCTAGCTCAACTGAAGGAGCACTTTGACATGAAGGATCTTGATGAGGTAACCAACTATTTTTCTCTGGAGGTAGAAAGAAACCAGGCAGGTGATATTTTGGTACATCAATCTCAGAAAATTGCTGATATATTAACCAGACTGAACTTGGTTGATGCAAAGCCTGTGGATACACCAATGGTAACAGGTTTCCAGTTAGATGATACTGATGAAGCATTTTTTGATGTTACACTGTACAGATGTATTCTAGGCAAGCTAAATTTCATTGCCAGATGTTCAAGACCTGATATAGCTGTCATCACTAATCTACTTACCAGACACGCTAACAATCCTACTGTTCAGAATTGGAAAGCTCTGAAGCACATAGCACGCTACCTGAAAGGTACTATGCACTACAGGCTGAGATTCACTAATCAGAAGTCTGTAGGTCTTGAGATATTTGCAGATGCAAGTTTTGGAAGTGACATCACAGATAGCAAAAGCACTTCTGGAGTGTGCTACACGTACAACCATTGTCTGTTTGACTGGTTGTGCAAGAAGCAGACAACAGTGAGCCTAAGTTCTTGTGAAGCTGAACTCAATGCACTGTCATATTCACATTTGGATGGTGAATGGTTGGTGCAACTGTTTGAGGACGTGAGGGTTAATGTGAAATGTCCTATACAGATTTATCAAGACAACAGGTCATGTTTGGTCTTGCTAGCTTCAGAGGGTTGCAAGCAAAGAACCAAGTACTTGCAGATAAAATTACATCGTGCAAGGGAGTGTATCCAGAAAGGACTCATTTGAGTGTCCTACATGCCAGGAAACAAAATTCCTGCAGATCTGTTGTCAAAAGTTGTTAACAGGGAACAACATCAGATTTATGTACAGGGGTTGCAGTTAGGCTGAAATACTGCAGCCATGGATTACATGTAATGGGGGAGGATATTGGGAATTCCATTCCACCCTTTGCTTCACATATGTGGGATTGTTACATGTCACATGTCTGTTTACATTCCAGCACAGATTGCTGGAGTCCCTTGAGTGGAACATCCGCTCTGTATTGCTTTTGTTTTCTCTCTCCAAGAAGAACTACAAGGAGAGAGGCCATGTTTTTCTTTGTCCTGATTTATGTAGAATAAATGTGTAGTTTAGTACAGTATCCACGCCTCGAGTCTGATATGTTGTGTGTTTACTCTGCTGAGAAATGTGTGCTCTTGCATGCACAGCAGCTTGAGTCACAGATGCACATCGGAGGAGGATGACTAATGGATCTCTGCAGCAGCAAGGCTGAGAAGGGAGATGCTCCGGCTGGGGCCAAGCCAGCTGGCTTTCTATCCCCGTTCTGACAAGCACCACTCACTAATATATGGTACACTGCTGACTTTCAAAAACTTCTAACCAAGAAGCGGGGAAGACACACAGGAAAGAAAAATCAAAATCAACAAAAGGGTGAAGGGGGGGAATGGGAGTGGAAAAGAGAGGAAAAATGACGGAGAAAGGACAATTGGAGAACGGAATCTGGGATACAACCTGACTGGATCTTGGGGGAGACTAACAAGAGTGAATGTGAAGATGATTGGGGGGAACCAGGAGGGAACTAGAAGGAGGTTGAGGAAAGAGATGCCAGACTCCAGAGAAGGAAGGTAGAAGAAAAAAGAAAGAAGAAAAAGAGAAAGACTGGACAGTGGCTCTAACTGGACGAGACTTTGGTTTTCATTTTAGCATTCTCCCTAATATTTCTTCTTTCAGTTAATTTCTATTTGAACTTGTGCTTGCATAGCTATTGTAAAAGTGCATAGAGAACTGCATAGAAAATAGAGAACTAAGAAGGGGAAATGGTGGGGGAAGCATCAAGGGAGGGGGAGGGAGGGAAACTGAATAGAATGGCCTACTTTACTAGACCCAACAATAACAGATAAGGATGAAGAGCAACAGAATACTGGAACCAAAAAGCATTAAAACCATTATTTTAACCCACTATACTTAGCAAGGGAAAAGCTGGGCTCTCCCTTGTGGAAAACATCAACTTATATAGAACCCAATTTAACAAGGAAGGAACAGAAGGACAAAAGAAGCAAATGAGGGAAAGTCAGAGGGGAGAGGGGAAGTGGAGCAGTTCAGAGTGGAGAGATAAGAAAGGAATGGGACAGCAACGAGTTGACCTACTTTCATAAATCAAATAGGAGAAGGGGGAACTTGCCTGACATAAAAACCACCCTTCGGTTGAAAAGAACAAGAAATCAAAAGAGAAGGTGGTGAATATAAGGGGGAGGGAGAAAGAGAGTTTAAATGAAAGGATGAAAGGATTTGCTATTTGAACTATATATACACACTGTAACTAGAAGACAATAAGAAAATTTACTATAGAGGAGCAGGGAGGTTAAAGGGAACGAGCAGAAGAAGGGAGGAGGGTGTAGGTGAAGGAAGAAAGTGTAAAAAACAAACTAACCTGAA
The DNA here is from genome assembly GCF_964270895.1 of Podarcis filfolensis. NCBI lineage: Eukaryota > Metazoa > Chordata > Lepidosauria > Squamata > Lacertidae > Podarcis > Podarcis filfolensis. The sequence continues at coordinate 34,425,451 of NC_139619.1, read as the reverse complement.
CAGCAACAATTGTAGCACAGACCAGAGAGTTTAAGAGGGGAAAGAGGGAGAAGTGAGAAAATATAAGAAAAGCTAAACCAATACTGTGTTTGCCTGCAAAGTGGATTACTTTCTACATTGGTGTTACATAGACTGCCTTTACCCCTTAAAGGGGAAATATCAAAATAGTGAATTAAGACAAACAAAACAGATCAAATACTTTGCCATGGCTGGAAAGAAATCAGTACCACCCAGCATTCCAAGGAAGCTCTCATTTTCAGGAGAGGGAGATAAAGACAAAAAAGATTGGACAGAACTTAAATTTGAGAGAAACAATGGAAACGAATACAAATGTGGTAGCTCAGCTGACCACCAAATAAGAGGTCTATCTAAGACAATAGCAGACTTAGATGTGACTGTGAAAGACTTATCTGTCAAAACAACACAAGTAGAAGATTCACTAAAGAAAATGCTAGGAGAAAATAAGGAAATTAAGAGAGAGCAGGAGAAACTTAGAGAAGATTTAGAATTAAGCAAAGTCCAACAGGAAAACTTTTCTGATCACTGAAAAGAATTTTATCACTTCTAGAATTTTATCAAAAAGAACTTTGGATTCAACTTAGAGGGGTTACATAAATACCAGAAGGGGAGCTAGAAAATAAGATTGAGAAAGAACTGGCAGAGAAAACAGAAATCCAAGAAGAAGAATTAACCAAAGCAATTGATAGAATATATAGAATAAAGTCATTTTATATGGAAACAAAAAAATCCCAAGGGATTGCATGATGCTATTCAATTCAAGAATAGTTAAAGACAGAGTTCTCCAAGCCCACTACCAAAAAGGTATTTATATGAGGTTTGGAACAGAAACAAAAATTTGCTGGAAAGGAAAACACCGTGGTGGATATCACCAGTGGAGGTGCTAACTGTAAAGAAATTGAACATGGAAGGGAGGTGAGCTACCTATGAAGAGATCTTAATGAAAACAGATAGAGGTTGGAAACTAAAGCCCTATAATTGTATTGAGGATGCCTTAACAGGATGGCTACAATACCACCAAGTGGATGATGTGTTTAGGTGTGACAAGAAAGTAGGATTTAATGATAAAAAAATCTAGATTTCAAATTGAAGTGCTGGAAGGCAGAACTAAATTATTATCAAAATGTATAATTTCTTATTAGAATAGTATACAAAAGATGAACAGACAAAGGAGGTGATGATAAAATGGGCGATAGATTTTGGGTACAATATTGAGTATGATGCGTGGGTGAGATTGTGGAACGAGAATCTAAAATTTACAGCATGCGCCACCTTAAAGGAAAACATAATGAAAATGATGTACCGATGGTACTTAACACCTGTGAAATTGGCAAAAATGTATAGGATGAGTAATAAATTATGTTGGAAGTGTAAAGAGAAGGATGACAACTTTTATCTTATGTGGTGATAAAGGCACAAGAATTATGGGGGAGGTATAAGAAAGCATTGGGAGAGGTAGAGGATGTACAGGAACAGGAACAGGCAAGGCATAGAGATAAGAAATGAAATGAAGTTCATGTCGTGGAATGTAAATGGTTTGAATGCAAAAATTAAAAGGAATAAAGCAACAAATTACCTTTTAAAACAGAAATCACATGTGTCAGAGCTACCCTAGGTCCCAGCTCACAAAGGACCAACGCTGCTTCGTTGTTAAGTATAAAAGTCTTTATTGAAGTTCAGTTTCACTTCCAGAGCCGCAGCGCGCAGCCCCACGTCTAAAGTCTCAGACCACTGATGCTCCGTCTGAGTCTCCTCCCCCTTGACACCAATTTAAGATTCTAGCCTTGCTCCACCTTCTCCGCTGCTCCTTCCTCCTCTGGGTCCGCCTGCCCGCCGGGGTTCCGCCCTTTCTAGCCTCTTCTCCCGCTGATTCCCCTGAGCCTTCTCCCTCCCTCCGGCGGGCTTTAGGAGCTGGTTCCCCATCCGGGTCTCCTGCTGTTCCGCGCGCCTGCACATTTGAACTTGGCGCGCGCGCCCAGCCAGCAGCTTTCCTCCTGACCGTTCCACTGCTGCTGTCACTGCTTCCCCCATCGGGGGGGCTAGCTGCAACTGACCTCCCCTCCGTTGGAGGCGTGGTCAGCCCTGACTCCCTCTCTGGAGGAGACACTGCTCCTGACACATGTGACTCCTCCCCCCCACTACGCTCTGGTGGGGAAACTGGTCCCGATCCTCCACTGCTGCTTTGGGGTTCCCCTCTGGCTCCTTGTTTCTGGTGCGTCCCCCCTGGGACCCCCCTTGCCCTGACCATCGACGCCCCCTTCTGGGAATCTTCTGATTCGCTGGAGAAGCTCATGGAATCTCTCGGGCCACTGTCATACTCCCCTACGCTGCCTTCGGATTCTTCCCCTTCGCTCTCCCAATCCTCTCTCCCTAGTGCTCCTGCTCCTGATTCCCTGACATCCATCCCCCCCCTCGAAGCCCCCCCTTCCCCCCTCCCCCTCTTCGGGTGTGGGTTCCGGGTGCTCCAGTCCAGTGGGTGTGAGTGCGGGATACCATTCTTCCCCCCTGGTGTGTAGCCGGTCCACTGGATCCGGCCCAACCGCAACGGGCTCGTCGACGTCGATTTCCTCTGCTTCCATCTCTCTGCTGATGTGCTCGAATCCAGGATCCTCCCCCAACACGTCCATGTCCTCCCCTCCCCCGGGTACCTCTGGTGAGACTGCTTGCAAAGGTCCCCGCAGCAACTCCCTGCGCCACCCCACCTCCGGTTGAGTGTCCCACCAATAGGAGCGGTCTGTGGCAAACCCCGAGAGAGACCCCTCCGAGGAGCTAGTATCCGGCGTCGTCTCTTCAGCTGATGAAAAACCCTGGAACGTACTGGCTGACAGAGTGGGTGTAAAGAGCCAGTCGTCGAAATACTCTGCCGGCATAGGTCTGTGTGGGAAGAGTGCATGGAACTCGTCTTTAAGATAGTGCTCCTCCATGGCATAGCACGGTACCCACCTGTTAGCGCTGGCTGGGGTACCTTCCCTGGCGAGGAGGTATTCCACCCCCTCTTCCCCCCACCTCGAGTCCAAAATCTCCGTGACCTCGTTGAGTGGCGTCGCCCTCCGTGACCCCTCCCTCTTCGGAGATTCGTTAAGTGGGTCTGGCGCGTTCCCTGTCGCCTGAAACCTGTGGGGTTCCCTGTAGGGTGTGAGCACTGACCTATGAAAGACTGGGTGCATTCTGGAGCCCTCCGGGAGTGTCAACCGGAAGGCCACTGGATTGATTTGCGCCGCGACCTGGTAAGGTCCCAGCTGCTTGTGCTTGAGCTTCCTCTTAGCTAGCGTCCTGGCCGGCACTGCCTGGGCTGCTAACCAGACCCAGTCCCCCACCCGGATGTCCTCCCCGACCCTCCTGTGCTTGTCTGCCTGCATTTTGTAGGCGTGTTTCGCCAGTTCCAATTGCCTGCGGAGTTGCTCGTGGACCTCCTGTAACTCTGCTGCTAAGTGCTCTGCTCCCCTTGGCTCCCCCTCCCCCTTCGTCTCTAACCCCGGGAAAGTTCTGGGATGCCGCCCATTATTGGCGAAGAACGGTGTCACTCCTGTAGACCCGTGCTTCGTGTTGTTGTAGGCAAACTCGGCCAGCGGTAGGTAGTCCACCCAGGTCGAGGGTTGTTGATTGGCGTAGCATCGCAGGTACTGCTGAATGATGGCGTTGACCCTCTCCGCTTGTCCGTTGGTCTGCGGGTGTCGTGCCGACGCTAAGTTGATCTTGACGTTCAGGATGCCCAGCAGCTTCTGCCAGAAGCTCGAGATGAATTGGCGACCCCGGTCGGACAGGATGGACCGCGGCAGGCCGTGAGCTTTGAACACGTGGTCTATGAACAGCTTGGCGGTCTGTTCCGCTGTGGCCACCTTCGCGCACGGAATAAAGTGCGCCATCTTGGTGAACATGTCTACGACCACGAGCACCGCTGTTTTGCCTCGCGAGCTGGGCAGATCTGTGACAAAGTCCAGGGCCACTTTCTCCCACGGTTCGAGCAGCGTCTGTAGGGGTTCTAGTAGACCCGCCGGCTTCCTGTGTACTGGCTTGGCCCTTTGGCAGGTGTCACACCTGGAGACGTAATCCGCGACTTCTCCCCTCACCTTGGGCCACCAAAAGTCTCTGGTTACTAATTCCGCCGTCTTGTCCTTGCCGAAGTGCCCAGCGCTGGGCGCGTCGTGTAGCTGCTGCAAGACTTTCGCGCGGAGGTCGTCTCCGGGCACGTAGAGAGCCCCTCTGTGGATGAGCAGTCCGTCTCGTATCTGGAACTCGTCGTCCTTCGCTGTGCCTTTTCGCACCTCCTCCATCTTGGATTGTGCGAACGAATCCGTCTGCAGCGCTCGACGCACCGCGTCCAGGTCCACGGCAGCTGAAGCGCACGCCCACGCTTTCGGTGCGAAAATGTGCTTGGCCGCCACCGGCGCCGCTTCCTCGAGATACTGCGGCTTCCTGGATAGTGCATCCGCCATGACGTTGTTGTCTCCCGGGATGTATTCTATCCGGAAATCGAAATCCGCAAAGAACTCCGCCCAGCGAATGTGTCTCTGGTTCAGGAACCGCGCCGTGCGCCAGTACTCCAGGTTCTTATGGTCCGTGCAGACTTGCACTGTGTGTCTGGCTCCGACGAGGAAGTGCCGCCACGCCTTGAAAGCTGCATGAATGGCCAGCAACTCCCTGTCCCAGATGGTGTAGTTCTGTTCCGCCTTGCTGAGTTTCCTGGAGTAGAATGCGCACGGCCTCCATTCCCCTTGCGGATCTTGCTGCAACAGGACGGCCCCCACCGCTCTGTCCGAGGCGTCCGTCTCAACCCTCATTGGTCTGCTGGGGTTTACATGTAGCAGCTGTTCTTCGGACGCGAAGAGACGCTTGAGTCTCCGAAAGGACTGCTCCGCCTGGTCCGTCCAGGTGAACTTCTTCTTCTTGGAGCTGAGGGTGTCCGTGATGGCCGCCGTCTCCTTCGCGAACCCTTTGATGAACTTGCGATAAAAGTTGGCGAAGCCGACGAACTTCTGGACCTCCTTCCGATTGCGCGGGCTCTTCCAGTCCAACACCGCGCGGACCTTGGTGCTGTCCATGGCGAGTCCCTTGTCGGACAGCTTGTAGCCCAGGAAATCCACCTCCGTCATGTCGAACTGGCACTTCTCTAATTTGGCGTAAAGTCTGTGCTCCCGTAGCCTCTGCAGGACCTCCTTGACGTCCCTCTCGTGAGCCTCCTGCGATTCCGAGAAGACCAGGATGTCGTCCAGGAAGCAAACGCACTTCTTGTAGAGGAGTCCCGCTAACACGTGATGCATGAAAGCTTGGAAGGTATGGGAGCCATTTTGCAGACCAAAAGGCATTACGCGATATTCATAGGTGCCTAAAGGTGTAAACATGGCTGTCTTCCACTCATCGCCCTCCCGCATGCGTATAAGGTTGTACGCCCCTCGTAGATCCAACTTGGTGAAGAGCCGTCCCTTCCTCACCGTCGCGAGCAGGTCGTCGATCTTGGGCATGGGGAATGCTGCGGGCTTTGTTTTGGAATTTATGAGCCTATAATCAACTATAAGCCTGCGTTGGGGCGTGTCCTTCTTCTTCACGAAAAACACGGGACTGCCCCCCACTGCTTTAGATTCTTGGATGAACCCCCGCTTCAAGTTGTGATCTATGAACTCCCTGAGTTCTTGCAGTTCGTCTTCAGACATGGAATACAGTTTCCCAGTCGGCAGCGTCGCTCCCGGCAGGAGGTCAATCTTGCAGTCGTAAGGCCTGTGGGGAGGCAGGTTATCCGCTTCCCTCTCGCAGAAGACCTCCAAAAACTCCTTGTACTTGTTGGGTACCGCTTGCACCATGCCTAGGTGTAACTGCGGTTCATCCTCTTGCCCCTCCTCCTCCTGGCGGGTCTGGATGCAGTGTTCTGCGCAGTAGGAGGAGCAGAAGGTCAATTGCCGCTGGTACCATGCTAATGCCGGGCTGTGCCTATCCAGCCAACTCATACCCAACACTATGGGCGTGTCTGACAGGTGGGTGACGTTGAAGCTGATGACTTCGCGGTGGTTTCCAATATGCATCACCATCGGTGGTGTTTGCTGTACCACCTCTCCTCCAAGTAGCTTCCTGCCATCGACCGTGACGACGTTTAGGGGCATCGTGGCTGGCATGAGTGCTATGCGATGTTGCTTGATAAAGTCCACTCCTATAAAGTCTGCGTTGCTCCCAGAGTCAATGGTTATTGGTACTTGCATGGTGTGCCCAGTGGGCAACTGGAGCGATGCAGTGAGTTGCACCACTGGTTTGGGTGGGAGGGGGTCTGTGGGCTGTAAAATCTCTGGGGACTGCTTCACTGACTTGCCTGGTTGGGCCCCAGTGGCTCTGTTTCCAACCAGGCGTCTTCTTCCCCCTGCGGCTGCTTCGGCTGCTGACTTGTTCCCTTTACTGTTGCTGAGGCTGCAGTGTGCTTCTGGAGCCTCTGGGGACACTCTTTGGCCATGTGCTGAGCACTGTCGCAGATGTAGCACTTCCTGGTCCCTCTAGGAGCCTTCGCCTTGACTGCTCCCGGTGTTTGGGCTCTGCTGGCAGTCTGAGCCCTGGCACCACCAATCTCCATCGGCTCTTCTCCCCTTCCCAAAGGAGGCATGGACAGCGCCCGCCCCGCCTCTCTGGGAAAGAAAGGGGTTGTCCTGGCTGGGCTGCTTGCCTTACGTCCTTCCTCCCTGCTCCAAGGGCGTCCTTCAATGCGCACACCAATCGCCAACGCTCTTTGGGCAACTTCTTGGGTACTTTGCGGTCGTTCCCCTCTTGCCAGCTCATCTTTCACCTCTCCACTTAGCCCCTCCCAGAACAGGTCTCTGACAGCAATAGAGTCCTTCTCCCAGCCCAGCACGTTCAATAAGGCAAAAAAGCGTGAGTGATACTGCCTCACCGTCGCTTTCCCTTGCTGTAGTCCATGCATTTCCCTCCGAGCAACATCTACATCTACCGTAGATTTAAAGCAAGCGTCCATAGCTTTGATAAATGCATCGGAATCTTTGAGGGCGGGGTCATTTTCGCGCCACAAATTCCGCAGCCACGCTTTTGCTTCCCCATGCAAATGAGTGATTATGAAGCCCACTTTCTCTTCCTCATCTCTAAAGTCCTTCCGAAGCAAATTGAGCGCGTAAACCACGTCAGCTCTGAAGTTAGGGTATTGCTGCAGGTTCCCATCGAAGTGGGCTACTAGGCTGCCCCCCCTCTTCCCGAGGCCAACTCCCTCCGGTTTGGGTCCTGGCAGCCCCTCTTTCCCCCAACGGTCCCACCTTGCCTGCAGATCCCGGCAGAGCGCTACTGCTTCTTCTTCTCTTTTCCTGGATGCTGCTACTTCTGCGTAAAGCGTCGTCACTCCTTCTTGCAGTTCTTTCACCTGGCTCTCTGTAGCCATCTTTGTCTATCTTCGTGAGCTTGCAAAACACCAAGTCTTGCCCCTCGCTGCACCAACTCACGCTGCGAGGTTTTTATACGAGACGGAGCATACTGTCAGAGCTACCCTAGGTCCCAGCTCACAAAGGACCAACGCTGCTTCGTTGTTAAGTATAAAAGTCTTTATTGAAGTTCAGTTTCACTTCCAGAGCCGCAGCGCGCAGCCCCACGTCTAAAGTCTCAGACCACTGATGCTCCGTCTGAGTCTCCTCCCCCTTGACACCAATTTAAGATTCTAGCCTTGCTCCACCTTCTCCGCTGCTCCTTCCTCCTCTGGGTCCGCCTGCCCGCCGGGGTTCCGCCCTTTCTAGCCTCTTCTCCCGCTGATTCCCCTGAGCCTTCTCCCTCCCTCCGGCGGGCTTTAGGAGCTGGTTCCCCATCCGGGTCTCCTGCTGTTCCGCGCGCCTGCACATTTGAACTTGGCGCGCGCGCCCAGCCAGCAGCTTTCCTCCTGACCGTTCCACTGCTGCTGTCACTGCTTCCCCCATCGGGGGGGCTAGCTGCAACTGACCTCCCCTCCGTTGGAGGCGTGGTCAGCCCTGACTCCCTCTCTGGAGGAGACACTGCTCCTGACACATGTGACTCCTCCCCCCCACTACGCTCTGGTGGGGAAACTGGTCCCGATCCTCCACTGCTGCTTTGGGGTTCCCCTCTGGCTCCTTGTTTCTGGTGCGTCCCCCCTGGGACCCCCCTTGCCCTGACCATCGGCGCCCCCTTCTGGGAATCTTCTGATTCGCTGGAGAAGCTCATGGAATCTCTCGGGCCACTGTCATACTCCCCTACGCTGCCTTCGGATTCTTCCCCTTCGCTCTCCCAATCCTCTCTCCCTAGTGCTCCTGCTCCTGATTCCCTGACAACATGCTATTTTTCTGCAAGAAACACACATCAAAATGAGAGATAGACAATTATTAAAAAACAAAGTGCTGGGAACGGAATTTATTGCATTGGATAAAGTTAAGAAAAGAGGAGTAGTGATCTATGTAAATCCTAAATTAATTTCCAAAGACAATGATGGCAGAATATTGGTAGTTGAGATTAATGCAGAAGGGGAGAAAATACTTATAATGGGAATCTATGCACCAAATGAAAACAAAATGGAATTCTTTAGAAGGTTAGAGGAAGAACTTTTTGAAATATATAATGGCAAAATAATAATAATGGGAGACTTTAGTGGAAGAATTTCACTAGAATATGACAAAGGGGGCAAACAGGGACCAGCTAGAGAAGGAAAATTACCAGACTTTTTTTTGAAATGGTCAATTCAATGGAACTAACAGATGGGTGGAGATTTAAAAACTCCACAAAACATGAATTCATATAGTATTCACACTCGACGGGAGCCAACTCCAAAATAGACATGGTCTGGCTATCTAAAGAACATACAACAAGAATAAGAAATCTAGAGATCCACCCCAGGACTCTATCGGACCATAACCCAATAAAAATGATATTAAGAGATAGATGGAAGATACTAACTAGATGAAGGCTAACTGAAAATATTTTAAGAAATGAAGAGGTAATCAGGAATGGTACACAATTATTAAGAGAATATTTCCAGTTTAACCTAAACAACGGGACTGACCCCCCCAAAAAGTAGTGTGGGCTGTGAGTAAAGCAGTGGTAAGGGGATTCTTCATATAAGGGAATGCATATTTTAGGAAGAAAAGAGAAGAAGAGGAACAAAAACTAATGAAAGAAATGCTCATTTATGGGGATGGTCTGAAATAAAAATAACAGTTTTGGAAGCACGTTCCTTTTAATGGCTGCGATTCTGCCCATTAATGATTCATCCCCATAATATGTGGAACAAAGCAATTTGAAACTTGGAGAAAGCGGATATCTAAATTTCTCTGGCTGGGAAAGAAACCCAGGATTAAATATAAAATTTTGACTGATGCAAAAGAAAGAGGTGGCTTTTCCCAGCCAGACCTAAGGTTTTATTATGAAGCAGCTTGTCTGAGTTGGTTGCGGGATTGGATGACACTTGATAATGAGGAGATATTAGATCTAGAAGGTTTCAATAACAGGTTCGGATGGCATGCTTACATGTGGTATGGAAAAGTGAATGTACATAAAGGATTTCTGCACCATATTATTAGAAAATCCCTGTATGAAGTATGGAATAGACACAAAAACCTGTTAGAAAGAAAAACTCTGTGGTGGATTTCGCTATTGGAGGCATTCGCTGTAAAAAAGAAGAATATGGGGAAGGTGTGGGCGACATATAGAGATCTAGTTGTGGAAGTTGACGGTAAATTAAAACTAAAATCTTCTGAAGAATTGAGGAGAAAATTAACGGATTGGCTACAATATCATTAATTACAAGATGTTTTCAGGAAAGATTATAAAAGTAATGGATTTAGCAATACTAAATCTAAAATCGAAACAGAATTGTTGGGCAGCAAAAAGAAAGTGGTGTCAAAAATGTATAAAGTATTACTAGAATGGAACACGAAGGACAAGGTGGTAAAAAGTACAATGATAAGATGGGCACAAGATTTGGGACACAATATTGACTTTGAGAAATGGGAAGTAATGTGGAACAAAACAATTAAATTTACAGCATGTGTGGCTCTCCAAGAGAATTTAATGAAAATGATGTACCGTTGGTACATCACCCCGAGTAAGCAGGCCAAAATGTATAGGTGCCAAGACAAATTATGTTGGAAATGTAAGGTGAAGGAAGGGAACTTCCTACATATGTGGTGGTCCTGTGCTAAGGTCAAGGATTTCTGGGACATTATTTACAATGAATTAAAAAAAATATTAAAATATAACTTTAGTAAAAAAACCAGAGGCATTCTTATTAGGGCTAATTGATGAAGAAATTAATTAAAAAAATGTAAATTTATTTATATATGCCACAACGGCAGCGAGAATCCTCTTGACTCAAAGGTGGAAGCAGCAAGAACTCCCTACATTGGAAGACAGGAGATTAAAAATGGTAGAATTTGTGGAGTTGGCGAAGCTGACGGGGAGAATCAGGAATCGGCCCGAAGAAAAATATCAAAAGGACTGGAGCAAATTTATTTATTGTTTGAAAGAAAACTGTACTCATTTAAAAATGTTTGTAGCATTAACGTGAAATGTTTTGTAATGTGAAATCATGATGCTGATTTATAAATAAGAATGTGAATTATTAAGGTGATTATAGATAAAGAAGTGATTATGGGAATGCGAAAGATATGTTATAGGCTATAGGGATGTCAGAAAGAGAGGTAGAAGGAAGTCAAAGCACACTTTGAGCAAATAAGATGTTGTGAATATGTGTATTGAATTAAAATGAAATATGGAAAGATTCAATAAAAATCATGTTAAAAAATAAAATAAAAATACTCATTTATGAAAAAAGGCTATTGGAAAAACCAGGAGACCCAATAACTGAAAGACAGATAAAAGTACTACAGACACAATTTACGATGATTATGCAAGTGGAAGTAGAGCAAAGATTAGACCACTGAAACAAAAACATTTCGAGTCAGCAAATAAACCCAGGAAACTGTTAGCATGGTGTCAGAGACTGCCTCTAGGTCCCGGCTCACAAAGGACCAACGCTAGCCGGTAGAACGGAATAAAGTCTTTATTGAAGTATAGTTTCCATTTCCACATCTTAGCGTGCGTCTCTACGTCTATTCCCTAGATCGGCGAAGTCCCATCTGAATCTCCGCCTCCTGTACACCAGTTCAAGACCCTAGCCTTGCTCCACCTTTTGCGTCTCTCCTTTCGCCTCTGGGTCCTACCACCCCCCGGGGTTCCTTCCTTCCTGGATGCCTCGGATGCGGACCCTTCGGATTCCTCCCCCTCCCTTCGGCGGGCTTTAGGACCTGGCTCCCTTTCCGGGCTGCTCATTGCGCCTCCCTCTGGTACATTTGAACTTGGCGCGCGCGCGCTGTCTCCGACCCTCCTCTCTACCGTTTCCTCGCTCTCTGACGCAGGCGTGGCTGCTGCCGGAGAGCTGCCTGTCGCTGGTGCCTGGAACTCCTCCCCCCTGCTGCTCTCTGGTGGAGTAGCTGGTCCGGATTTCCAGCTGCTGCTCTCTGAATCCCCTCTGGTCCCTTCTTCCTGGGGTGCCCCTCTTGGTAACCCCCCAGCTCTGCCCACGGGAGCCCCTTTCTGTGAATCCTCCGATTCGCTGGACAGACTTAGAGATCTCGGACGGCTATCATCGCTAACCTCTCCTTCCGATTCCTCGCCATCCGTTCCCTCTGCTCCTGAACCCCTGACATCCATCCCCCCCTCGAAGCCCCCCCTTCCCCCCTCCCCTCCTTCCGGTGTGGGTTCTGGGTGCTCCGTCGTGGCAGGGGTGAGTGCCGGATACAGTTCTTCCCTCGTGTCGTACATTACATCGGGCAGGTCTGGCTCGTCCTCCGTGCGCTCGTCGACGTCGATCTCCTCTGCTTCCATCTCCCTGCCTTCGTGTTCAAATCCCACGTCCTCCCCCAACACGTCCATGTCCATCTCTCCCCCGTTCCCCTCTGAGGGTGATGCCTGCCAGGGACCCCCCAGCCACTTCCTGCGCCACTGCTCCTCTGGTTGATTATCCCACCAATAGGAGCGGTCTGAGGCAGAACCCGAGGGTGAACCTTCCGGAGAGCGTATGTGTGGTGCCGTCTCCTCGTCCGAGTCGAACCCCTGGAACGTGCTGCCTGAAAGTGTGGGTGTGAAGAGCCAGTCATCGAAATACTCGGCTGGCATGGGCCTGTGTGGGAAAATGGCATGGAACTCTTCCTTGAGAAGAGGCTCGTCCAAGGCATAGCCCGGCACCCAACTGTTGGCGCTGGCCGGGGTATCCTCTCTGGCAAGAAGGTATTCTACTCCCTCTTCCCCCCATCTCGAGTCTAAAATCTCTGTGGCTTCGTTGATGCGCTCCCCTCTTGGCGACCCCCTTTCCCTGGGTCCTTCTCTGGGCGGATCTGGTGCTGTGCCTGGCTCGTGAAATCTATGCGGTGCTTTGTAGGGCGTGAGCACCGATCTATGGAAGACCGGATGCATTCTGGAACCCTCCGGAAGCGCTAACCGGAAGGCCACTGGATTGACCTGTGCCTGGACTTGGTAAGGCCCTAGCTGCTTATGCCCTAGCTTCTTCTTGGCCAACGATCTGGTCGGCACTGCTTGCGCTGCTAACCAAACCCAGTCTCCCACCTGTATGTCTTCCCCTACTCTCCTGTGTCTGTCAGCCTGCAGTTTGTATGCGTGCTTTGCCAGTTCCAACTGCCTCCTAAGCTGTTCGTGGACTTCCTGCAACTCTGACGCTAATTCTTCCGCTGCCTGCGGCTCCCCCTCCCCCACTCTCTCTAAACCTGGGAAGGTTCTGGGATGCCTCCCGTTGTTGGCGAAGAACGGCGTCACCCCCGTCGACACGTGCTTCGTATTGTTGTAAGCGAACTCTGCGAGGGGCAGGTAGTCCACCCACGTGTTAGGCTGCTGATTGGCGTAGCATCTCAGGTACTGCTGCATGATGGCGTTGACCCTCTCCGCTTGTCCGTTGGTCTGCGGGTGTCTCGCCGACGCTAGATTGATCTTGACGTTCAGGATGCCCATCAACTTTTGCCAGAAGTTCGAGATGAACTGCCGCCCCCGGTCGGATAGAATAGATCGTGGCAGACCGTGGACCTTAAACACGTGGTCTATGAACAGTTTGGCGGTCTGTTCTGCCGTGGCCACCTTCGCACACGGAATGAAGTGTGCCATCTTGGTAAACATGTCCACCACCACAAGCACTGCCGTCTTTCCCCTCGAACTGGGCAGATCCGTGACAAAGTCCAGGGCCACCCGTTCCCACGGCTCAGACGGCGTCTGCAACGGTTCCAGCAATCCCGCCGGCGGTTTGTGCACTGACTTGGCCCTTTGGCAGGTGTCGCATCTCGAGACGTAATCCGCTACTTCCCCCCGCATCTTGGGCCACCAAAAGTCTCTGGTCACTAGTTCTACAGTCTTTTCTCTGCCAAAGTGCCCGGCAGTGGGGGCGTCGTGTAGCTGCTGCAGCACCCTTGCGCGGAGGTCATTCCCCGGCACGTAGAGTGCTCCCTTGCGGATGAGCAAACCGTCTCTGATCTGGAACTCGTCGTCCTTCACCGTGCCCTTGTGCACCTCCTCCATCTTGGCTAGCGCGAAGGGGTCCTCCTGCAACGCTCGACGTACGGCGTCCAGATCCACGGTCGCCGAGGCGCAAGCCCACGCTTCCGGTGCGAAAATGTGCTTGGCTGCCGACGGTGCCTCCTCCTCGAGGTATTGCGGCTTTCTGGACAAGGCATCCGCCATGATGTTGTTGTCACCCGGGATGTACTCTATCTTGAAGTCGAAGTCCGCGAAGAACTCTGCCCATCTAATGTGCCTCTGATTCAGGAACCTCGCCGTGCGCCAGTACTCTAGATTCTTGTGGTCCGTGCGTACCTGCACTGTGTGTCTGGCTCCGATAAGGAAGTGCCGCCACGCTTTGAACGCTGCATGGATGGCTAGCAACTCCCTGTCCCAGATGGTGTAATTCTGCTCCGACTTGCTGAGCTTCCTTGAGTAGAAGGCGCACGGCCTCCAGTCCCCCTGCTGGTCTTGTTGCAACAGTACAGCTCCCACGGCTCTGTCTGAGGCGTCCGTCTCCACCCTCATCGGTCTGCTGGGATTCACATGCAGCAGCTGCTCCTCGGAAGCGAAGAGACGCTTGAGTTTCTGAAAGGACTGCTCCGCTTCCTCCGTCCAGATAAACTTCTTCTTCTTGGAGCTGAGCGTGTCAGTGATGGCCGCCGTTTGCATAGCGAACCCCTTGATGAACTTGCGATAAAAGTTGGCAAAGCCGACAAACCGCTGGACTTCCTTCCTATTGCGCGGGCTTTTCCAGTCCAATACTGAGCGAACCTTGGCGCTGTCCATGGCGAGCCCCTTGTCCGACAGTTTATAGCCCAGGAAATCCACCTCCGTCACGTCGAACTGGCACTTCTCCAGCTTGGCGTACAGCCTGTGCTCCTTTAGTCTCCGCAGAACTTCCCTGACATCCCTCTCGTGCGCTTCTCGCGACTCAGAAAATATCAGGATGTCGTCCAGGAAGCATACGCATTTCTTGTAAAGGAGTCCCGCCAACACGTGATGCATAAAGGCTTGAAAACAGTGAGAGCCATTTTGTAATCCGAAGGGCATAACTCTGTATTCGTAGGTGCCCAGTGGTGTGAACATGGCCGTCTTCCACTCGTCGCCCTCCCGCACACGAATCAGGTTGTACGCGCCTCGCAGATCCAACTTGGTGAAAACGCGTCCTTTCCTTACCGTCGCGAGCAGGTCGTCTATTTTGGGCATGGGGAAGGACGAGGGCTTGGTTTTCGAGTTCAAAATTCGAAAGTCAACTACAAGCCTCTTCTGGGGCGTGTCTCGCTTCTTCACAAAGAATACTGGACTGCCCCCTACAGCTTTCGACTCCCGAATGAACCCGCGCTTCAAATTGTGGTCTATGAACTCCCTAAGTTCCTGCAGTTCGTCCTCAGACATGGAATACAGTTTCCCTGTTGGCAGCGTTGCCCCCGGCAGGAGATCAATCTTGCAGTCATAGGGTCTGTGGGGGGGCAGTTTGTCCGCCTCCTTCTCGCAGAAGACCTCCAAAAACTCCTTGTACTTGTTGGGCACCGCTTGCACCATGCCTAGGTGTAGCTGCGGTGCATCCTCTCGCCCCTCTCCTTCCTGGCAGGTCTGGATGCAGTGCGCTGCGCAGTAGGAAGAGCAGAAGGTCAATTGCCGCTGGTACCACGCTAATGCCGGGCTGTGCCTATCCAGCCAACTCATGCCCAACACTATGGGCGTGTCCGACAATTGGGTGACGTTGAAGCTGATGACTTCTCGGTGATTCCCAATTTGCATCACCATAGGTGGTGTCTGCTGCACCACCTGCCCCCCTAGCAGTTCCCTGCCATCCACTGTGACCACGTTCAGGGGCAGTGTGGCTGGCAGTAGCGCTATGTTGTGTTGTTGAAGGAATTCCAGTGCGATAAAGTCCGCATTACTGCCAGAGTCAATCGTAATCGGCACTTCTAAAGTGAGACCACTGGGCAGCTGGAGCGATGCGGTGAGCTGCACCACTGGTTTGGGCGGGAGGGGATCCGTGGGCTTCAAAATCTCTGGGGACTTCTTCACTGACTCGCCTGGCTGGCCCCCAGTGCTTCCGTTTCCCTGCCGTGGTTCACTTTGCTGAGTTGCTCCCATTACTGTCATTGAAGCTGCAGTGTGCTTGTGGAGCCTCTGGGGACACTCTTTCGCCATGTGCTTCGAACTGTCACAGATGTAACACTTCCTGTTCCCTCTAGGCTGCTTTGTTTTGACTGCTCCCGGTGTTAAGGCTCTGGTGGCTGAATGAGCTCTAGCACCGCCGATCTCCATCGGCTCCTCCCCCCCTGCTTGCGGAGGCGTTGATTGCGCACGCGCGACATCCCTGGGCAAGAGGGAGGGCACTCTGGCTGGTGTGCGTCCCCAACGCCCTTCTCCTCTGTCCCAAGGGCGGTCCTCCAGCCTCACCCCTACTGCAAGCGATCTGTCCACCACTTCCTGGGTGCTTTTGGGTCTCTCCCCCCGCGCTATCTCATCCTTGATTTGGGGGTTCAATCCTTCCCAATAAAGATCTCTAACGGGGGGGGAATCCTTGTCCCACCCCAAGGCATTGACCAATGCAAAAAAGCGGGAGTGATACTGCCTCACGCTGGCTTTCCCTTGTCTCAGCTCAAATATGTCCTTACGGGCAATGTCAATGTCTATTTTCGATAGAAAGCAAGAATCCATCGCTTTAATGAATGCAGCTGAACTCTGGAGCGCTGGGTCCATATCTCTCCACAGATTGCGCAGACATGCTTTCGCCTCTCCATGCAAATGAGACAAGATAAACCCCACTTTTTCTTGCTCATCTCTAAACTCTTTCTCCAGCAGTTTCAGCGCAAACTGCACGTCTGCTCGGAAATTGGGGTACTGCTGCAAATTCCCATCAAAGTGAGATACAATGCTGCCTCCAGTCCTTCCCAACCCGATTCCCTCGGATCTGGAACCCGTTTGTGCCTGCTTAGTAAGCACTTCCAACCTGGCTTGGAGATCTCGGCATGCAGCAGCCGCTTCATCCTCTCTTTTCCTGGAGGCGATTATCTCTGCGCTGAGCTGCGTTACCGCTTCTCGCAGGGAAGCAATTTGCTCTTCAGTAGACATGTCGCTTGACTTTTGTGAGCTCCAAAGGCACCAGTCCTCTTTCCTCCCTGCTTCGCTCCCCACACGCCGCTTGAGTCAAAGAGAACTGATGAAAACTTCTGGGAGATGGGACTTACTGTCAGAGACTGCCTCTAGGTCCCGGCTCACAAAGGACCAACGCTAGCCGGTAGAACGGAATAAAGTCTTTATTGAAGTATAGTTTCCATTTCCACATCTTAGCGTGCGTCTCTACGTCTATTCCCTAGATCGGCGAAGTCCCATCTGAATCTCCGCCTCCTGTACACCAGTTCAAGACCCTAGCCTTGCTCCACCTTTTGCGTCTCTCCTTTCGCCTCTGGGTCCTACCACCCCCCGGGGTTCCTTCCTTCCTGGATGCCTCGGATGCGGACCCTTCGGATTCCTCCCCCTCCCTTCGGCGGGCTTTAGGACCTGGCTCCCTTTCCGGGCTGCTCATTGCGCCTCCCTCTGGTACATTTGAACTTGGCGCGCGCGCGCTGTCTCCGACCCTCCTCTCTACCGTTTCCTCGCTCTCTGACGCAGGCGTGGCTGCTGCCGGAGAGCTGCCTGTCGCTGGTGCCTGGAACTCCTCCCCCCTGCTGCTCTCTGGTGGAGTAGCTGGTCCGGATTTCCAGCTGCTGCTCTCTGAATCCCCTCTGGTCCCTTCTTCCTGGGGTGCCCCTCTTGGTAACCCCCCAGCTCTGCCCACGGGAGCCCCTTTCTGTGAATCCTCCGATTCGCTGGACAGACTTAGAGATCTCGGACGGCTATCATCGCTAACCTCTCCTTCCGATTCCTCGCCATCCGTTCCCTCTGCTCCTGAACCCCTGACACATGGTAACAAAACAAAAAAGGGGGAGGAAACCAAACATCATAAACAAAATTGCAGTCAAAGGCTGAACAATCCACAACCTGAATGAAATTAGCAAAGAATACACAAAGGGAGGAGAAGATGAAGAGATGATTGAAAGATACATTACCGAATGTAAGATGCCCTGTTTAGCGAACGAACAAATAGATTACCTCAGTAGATTACCTCAACAATTGAATTAGTTACTGCAATTCAACAAGCAAGAACAGGAAACTCACCAGGACAACAGTCTTCCTATCCATTCTTTAAAGCAAGAGTCTTAAAATTATACCTTGGAAAGATTCAAATTCCAGAACTAGAAAAACATTATATAACTGGTATACAGACACACCAAATTAATGTGGCTTTGTCTTCTTCTGTACCAGGTTTTTAACAATAATATTGGCCCCACTCCTGCCATCTATGAAGCTCTGGGTGGTCTTCTCCCCATGCTACTTTATATTCACAACAACCTTAAGTGGTAAGTTTGGCTCAACAATAAAGTCATTGGATGAAGGTTATGCAGTGAGCTTCAAGGCCAAGTAGAGAGTTGATTTTTATTTTTTATTTTTTATCCCACTGTTCCACATATATGATCAAAACAGCTCACAATTTGAACCCAGGTATCACCAGTCCTAGTATGACAAGATTGAGCATCAAACCACTTTTTTCCTTTCAGAATTTAGTTTTCTTCAGCAACACCAACCTGTTAAACATGTGCAGCAGAAGGTAGCATTTAAATGTGTACCCAGGCTCAACTCCTGAATCCTCAATGTCAAGGCTGAACCCTGGAACATACAAAGGGCAGCTCTCTAAGCATACACAGAATTACCTTCTCACATCAGTTATCTTGGATGAGATGCAGGACTGGGGAACCTGGAGCCTTTCAAATGATGTTGGTGTCAGTATTTTCACTGTGACTATTGCAGAGGGTCACATGATCGGATGATCACGTTGCTTATCACTGTGTGTGTAAGCGGAGGGCAAGCCGATAAACCTCCGCTCTTTGTTCTCTTTCCAGCTAGAAAGCGAGGGAGGATGTGTGAGATACAGCTCACACAAAATGCTATTTTTCTTTTGTTTCTTTTGCTGTAAATAATAAATACTCGATGCTACAATTCCTACACATCTCTGTTTTTGCTGACTCTGCTAATGTGCTTTATATTGTGCACATATCTTGAGGATGTGTGTCGATGATTTATACAGGACTATGATAAGAAGGACATCCCAAAATCGGTTTACGGGCCCCGAGTTTTGATTTATGGAATGTGGCTCAGGTCCAGCTGCTAAAGAGGCAGCTGCTGTCTGTTCTGCTGCCATCTCTTGGATGGGTTGCTTTTTGACGAAGAAGAGTGAATTGCCGGTAGTAAATCTCTGCTGCCCGTGTGCTTCATTTGCTAGCTTAGAGTAAGAAAAGCTAGAAATGGCCGGAGCGCAGAGCGGAAACGAGGCTTTTGCATTTCCTCGCCTGGATTCTAGGAGCTACGCAACATGGAGCTTTTGCATGGAAAGTCTTCAACTGTGTGAGAAGCTTTGGCATGTCATTACAGAGGACGCCCCACAGCCCGTCACGGATGCATGGTGAAACACAGATCAAAGGTCCAGAGGCACCATTGTGCTGGGAGTTTCTGAAGCCCAATTAATCAATCTGCAAGGTAAACAGATTGCGAGACAGATGTGGGATGCTCTCAGTGAAATCCATTTGAGAAATACTGCTGGCTCCTCAATAGTGTATTTTATGAAGCTTTGCAGAATGCAGCTGCAACTGGGTGATGATATAGAGGCCCATCTGATGCAACTAAAATTTCTCCAGGAGGAAGTAAACAAAAGGGGAGTGCAACTCTCTGAAGATGTTTTCTGTTTCATGATAATTAATAGTCTGCATGCTAGCTTTGATTCAATTGCTGCCCAACTGTCTGTCCTCCTGGCAGCACAACTGACTGTTGAATCAAATCACCTTTGATCCACTTTTCAATTTCCTCTCCCATCAAGCCCGGCAAAAAAGCTTCCGGCTTTTTGGGAAAGGTATATTTAAACATCTTTTTCAGTTCATTGTAAATCAGTTCCCAAAATGATTTTGTTTTCTCACATGACCACCACATGATTCATCACTTTGCACATTAACATCAACATCATCATATGTTATCAAGAACAAGCCATTTACACAGTCTGCATATAAAATGTCTTCGTTGTTCTTCATTATGGAGCAGCCCCCCTTCTTGAAGGAAATGTCAAAGTCCTGCTCTGTCAGCTGAGAGACACTCAACAGATTGTCAGCTGAATCAGGAATGTAGAGAACCCTGCTAATAGTAGCATCCAAGCTCCTAAGCATGACTTTCCCTTCGCCAGCAATCGGTAACCACTTGCCATCCGCCTGGTGAACAGTACCCTCTTGTGCCGTGAGAGTAACAAATAAATATAGTGATCTTGTTTCCCACAGGAATAGCATTTCACAGCTGTCAACACTCTAGTGCAGCGGTTCTCAAGCTGTGGGTCCCCAGATGTTGTTGGACTACAACTCCCATCATCCCTGAGCTCTGGGCTTTCTAGCTAGGGGTGATGGGAGTTGTAGTTCAACAACTTCTGGGGACCCACAGCTTGAGAAAGGCTGCTCTAGTGCCATCTGGTGCCTGCATCGCTGTCTGGGATGACGTGACAGTCAACTCCCCCTGAACGTTGCTACCGGCACTCTTGGCACTTCTGCGATCAGCCTCATTCTGAAGAACTGCCGACACCTTTGACGCAGTTAAATCCTGTTGTGGAAGAGCAGCCAGTTGGCTTGCTATAGCACTGAAACTGTGGTCTAAGGAGTCCAGTATGAGAACTGAAAATAAGGCTTCTGGAATTGTGAAACCTCTGTGCACAAGCTCCTGCCTGAGAGACTGCATCACCATTATGTGAGCACGCACATCCCCTCCAGGCATCAGCTTCATCCTGTGCAATTTCCTGAAGTAGAGCAAAACTGAGCCAGACTGTACTCTCAGGTGAGCTTCCTGTAGAGCCTCCCACATTGCTTTTGCTGATGTTTTGCCATCCAGCACTATCAATTCCTCCGGAGACACTGATAGGAGGATCATGCCCATCACTTTAGAATCACTCAGCCTAGGACACTCTATCGGAGCTTCCGTACCTTACAATTCAGTTGACCCTTCTGAGGAGTTCTTCATGCTTCTGCGGAATATCCTGAACCCTTACATTTCTGGTTTTGTTTCCTGTCTAATACCTTTCCCATATGCCTACTCCTTGGGCTCATAGGATTAATTGCCTCCTCTTCCAGTGATGAAATGGTCCCCCTCCTGCTTTCCAAGCCTGCCTGTGCATCTTGAGTGAGTTGGCTTCTCTTCATCCTGCCCTCTGGACCCTTGGCTTCCTGATTCCTGGCTTCCGGACTCCCATTCCTGCTCCCACCCTGCCGTCTTGCCCCCGGTCCCAATGCCCTCAGCTGGGACTTTGACTGCCCGTAAACTGGACCATGACACTTGCCGAGTAAGGGCCGGTGTCATAAGCTGGACCCTCAGTGGGGGGGGGGGGGAGCATTTGAAGTGGTAGAGCAAATTAACCCTGTGTCGTTCAAGCTTCGACTACCTGCATCCATGAAAATACACCCTATCTTTCATAGGTCCTAGTTGTCTCCTGTGACGCCTGAACACGAGTATCAACCACCAAAGGCGTCACCACCCCCTCCTATCATGGTAGAGGGGAAACCTGAATATGAGGTGTCGCAACTGCTGGAGTCTCGCTGGAGGGGGAGGAGATTGCAGTATCTAGTGTCTTGGAAGGGGTACGGGGATGAGGAAGATTCATAGGAGTACTCGGGGAATGTAAATGCCCCTAGGTTGCAGGTGGAGTTCCACCGCAGGTACCCCAACAAACCCAAGCCAAGAGGGTGGAAGGAGGAGTGTGAGGTGTGGGAAGAAGACAAAGAGAGTTAGGCAGATTGGGGATTGGAAGTAGAGGAAAACCCACAAGGGGAGGTTACTGGGAAGAAAGAGAGGATGAATGGTCGGGAGGTTTCAGAAGTGTCCCTCACGAGGAGGGGGGGCAGGGAGGAGTGGAGGACCTTAGAAGGGGGGTGTCATGAATGAGCCAGCTCCCAGTGAATGAAGCAGTCAGGAAGAGAGAGGGTTAAATGACAGACAAGAGGAGCCTTGGCCAGGGCCATCTCCCCTGCCCATTGGAATGCCAACTGATAACGTTGCGCACAGGCGGGAACCCAGCCAAAGCTCTCAGGAGTTTCAAACAGGAGCGAACAGAGACATGGGTAGTTTGTCAGAAAAGGAAGAGACTGGAGCTAAGCCAATAAGTGCCAAGAATAGGCAAAGGGGCGGGTTGTTAGAGAGGAAGAAAAACAAGACAATTAGGGTTTGTAAGTTCAATATCTTCTGTTGGAAAAGGAAGGAGTCAGAAGGGTCATCATGATTACTGGGAATGGTGGCATTGTAGAGCCATCTGGAGGACTGTTTGTTACTGCACTAAATCTTCTTTTTTAAATTAACCACACTTTCTGTGTTATCAAGTCGGAAACTGGGACTCCTGACAACAAGGTCAAGTAGAGAGATTTAGAGCTAAATTAGTTGCAAGGGGTTTTGCACAAAAATACAAGGAAGACTATGAATCTATTTTTGCTCCTGTAACAAAATATTCCAGTGTTAGGCTATTGTTAAAAATAGCAGCAGAAAAGAAAATGAAGGTTTCACATTTTGATATCAAAACTGTTTTTTTTAATATGGTGAACTTGGAGAAGAAATATACATGATTCAATCACAAGGTTTTTTGAAAGATCCAGATCTGGTATGCAAACTAAAAAAGTCCATTTATGGTTTAAAACAGGCAGCTAGATGTTGGAACAAAAATTAGACAATGTGTTGAAAAATCTTTGATTTTTCCTAAAGTTTCTAATATAATCTATATAAGGTGACCTAAGGTAATAGACATTTCAGCGTTAGTAGATATATTGTGGATTCAGAGAAGAAATTATAGAACATTCTGTGTTTATATGATGTTTATTATTTAGATTGGATTGGGCTTGGTCTGTACTTTTGGGCTTGGTCTGTACTTTTGGTAACAAAGACTCTACTTGGGTCTGGAATCCTGGGAGGAAGATATTGGAAGGTACAGGATTTAGACAGAGCAAGAGGGAGCGATTGTGCGCCCTCTAAGGGAGAGATTAGGTAATAAAACTGACAATCTGGGAAAATAACGTAAAATGTTGGGGAAAAACGGGAAAAAGGTAGGAGGGACCCCTGGGGAAAGGAAAGCATCTCGACAAGAGGAAATCAAAGATTTAGATATCTTGTGGCTAAAGATCAAAGAGGAATTCAAACAAAGCGAGGTGCATATGGAAACTAAATTAGGAGAGGTGCAGGAGAGGATAGACAAGAAAATAGAAGGGGCCGTAGGAGAACTCTCTAGTAAAATTCAAGATCTGACAGTTAGGTCAAAATCAATTGAAGAAGCAAATAGGAAAATTCAAAAGGAGATGAAAGAACAAAAGAAAGAGACAGAAAAAATAAAGGAGGAAATAAGAGAATGGAACAATAGACAAGACCCACTGTCGGACAGCTTAGCCATGGTAGAAATGTGGCAGAAACAGCTCAATTTAAAATTTAGAGGAGTCGGTGAAGAAGTAAATGAGAACGTGAAAGGAAAAATGATTAGAGAGCTATCTAAATGGCTAGAATTAAAAGGGGAAGAGGTGGCTTAAACGATAGATAAGGCATTCAGAATTAGAGGGAAAACGCAGCAAGCTAAATCAAAAAAACTTGCTGGCGACTGCCTAGTGGTCTTCAATTCAATTGAGATGAAAAATATGATTCTAAGAATGAGCTATAAAAAAAAACTAATAATTGAAGGAAGACCTATTGTTATATATAAAGAAATTCCAATCAGGCTCTTGCGCAAAAGGGACGGATATAGACAAATAGTAAGTGTCTTGAGAAGGAATGCCATACCTTATAGATGGGAATTCCCAGAAGGGATCACCTTCTACTACAAGGACAAGAGATTTAGATTGATGAATACCCAAGAAGTGGAAAAATTTTTGAGAAGATACGAGAAGGAACTCGGGAAAGTGGAAGAAAGGTTGGAAGAGGGAGAGAGATTCACAGAGGAGAGGGAGAGAAAGAGAAGGAAAGAGAAGGAAAAAGAGAAAGGAGAGAAAAGGAAAGAAGTGGAGGAAGAAGAGGAAGAAAAAGAGGAAGAAGGTGCAGTGGGAGGAGAAGAAGAGGAAGAAAAGGAGGAAGAAATTACAAGAAACAGGAAAACTAGATTATAAGCCTGAGTACGAGCGCAGTACGAATTAAAAAATAATAACACATACGATAATGACTCTTAAAATTTTATCTTGGAACGTGAACAGACTAAATGACAAATCTAAAAGGAATAAAATTTCGAAGGTTTTGATGAAAAAGAATGTTGATGTGATATGCTGTCAGGAAACACACGTGGCCAAAAAACACAAACATATTTTGATAAACAAAAGGTTGGGGGTTGAATTTATCAATTCGGATATAAACAAAAAAAGAGGAGTGGTGATATATGCAAAAGAAAAAGGGGACCCTAAATTAATATGCAAAGATGAGGAAGAGAGAATTGTGGGGATACAAATTAACCATCAGGGAGAAAAATTAAATGTGGTAACTGTCTATGCCCCAAATACGAATAAAGCAGAATTTTTCAAAAAACTGGAACAAATTCTACTGGATTTAGAGCCTCATAAACTGATTCTACTCGGTGACTTAAATGGAGTTCCAATACCAGAGTTAGATAGAAGTGCGAAAAAGGAAAAATTGAGCCAAGGGAAATTACCAAGATCGTTTAAAAACCTTGAAGAACCTTGAAGAAAATTTAGACTTGACGGACATTTGGAGACACAAAAACCCACTGTTAAAACAATTCACATACTTTTCAGAGCCGCACCAGAGCTGGGGTAGAATAGACCAGATTTGGGTATCAAGAGAACTAGTAACAAGAGTTGAAAAATGTGAAATACAACCCAGAACTCTTTCTGATCACAATTCAATATCCCTGGAAATCAAGTGTGGAGTCCAGGGTGTGTATAGATGGAGAATGAACGAATATCTATTTGAAAATGAGGAGGTAACTGAGAAGGCCAAAAACACCTTAAAAAACTTTTTTGACTTAAACCTTAATAAAGAAACAAATATTGATATAGTCTGGGATGCCAGCAAGGCTTTCTAATCCAACAAAATAGCCATAGGAAAAAAATAAGAGAACAAAAGAAAGATGGAATCCTGACCCAATTAAGAGAATGTGAGAAAAAATTAATAACAAATCCTAGTGATGAACAGATTAAACAAACATCCAAATTGTTACAATCACAATATTCAATGCTAATTAACCAAGAAGTCGAATGGAGAATTAAATCAATGAGGCAAAAAAATTTCGAATCCGCAAACAAAACAGGGAAATTTTTGGCCTGGCAACTACGAAAAAGGAAAAAGCAAAATGTGATTAATAAGATAAAAATAGAAGAAAGGCTTGTGGAAGAGCCAAACGAAATAAAGGAAAATTTCCTAAAATTCTTTGAAAAACTTTACCAAAAAGAAGAAGAAGAAGACATAATAGAAATAGGAAAATACTTAGAAAATAACAGAATAACATTCATAACGGAGGAAGAGAAAATCCAATTGAACAAGTGCATAACAATAGATGAAGTTCAGGAAGCAATAAAGAGAATGAAACTAGGGAAAGCACCGGGCCCAGACGGATTATCGGCCAAATATTATAAAGTTCTCGAAGAATACTTAGCCCCGGTGTTATGTGAAGTAATGAATAATATCCTGCAAGGAGGGAAGATACCTGGAAAGATGCTCACATAACGCTGATACCTAAAGCGGACTCAGACAAATTGAATATAAAAAACTATAGACCGATATCGCTTCTTAACAATGATTATAAAATATTTGCTGAAATAATGGCAAACAGACTCAATAATTATCTAAAAAATGTAATACACACGGATCAAGCTGGATTCCTTCCTAATAGACAATTAAAAGACAATGTTAGGCATATAATAAATATCATCAAATACCTGGAAAAGAAGAATGAAATTCCTGCAGCATTAATTTTTATCGATGCAGAAAAAGCATTCGATAATGTATCATGGCGATTCCTATTAAAGTGTATGGAGACAGCAGGGATAGAAGGTGCTTTCATGGAGGGAATCAAAGCAATTTATTCAAATCAAAGAGCCAAACTGATTATTAAAAACAATTTATCTGATACATTCGAAATTTCAAAGGGTACGAGACAAGGCTGCCCCCTGTCACCGCTTCTATTCATTGGAATAGAATTGGAAGTAATTGCAAATAAGATAAGGAAAACACCAGAGATACGAGGAATTAGAATTGGGGTGAAAGAATTCAAACTGAAAGCATACGCTGATGACTTGGTAATATCAGTGGAGGACCCAAAACAGAGTATTGACAAAGTCCTGGCATTGCTAGAGGAATTTGGGAAAGTAGCGGGCTTTAAGTTAAATAAAACTAAAACTAAAATGATGGTTAAGAACATGGGAGAAGATCTAAGGAGGCAGTTAGAATTTCAATCGGGAATCAAAGAAGCAAAAAAGGTAAAATACTTAGGAGTGTGGCTAACGATGAAAAATATAAATTTAATGGCTGATAATTACATAAATACCTGGAAGGAAATCCAAAAGGAACTAGATATTTGGAATAGGATAAAACTCTCCTGGTCAGGTAGAATGGCAGCAATTAAGATGTGCATACTGCCGAAACTATTATTCTTATTTCAAAATGTCCCGGTGATTAGAGGAAGTGTAATATTCAAAAACTGGCAAAAAAATTCTCTCCAAATTCATATGGCAAGGCAAAAGACCGAGAATTAGACTTAAATTGTTAACGGATAGAAAAGACAGAGGAGGATTCTCGGTCCCAAATCTGAGATTGTATTATGAAGCCTCGTGCCTTTGCTGGCTTAGAGAATGGATTACCTTAAAAAATACAGATCTGCTAGATTTAGAAGGCTTTGATTTAAGATTCGGTTGGCATGCTTATCTCTGGCAGAATAAGGAAAAGGTGCATAAAGGCTTCTCAAACCACATTATCAGAGGAACACTGTTAGAAGCGTGGGAAAAGAATAGAAAATTATTGGAAAAAAATACCCCCTGGTGGCTATCGCCTATTGATATATTAACTATTAAAAAAACAAACATGGAAGGTGAGAGATTGACCTATGAAGATCTCCTGGAAAGATCGGAAAGAGGATGGAAAATTAGACCATACGAAGAGTTAAAAAGCAAATTAACAGATTGGTTGCAGTATCATCAAATTAACGCCTTATGGAAGGAAGACAAAAAGATTGGAATGAATGAGAACAAATCTAAGTTCCAGGTAGAGATAATAGAAAGTAAAATTAAACTGCTATCTAAAATATATAATCAGCTATTAGATTGGGACACCAAGGACGAAGAGGTCAAGGAGGTTATGGTAAAATGGGCAATAGACATCGGATATAATTTGGATTTTGACAAATGGACGAGGTTGTGGACTAAAGGAATGAAATTTACAGCCTGTACTACCCTTAGAGAAAATATGGAAAAGATGATGTACCGTTGGTACATCACCCCTGTGAAATTGCAAAAAATGTATAAGACTGGTGATAAAAGGTGTCGGAAGTGTAAATCTAAAGAGGGAAGTTTCTACCACATGTGGTGGAAATGTGAAGAAGTTAAAAATTTTTGGGAATCCATATACAATGAACTGAAAAGAATACTTAAATACACCTTCGTTAAAAAGCCCGAAGCCTTCCTTCTGGGAATGATCGGAGATGAGATTAAGAAAGAAGATCATATAATGTTTCAATACGCAACTGTAGCTGCCAGGATTCTGTTAGCACAAAATTGGAAAACCCCAAATATCCTGACCGTTAAAGATTGGCAAATTAAATTATTTGAATATATGGATTTGGCAAAAATGACGCAGAACACCAGACAGCAAAAAGGTACAAAGTTTATTGACAATTGGACCAAATTCATAACATATATGGAAACAAATTCTAGAGATATAAAAATCACAGTAGGTTTAATATAACCCTTGCGATGTGTAGACGATATAAAATGAAAAACTGCAGAATGGATTTAATATTTACATAACCCAAAACCGAGATGGAGGGAAGTCAACCGTTATTTGTTGTTAATTAATGTTTGTCTTCTGGTTCGTTCATGTGTTTTGTTTTGGTTGGTGTTTTCTTTTTTCTTTGGTGTGTGTTGTTTATTTTTGTTTTTCTTTTTTTGTGGTTTGGTTATAGAAAATGAATAAAAAGAAGTAAAAAAAAAGAAAAATCTTGGATTTGAGCAAAGCAAAGGTGATCAATGTCTGTACATTTGTAAATATAATGATGGAATTACTTATTTGGTGATTTATGTTGATGATCTTTTATTGATTTATGATTCAGATAAGCAGAAAAACAAGTTTGAAAAAGGTGTGAAAGCACATTTTGTAATTAACAATTTAGGAACAGTAAAGAATTACCTAGGCATGCAAATAGACAGAGATGAATCAGGCTCTTTTTTGATTAGCCAAAGTAGGAAAATTCAGGCTCTGCTACGGCATGGATAATTGTAACCCAGTTGCTACTCCAATGACTCTAGAATATCAAAAGCAAGATGATGAAAAAGTATTTGAGGATTTTGACAAATACAGACGTGTAATTGGTAGTTTGATTTATTTAGAAAACATATCCAGGTCTGACATATCAAATGAAACTAACATACTTAGCAGAAAAATGTCCAAGCCAACACAGCAAGATTGGAATGCAATGAAGCGAGTTTTAAGATACCTTAAAGGAACCATTCATTATAAGCTTAAACTATCTGAACAAAGTGATGGTGATTTCTGTGTTTATGCTGACACAGATTGGGGGACTTCTACAGAAAGAAAGTCCCATCTGGAACTGTATTTATGTATAAACAAACTCCCATTGAATGGTACTCTAGAAAACAAAGTTTGGTAGCAGTATCAAGTGCGGAGGCAGAATATATTAGCCTATATTAGCTTGTAATGAGGTTGAATGGTTCAGACAACTTTACAATGATCTACATATAAATTTTCCAGGAACTGTAACGATATTTGAAGATAATCAATCATGTATAACTATGACTGAATCAGAAAATTGTAGACCTAAAACAAAACACTTAGATATATGCTATGCACATGTGAAAGATTGCATTTTAAAAGGGTGGATCAAGCTCAGGTATTGTTCTACAGAGCTTATGATTGCAGACATTTTTATAAAGCCTTTGACTGCTGTAAAATTTAAAATGCTCACTATGAAATTTGGTCTTACTGAGTAAAAGAAAAATAATAATATAATAGGTGTTCAAGACAGAATTTCAAGATAGGAGGGCTGTTGGAATATTCTAGAAAGAACTTGAGAATTGGTCTTGAACAGGTTGCTAGGCAACAGAAAAATCTCCCCAGCAACAGATGCCTTTATTGAGGGCATGTAGTCAATGAAGGTCAGTGTCAGTGTGTAAATGAAAAGAAGTGTAAATGAGTCAGCAATTGAGTATTAGAGCCAGATGGCTAGAGGAGAAGGAATTATGCTGTTTTATTTGAACAGTGTAAAATTTTGTAAATAATAAAAATTCTCTGTAGAAAGAAACTATGCTGCAAGCCTTTAAAAGAATGCAACCCTGCATTCCAGAGGGCCACCAGGGAATAAACTGAGAGTCCATGTCAGGATGCTGTCAGCGGCTCCCAGCTGGTTGCCCAGGAAATTATAAAAACAAGGAAAAGTTTCTTACCATCCTTTTTTATTTCAATCATTACAGAGAGAGGCTATGGAGCCCAGCCTCTTGGATAATGGCATTGTCCCGAGTGAATCTCCATCCCCCGACTCTCCCACTTCCTCATTTGTCATTCTCATCATCTCTTTACGGGTGCTGCTACATGTTCTCTGTCTTTCAGCTCTTTGCTCTCCTACATTTAAGTCTCGCTGTGTTCTGAGAGATGGAGGGTCTGGAATGCTTTCTAATAGCGAAGTGTCAGCCAGGTGTTGCTCTGGCTCCCCCATTATTTCCCAACTTTCCCTCTCAACTGCCTCTGAGCTGCGACCTCCCTCAAACCCCTGTTGTAAATCTATACTGTCTTCCTCTCCCTTCTCCAAAGAGGGGTCAGGATGGGGAGGTGGTCTCCACCATTCCTCCTCTGCCCAGTCCCTGACATGCCATCGCCATGGAATAATGCATCCCTTACCACCCTCTGGAAACCATTTATCTTCATTAAGTGGTAGAGGCAGACAATTCAAATTGGTCCCACCAGAGGCATAGTGTGAGGAGTGCCAGAGGTGCCATTTCCCTGGGCACACATTTTTGAGGGGGTGCAACCTGGCAGCTGAGGTACAGCAGCAGGCAGTTTTCTCTAGTGAGCAGGTGGATGGAGGTGAGGCACGCTCCATTCACCCTCTACGCGTCCTCTGTCCATTTTCATTTCTTTGTACAGAAAGTATTGGTTTAAATTGTAGATATATTTCCTATTCTAATTGATTTAAGAGGGTTCTGGAAGCTTCTCTGTGTGATACAAGCTGGTGCAAGCTGGAAGTTTCTAGCTGACACACAAGAATCTATTCTGCCTAGAAACCAGAAAAAGGTTCCTGATGTTTGGGTTACTCCTTCAGAGAAGCTGAACAGCTGATTTAAACTGGTTCTGTTATCTCTTTCACTCAAGGTCATGCTGACTATAATAATAGGCCAGAAGGAGCCTGGGTTTCACTTCTTCTGGTGTGGTGTTCTGTACATAGTATGCTTAAGTGCTAAGTTTTAGTCTTATTGTAAGTTATTGTAGGTTTAGGTTAAGTCTGCTGCAACTGGTTTTCTTATGGACTGTGCCAATCCTGAATGTATTGGATTTGTGACCATTATGCTCATTTGCCTTCAGTAGCAGTAAAGCTCTGCTGGATAAAATACAATTGCCTCTGGTCTATTTTGGGGGATCCTACAATGTGTTTAAGTTTTTTACTCTGCTAACTATATGTTGGAATCTGCTCTGGATCAATATGAACAGAATTCATGACACCCCTCTGGTGCATGTCCCCCTGACGCATGCCTCCACCCCAGCTGCCCAGTCCACTAGGGGGTGCAACACTTGCCCTCCCCCAGACACTGGCAACCCATGCTACGTCAGTGGATCCCACCTCCCTGCAGAGGGGAAGGGTCACAGCAAAGTCCAGTTGCACCAGGAAGTGATCTGACCATGGCACTTTTTTTGTTTCACTTTTACTTAGTGTCAGATCACCCACATCCACAGAGGTAAACACCAGATCTAAGGCATGTCCACAGCTATGAGTAGAGCCAGATTTATTCAGGGACAGCCTCATGGAGGCCATGCTTTCCATGAAGTCCTGAGCGGCCCCTTGTAAGGTCGCATCTGGATGGATGTTGAAATCAACCAGGACCACCAAGCATAGGAGCCAACTCCTAGGGACCAAGGGGGCTTGTCTCCCCCAGTAAAATATTTGAGGGAGCCCCCCCCCCAGGTTGATGGGCATTGCCATTCAAATGGTGTATGTGCACTGCATCATGTGATCAATTATGCAGGGTGGGGCTTAACTGGGACCTCTCAATATTTTATTCAAGTTGGCACCCCTGCCACCAAAATAGGTGTCTCTAGGCGAACATCCAACATGATCTGAAGCAGCTCAGGCAGGGAATACTTGGTGCAGGGGGGAGGTCAGTATACCAATAGGAATCCTGTACTGCCCCTATTGTCCAGCTTCCAGAACATAGTCTCAGAGAACTTTGTCTCCTTGGTGAAAACTAAGGACTTATTAAAAAATCACTGCAACTCCCCCCTTTCCCACCCACACAACCTGGGTTGTTGTTGTGGTAAGAATTCACCTCTACACCACCTTGTTCGTTACCCATGTGAGGAACAACCACCTTTTGAATAAACCATGAAACTGTCAGGCTTCAGGGGCTCAACTTCCTCCCGCCTTGGCCGTAGATAAGCAGTACAAAGAGAAAGTAGTTTCTTACCAGTAACTCCTGTGGAGTTTCAGGAACCTGGCCATGAGCAGGAGGAGGGGTAGTGTCACATGGGCACATGCGATAGTAGTGTCATGTGGGCACATGCGATAGGTAAACTGGCCCCAAGTTGTTAACTAATATGCTAATAAGTAGACCTTGAACCAGTCTTGAAGCAACCAACTCATGAACTACAGTTGCAAGGTTTTTCTGGTCCAGGAATGGCTATAGCTGTCAAACCAGTCACAGTTCGTAAAAGGCACTTCTAGCCACTGAGGCTACTTAAGCCTCCAGTGACAGAAGCATCCCCCAAACCATGAATCTGCTCCTTCAAGATGAGTGCGACCTCATCCAGGGTAGGGAGCTGACTGATTTCTCGGACATGGGATGTACTCACATACAGTGCTTCTGTCTTGTTCTTGGGCCTAGGACTGCTCCCTGTTCTCCTCTTGGGTTATATTTCATATTACTCCTCCTCCTCAGTCCATGTCATGAACACATCTGCCCCAAGTAGAGAGGCACAGCATGAGTTAGGAAGCAGCCAGCAGCAGGAAAGCTTGCATTTCTCTCAGATAGCTGGGAGCAGTCTGCTGTCTACACCTCCTCCCCTTGACACTGAAAGGAATGCAGATAAGACACTAGCAGAGGGTGAGATGGAGAGAAGCCAACTCACTCAAGAAGCACAGGAAGGCTTGGAAAGCAGGAGGGGGAGCATTTCCTCACCAGAAGAGGAGGCAATTAATCCTATGAGCCCAAGGATGGGAAAGGTGTTGGACAGGAAACAAAACCAGAAACGTAAGGGTCATAGGTTCAGGATATTCTGCAGAAGCACGAAGAACTCAGAAGGGTCAACTGAATATGAACAGCTATTGGTTAACATACAAGGATTTAGTAGAGGAAATAAGTAGCGATCCGAAAATAAAGGACCTAAGAGAACTGAAACAGACGGGAATAACCTGGCTGGAGTATTATCCTTGAAAAGGATAAAAGGATTTGACAACAAAATATCCTATCTGGAAAAGGATATATTATATAATAATCAAAAGACACTTTCAAAAATGTACAAACTATTTTTGAATTGGCAAAGAAAAGAGGAGGATATCAAATAAACTACAGTAAAATGGGAGAGGGACCTGGGACATATGATCAAACCCAGTATTTGGAATGAATTATGGACTAAAAATATAAAATTCACAGCTTGCTTCCTTATAAGGGAAAATCATATGTGTCAGAGCTGCCCGAGGTCCCAGCTCACAAAGGACCAACGCTGCTTCGTTGTTAATTACAAAAGTCTTTATTGAAGTTCAGTTTCACTTCCAGAGCCACAGCGCGCAGCTCTACGTCTCAACTGTCAGACCGCTGATGCTCCGTCTGAGTCTCCTCCCCCCAGACACCAATTTAAGACTCTCGCCTTACTCCACCTCTCCCTCTGTTCCTTCCGCCTCTGGTTCCGCCTGTCCGTTGGGGTCTCGCCCTTTCTAGACTCTTCTGACGCTGAATCCCCTGAGCCTTCCCCCTCCCTCCGGCGGGCTTTAGGAGCTGGTTCCCCATCCGGGTCTCCTGCTGTCCCCCGCGCCTGCACATTTGAACTTGGCGCGCGCGCCCAGCCAGTAACTTTTCTCCTGACCGTTTCACTGCTGCTGTCACTGCTTCCCCCTCTGGGGGGGCTAGCTGCAACTGACCTCCCCTCCGTTGGAGGAGACGCTGGCCCTGACACATGTGACTCTTCCCCCCCCCACTACGCTCTGGTGGGGAAACTGGTCCTGATCCCCCACTGCTGCTTTGGGGTTCCCCTCTGGCTCCTTGTTTCTGGTGCGTCCCCCCTGGGACCCCCCTTGCCCTGACCATCGGCGCCCCCTTCTGGGAATCTTCTGATTCGCTGGAGAAGCTCATGGAATCTCTCGGGCCACTGTCATACTCCCCTACGCTGCCCTCGGATTCTTCCCCTTCGCTCTCCATTTCCTCTCTCCCCAGTGCTCCTGCTCCTGAGCCCCTGACAATATGAAAATGTACTATAGATGGTACTTGACCCCTGTAAAACTAGCAAAAATAAATAAATCATACAATAACAAATGCTGGAGATGTAAGGAACAGATAGGAACATACTACCATATGTGGTGGTCCTGTCTAGAGATACAAAGATTTTGGAATATGATTCATGACTAGATAAAGAGATTGATAAAAACTACATTTAGCAAGAAAGCGGAAGAATTTTTACTAGGAATGGTTTCAGATAATATTCCCAAAAATAAAACCAGGTTATTTATGTATGCGACGTCAGCAGCAAGGGTTATAGTGGCAAAACACTGGAAAGATAAAAATACACCCACTAAAGATGAATGGGTAGTCAAATTGTGCAAGTACTTGGAGCTTGCGAAGCTGACAGATGCAATAAGAGATAAACCTAAAAAGATGGTGAAAGAAGAATGGGAATGTTTAAATAATTACAGTGGTACCTCGGGTTAAGTACTTAATTCGTTCCGGAGGTCTGTTCTTAACCTGAAACTGTACTTAACCTGAAGCACCACTTTAGCTAATGGGGCCTCCTGCTGCTGCCGCGCTGCTGGAGCACAAATTCTGTTCTCATCCTGAAGCAAAGTTCTTAACCTGAAGCACTATTTCTGGATTAGCGGAGTCTGTAACCTGAAGCATATGTAACCTGAAGCGTATGTAACCCAAGGTACCACTGTATCATGGGGGTAAGGGTTCATCAAGAAAGACCTGGTTATGTTTAGAATGATACTGCATAGGGAAATGTTCCCTGGCACCAAGATGAGGGATTCCTTGGAATGCAGAGCGAGAGAAAATTGATAAGAATAATGATCTGTTGTGACCTTGACGGAAGCATACAATAGATGAGCCTTCTTGTGTTTTGGCTCATCTTCCTCTTTTTTCTTTTCTTTTTCTCCCCCCCCCTTCTTTCCTTTTTCTTTTTTCTTTCCCATAATGGTTTATATTTTATGTCATGTATTTTGATATTTTTTGTAGTTTTTTTTAGCTTTTTTCATTATTATTATTATTAATAAATTTTCTTTTGTAATTTTGGTTGTCTATATTTATATGTATTTGTTTAAAGCAATTTTTTTTAAAGAACTCCTCAGAAGGGTCAACTGAATTGTAAGGTACGGAAGCTCCGATAGAGTGTCCGAGGCTGATTGTTTGTTTTGCAATAAATCTTCAAGCTAATTATGACTTGTGTGCTGTGTTATCAAGATGGCAGCCTGGGCTCCTGATAGTCCAGTCCCTGACAGTTATGCATTTAAAACATGTTGCATTGCATTATTTCTCATTTCTCCCTTTACTCCTGCTCTGAGGCTTAGGGGTGGCAGGGAGAGGATAGATAAACCAGGGCTAACTCTCCAGAACAGACTTCCAGCACCTCTCAGGTGGGCACCATTGCCATTCTAAGAGAATGAGCAAGGTGTTCATGGTGAGTTTCGGCTGTTAGGATTCATTCCCCGTGTCGCAGTCATGGGATTGTTTATATCACATGA
Source organism: Podarcis filfolensis (assembly GCF_964270895.1). Taxonomy (NCBI): domain Eukaryota; kingdom Metazoa; phylum Chordata; class Lepidosauria; order Squamata; family Lacertidae; genus Podarcis; species Podarcis filfolensis. The sequence continues at coordinate 34,390,518 of NC_139619.1, read as the reverse complement.
CAGTGTATGTTTTCATTCCATATTGTGGGAAGTGATGGAGACAGGCTGTTTATATTACTGTGTTTCCGTGATGTAGGACGTTTGTCCTTTGCTCTTTCTCTTTGCTGACTGATGCTGAAGAGGAAGGAGCTGAGTTACGATGCTCCGAGTTTGTATATGTAAATAAACGTAGTATAGCCAAATGCTGCGCTACTGAGTCTGTATGCTGACTGCCTATACTCTGCTGATCCTGAAGTGTGCTGATGCCTCTGAGGTATCAGTCACTGTGATGTTTGGGCTGGAGAAAGATTTTGAATATCCCGAAAGAACGACCAGGAGGAAGAGAACATGCCAGTGTGGCATGTGTCTCTGCCGGACTCCTACTCATGTGTAGGACCTCCTGACAATGATTATGGGCCCAGGGTTCGTGTCCACAGAGGACAGCAGGCTCAGTGCCAGCTGGAAGGACTGGGAGCTGTTTTTGTCCCAGTTGAAGTCTCTGGCAACCGGCAGTGTGAAGCACTCTCTGGATGGAGCTGCAGATAGAGTCTGTGAGTACAGCTGTAAGTGTAGATGCGAGAGCCTAAAACCGAAAGTGAATAGACTGGATTGTTTGTACCAATGCCAGCAGCTTGTGCACAGAATAACCTGTTTGATTTATGACTATGTTTTCCTGGCTCAGAGTAATCTCTGGAAAGGAGTTGGAGCAGGAAGGCGTAAAAGTCCCAGTCCCTGAGTTATGTAGAGGGAATGGAAAAGCTGCTTTTCAAGAGACAGAAGAGCTGCTTGATGCGGCAAGACTTTGCCAAGAATGTAGCTACTGATTTATTAGTTATGGAGGGAGGACATTCCTCAATGCTGCATAACAGCAGACAAGGCAATAAGCCTGAGAAGAAAGGATCTTCTGATTCATTCCCTGAGAAAAGAAAGGGGAACGGGAGAGCAGGTGTTTCATTCCTGAAGCAGCAAAAGCAGTTTGAGACCCAGGCTGTGTCTGATGCCAACAGGCAGTGTGTGTTCGGCAAGAATTAAAGCTGCATCACACTTGGACACTTCAAGATGGCGGGGGGGGGGGGTTGCTGACCAGGATGTCAGAGAGGTTCGGAGGGCAGGATTTGCTGTCTCCGACACCCACATGCAGTGGGAGGCAATAGCTCAGCAGAATGCCATAAATCATGCCCTGGGGGAGGCTGATACAGTATCCCAGACGACCGTGCAGAGTTGTTTTCCTGAAACCAAAGGCTGCAGACGAGATGGGAGGCATTTGGAGGAAAATTGCACAAAGGGCGATGTTTCCTGTTCCGGGTGATAAATCTCCAGCACAGGAGGAGCAAGGGGGGTTGACTGCCACATAATCCCAACCATCATTACAACCACCAGGTACTGCTGCTGAGTTTGAAGCACCGGAAAGGTTTTCCTGTGGGAAGTTTGGACAGAGTCCAAAGGCCAGGAAGATCTGCAACATTTTCCAAAGGCAGCATGAAGCAAGGCCAGAGATGCAAGACTTCAGCAAGTCTTACACCACAGAAGGGTCCGATCCACCAGTCGGGTGGAGACTCCTTGGAGGTGCAAAGCACCAGGACTGTGGAACTGAAATGCTGTAACGTTATGTTGTCTAACGTGTTTTTCATTCCAAGTCAAAAACGCAGCAGGCTGAGAGAATCCCAGCTGATGCAGCATGGCTGTACTGTATCTTCAGAAAACAGAAAGCGACCATCCAGAAGAACGGAAGCGGCATTTTACATGCTGATTGTATAAATGGCTTGTTCTTGCTTGTTCTGTTTCTTTCAGCAAACAGAAAGCGACCATCCAGAAGAACGGAAGCAACATTTTACATGCTGATTGTATAAATGGCTTGTTCTTGCCAACATGGGGGGGGGGGGAAGGTTGGAGAGACATGTGATGCCTGATAACCATTATTTTCATGCAGGATTCATGCATGGGTCTTCCAGACTGCTGGTGTCTGACACGAAGATGGTCAGATGTACCAAAGGTGTTCGGGACAAAGCAAAAGGGGAAGGCAATATGGTTATCTTACAAAGGCGCCCTATTGGTGATGATGATTCAGTATCAGACGAAGGTTCTGATAGGGACAATGACAAGGCAAACCCAAATAGTACCAAGAGACCAACGAATGGGTCTGACATGTGGGTGGAGACGTCACAAGGCAGGAAGCATAGTATTTTCCTGGGGTATGGAAAAGGCTTGTACAGAGTACTGATGCCTGATACCAAGGTGAGTTCCGTTGGTGCAGATTTAGCTGTGGCTAGTAGCTCAACACAGGGACACGCGTGGTGCTGTGGGTTAAACCACTGAGCCTAGGGCTTGCCGATCAGAAGGTCAGTGGTTCAAATCCCCGCGACGGGGTGAGCTCCCGTTGCTCAGTCCCTGCTCCTGCCAACCTAGCAGTTCGAAAGCACGTCAAAGTGCAAGTAGATAAATAGGTACCGCTCTGGCGGGAAGGTAAACAGCGTTTCCGTGTGCTGCTATGGTTCGCCAGAAGCGGCTTAGTCATGCTGGCCACATGACCTGGAAGCTGTACGCCGGCTCCCTCGGCCAATAAAGCGAGATGAGTGCCGCAACCCCAGAGTGGTCCGCGACTGGACCTAACGGTCAGGGGTCCCTTTACCTTTAGTAGCTCAACACAGGTCTTGAAAGGGGTACAAGGTTTGTCCTCAAAGTACGGGAAACCATGCCCAAAGGCTGTAAGGGTAGACACTGTTTCCTCAGAGAGGAACAGAGCTAAGGTTCTAGTTCCATGGAAGAAGGGTAACCAGATGTGCAAGATGGTAAGGCCCAAGGCTAGTCCAGTTGCAGGTAGTTCCAAGGGTGGAATGGGTGATACAGGGGTATACTATGTGTATGACATCTATATGTTTGTTGCAGTTACACTGATGACTACAACACGGTGCATAAATCAGGGGTGGATGTTAGGATTCTTTCCCCGTGTTGCAGTCATGGGATTGTTTATATCACATGATGGTGTATGTTTTCATTCCACATTGTGGGAAGTGACGGAGACAGGATGTTTATATTACTGTGCTTCCGCGATGTAGGACATTTGTCCTTTGCTCTTTCTCTTTGCTGTCTGATGAGAGGAAGGAGCTGAGTTATGATGCTCCGAGTGTATATATGTAAATAAACGTAGTATAGCCAAATGCTGCGCTACTGAGTCTGTATGCTGACTGCCTATACTCTGCTGATCCTGAAGTGTTCTGATGCCTCTGAGGTATCAGTCACTGTGATGTTTGGGCTGGAGAAAGATTTTGAATAGCCTGAACGAACGACCAGGAGGAAGAGAGCATGCCAGTGTGGCATGTGTCTCTGCCGGACTCCTACTCGTGTGTAGGACCTCCTGACACTGACAACTCTTTTTCTAGAAAAATAGCACTGGATAAAACCCCCAAAGAATGGGAAATGGTGTTGGTTTAGGAAGAGAAACCTCTCTTACTGAGTTACAGGAAAGAATGGGGATTCTGTCCTATAAATCAAGCAATCCCACAGAATGCCCTTAGGCAGCAACCCTCTACCCATTCACCTAGGAGTAAATCCCACTGACTTCTGAGTAGATGTTACCAGAGAACTGGCCATTGGCTATAAACAATAAAATGACTGAGTCAGATTGAGTCAATTATCAATCTTTTTTAAAAAGGTGATGGAACGGATTGCAGGAACTATCAAGGCATCTCTCTATTAGCTGTGTCTGGCAAAATTCTTACAAGGATCTTAGCAAACTGTCTCCTAACTATACCTAAGGATATGCTTCCTGAATCCCAAAATGGTTTACAACCTTGTAGGGGGACAGTGGGTATGATTTTCACTGCTCAGCAACTTCAAGAAAAATCCAGGGAGCAAAACCAACCCCTGTAAATGGTGTTTATTGACCTAAGATCTTCAACACTGTAAATTGTAGGATCATGACAATGCTCCCAAGGCTTGCGGATATCTGCCCGAAGCCCGGGCACACTGCGCAGCGCTCCCCGGGCTTCGGGATGCAGGCTGCTATCAGCAAGCCTTTGGAGCGCGGCGGGAACTCCTGCCCGGCTCCCAAGGCTTGCGGATATCTGCCTGAAGCCTAGGGCGCACTGCGCAGCGCTCCCGGGCTTCGGGATGCAGGCTGCTATCCGCAAGCCTTTGGAGCGCGGCGGGAACTCCCGCCCGGCTCCCAAGGCTTGCGGATATCTGCCCGAAGCCTGGAGAGCGAGACGGGTCGGTGCGCACCGACCCCTCTCGCTCTCCAGGCTTCAGCGAAAGCCTGCATTCGCTCCATAGGACGCACACACATTTCCCCTTCATTTTTGGAGGGGAAAATGTGCGTCCTATAGAGCGAAAAATACGGTACATCCACAAGCTCCTTTAGTACCCTTGGATGCAGCTCATCAGGACCTGGAGATCTGAATTCATTTAAAGTAGCTGGGTGTTCCCTTACTACCTCTTTTCCTATCTTGGGCTGTAGCTCCCCCCATACACCAGTTTTTCTGTTATCACCAGACTGGGCATCACTTTCTTTTTGGGTGAAGATGGAGGCAAAGTAGGTGTTGAGTAGTTCTGCCTTCTCTTTGTCACCAAATAGCATTTCTCCGTCTTCTCCACGCAGAGGACCTACCACTTGCTTGTTCTTCCTCTTACTTCGGACATAGCCAAAGAAGCTATAACGATCTCTGGCAAGCAAGCAGCCTGATAAGCAGCACCAACTCTCCATCAGTGTAGAAATAAGGAGACGACACAGGAGTTGATGCAAGTGAGTTGTGCAGGAGCAAGCTGCTGGCTAGCTTCACAGAGCCTCTTTCATTAGCAAGATATGCAAAACTAGCAAGATACATTCAGGGCTTTGCCCTTTGTTGTTGTTTAGTCTTTTAGTCGTGTCCGACTCTTCATGACCCCATGGACCAGAGTACGCCAGGCACTCCTGTCTTTCACTGCCTCTCACAGTTTGGTCAAACTCATGCTGGTAGCTTCGAGAACACTATCCAACCATCTCGTCCTCTGTTGTCCCCTTCTCCTTGTGCCCTCCATCTTTCCCAACATCAGGGTCTTTTCCAGGGAGTCTTCTTTTCTCATGAGGTGGCCAAAGTATTGGAGTCTCAGCTTCACGATCTGTCCTTCCAGTGAGCACTCAGTGCTGATTTCCTTAAGAATGGATAGGTTTGATCTTCTTGCAGTCCATGGGACTCTCAAGAGTCTCCCCCAGCACCATAATTCAAAAGCATCAATTCTTCAGCGCTCAGCCTTCTTTATGGTCCAGCTCTCACTTCCATACATCACTACTGGGAAAACCATAGCTTTAACTATACGGACCTTTGTTGGCAAGGTGATGTCTCTGCTTTTTAAGATGCTGTCTAGGTTTGTCATTGTTTTTCCTCCCAAGAAGCAGGCGTCTTTTAATTTCGTGGCTGCTGTCACCATCTGCAGTGATCATGGAGCCCAAGAAATTAAAATCTCTCACTGCCTCCATTTCTTCCCCTTCTATTTGTCAGGAGGTGATGGGCCCAGTGGCCATGATCTTCGTTTTTTTGATGTTGAGCTTCAGACCATATTTTGTGCTTTCCTTTTTCACCCTCATTAAAAGGTTCTTTCATTCCTCCTCACTTTCTGCCATCAATGTTGTGTCATCTGCATATCTGAGGTTGTTGATATTTCTTCTGGCAATCTTAATTCCGGCTAGGGATTCATCCAGCCCAGCCTTTTGCATGATGAATTCTGCATATAAGTTAAATAAGCAGGGAGACAATATACAGCCTTGTCGTACTCCTTTCCCAATTTTGAACCAATCAGTTGTTCCATATCCAGTTCTAACTGTAGCTTCTTGTCCCACATAGAGATTTCTCAGGAGACAGATGAGGTGATCAGGCACTCCCATTTCTTTAAGAACTTGCTATAGTTTGCTGTGATCGACACAGTCAAAGGCTTTCACATAGTCAATGAAGCAGAAGTAGATGTCTTTCTGGAACTTTCTAGCTTTCTCCATAATCCAGCGCATGTTTGCAATTTGGTCTCTGGTTCCTCTGCCCCTTTGAAATCCAGCTTGCACTTCTGGGAGTTCTCGGTCCACATACTGCTTAAGCCTGCCTTGTAGAATTTTAAGCATAACCTTGCTAGTGTGTGAAATGAGTGCAATTGTGCGGTAGTTGGAGCATTCTTTGGCACTGCCCTTCTTTGGGATTGGGATGTAGACTGATCTTCTCCCTTGACACTTATCCCAAGCCCCCTGGATGTTGCCTAGTTATCTACGCAACTTGCTCCACCATGTCATGTTTCCATTGCAGGGGACAATACATCGCTGCAGTCAGTTTTATGTAAGTTTAATTAAAAGAAGAAACACATCCAGAGCATGGCCCTCCCACCTGCTCTTATTAACAGTAGTTGCTCAGTCTGACTCATCGTCCCTCCCCCAACAGAAAGGATGCCAAAATCCTACCTTTTGTTCTCCTTCCCTTCCATTTTTTTCCTGAGCTTCTCCCATCTCCTAGTACAAGGACTGAATGGCTCGCCTGTCTCCCCACTCCCAGAAGACACAGCCTCAGACTCTGACTTATCTGATGGTTGCCTGGCAATGCTCTGGCCAACTTCCAACTCTTCCTCTCCTTGGGAGCTAACAGCTTCTTCCCTGGGAAGGAGGGGGGCCGGGCTGTCCTCTCTAAACTCTGACAAACAGGTCTCATCTGAAGAGTTGACCACTTGTTCACTTAACTGAATTTCTGAGGCCGACTCTTCCGCTGCGCTCTAGGGGGCCATGTTCCTGACAGAAACCTTCTGAGATGTCAAAACAATAAAATAAATGTTCAAAATGCACAGGGTGGGTGCACATACACAAGTACATAAACCGTATTCTGAAATGGTGCAGTGGAGCAATCCTGAAGCCATTTTGACTCTCTTAAATATTTCCCTGAAGTAGAAGGAAGTATCTGGGGAAGCCAAAGCCTGTGAATAAATAAGCTGCTTGGAAATACAAAACCAGTCTGGCAAGTATCTGTTAAGCAGAGCAGACTGTCAATAGAGTATCTTTTGTGTAACAAAAGGTACAAAATTTTGAATGACACTCAGGTACTAAAGTATTTACCATGGACCTGACCAAAGTGAGGCAATCAGCAAACATTATCACATATTTTTACAGTCAGGAGACAAGTCACACATATAAATTTCTGCTGTAGACCACATTCTTCTGCGCTGTGGGTGGTCTTTGGTTAAGGTTGGGCAATTTCTAAAGTCTTTAAAAGTTCTTGCACATCCTTGTTCTGGGTTCTCACTGTTGTAATCTTCAAAGCCATATCAGTCAGAGGAATTTGGCACTCTCCAGGTGCCCGGCTTTGATTCCTTGACCTCCCCGTCAGCGACTCCTGGCAAGACAAGGCGAGGTCTCTATCGGCCGATCCTCCTCACGAACGTGAGAAGAACACAACCATCCCTCCTCCCTCACTCCCTGCCATCCCCAGGGAGGGGAGAGAGACAGACAGAAATGTATTTACATGCCTTTATTTCTGTCTTTCCAGCAGTGCAGAAAAGAACATGTCTGCACTCCTCAGCAGCCACAGCAGAGAGGGAATAACTCCACCCATGTACTTCTGGTACAGGGTCATGTGACACTCTGAGCTAACATCCGGTGCTCAGTGCACATAATAGACTGTCCCTTGTTCCCACGGTACAGTCCCATAACATCAACATCCTGTTTGGCTTTCCAGCCATCTGGAGCACTCAGCAGCATTGCTCCTTTTTCGTAACACTCACCTCCTATAAAGTGGGCAGGGAAGGAGACCCTGTGGCAACAAAATAATAAAGAACTGCCTTGCTTTCACTGGATCCTGCCTCAGTTCATTCTTCTCTGACCAATAACAAATCTGGGGGACCCTGAGTCCCTTAAAATGGGAGTGTTGTAAACAAAAATTGCCCTTTTCCCTTATGGGGTATCCAAGAGCCCAGATAGAGTTCTTATGTAGGTTCCCTATAGGTAGGAGAAAATAACAGAGGCCAACCAGAGAATATTGAGATGCAAAGCAGCTAGTAAGTTTGATCTTTATTGATCTGTTGCAACAGGCTGCTCCCCTCACCCGCAGGAAAGGAGGAGGAACCCAGAACAATGGTGCGCAAGGCCTTATAAAGACTTTTGAAATTGCCACCCTGTACATCAAGACCACCCCCAGAAACATCATAAATACATCACAGAAGGGGTGTAACCTAAGACCACCCCCCAGATACATCACACCTACATCACGAATGTTGTTTTTCTCCTGTCATTGTTTATCTCCTGTCTGGCAGGTTACTTGATTGGATTGACTGGGGAGCCTAGCCAGTCTTTTGTAATGATAAATACTTAGTTCCTGGGCCAGGTCACAGGCTCACACCCTATTCATATCTTAAATGTGCCCTTAAGACAGGATTTGTGAGGAAAGAGACAATGGGGGGGGGGGTTTCCCACTTTGACCTTGCAGGGAAAACATTTGCTCAGTTTAGGAATCAAAATGGTTCCAGGTTGGTCTTCCTGTGTTGATCTATGTACGTGCTTGGTTGGTACACTTACGAACATTACCATATATCTAAGACCTCAAAATTCCTATCACAGGAGTTAGGCTGTTAAAGGCATCCCCCTATTTTCTGGTAACATAGTCACATGGACAAGTTTTCTTTGTTAGAGGCTGTATTGGTGGATGTTTTTCTTCTTCTGGCACTGAAGCTTTGTCTATTTCATGGGTTTAACAGCTCATCTCATCTGTGAAATGGTTGCATCAAACTTCAAGGGTGATCAGCAGTAAAAGTCTCTCCTGTTTTAGAAAAAGTCCTAGAATGTGCCTAATTTTTAACTCCCACTTGTACAAAGGGATGGCTCTGTGTGGCCTAGGCTCCCCCACCAGCACCACCATCCACCTCCAAACTGGTTTTCAACAAGAAATGACACCCACCCTCAGGATCAGCAGCCCCATGTCTATTAATACTGTGGAGTAGAGTGAAAGTCTGACTTCTACAAAATTTATACAGTTAAAATACAAACATTTCAGTGTCTGAGGGAGAGAGATGCACTCCTTAGAGCCAGACAATCTAGGAAATGGAGGAAACAGTGAAAGGGGTGGGGAGAGCCAGATGAGTTGCTTTTGAAAAGGCCAAGGACCATTGCCAAGCCTTCCCCTTTCCTGAATGATCAACTCTTTAATGCAGGGATCCTCAAACTATGGCTCACAGGCCAGATCTGGCCAGCCAGGGTCCTGAACCTGCCCCGCCCGGCAATTGTGGCTTCCACCAGCGACGGCAGTTAAAAGAGAATGAGTCACTGTGAGAGGAAAAGGCAGATCAGACGGTGGGGGGGAATACAAACAAACCAGCTCGATGGGTGAGCAAAATATGAAACCACTACTTACAGTGCATGCCCACCCCTACAGAGGGAGAGGGGAAGCCACAGATCGCCAGAGACGGGATCAAGGAAAGCCACCAACAGGAGGAGGATCAGTCCCCAGAGATGCGGTGCAACGACTCCTGCCCTCCCCTCGCCTTCCTAAAGTGGCTGCCACCCCAGTTTGAGAAGGGGGGGCAAGACCATACAACTCTGCCCGCCCCTCTTTCCAGCCCCACAGAGCTGCATGCATTAATCACTGGGATGGGGTGAGGTGGGGGGCTGTAAAAGAAGGGAGTGCGTGGGAAACGTAAAAAAAAAGTCCTGGGATGCATTTCTGTGCAATGGCCTCAAAGAGATCGCAGTGCAGGCTGAGAAGACCATGGGGGGGGGGGTCAAGCAACAACCTTCCCCATTCCCCCCCTTTTTTGCAAAGCTCCAGGCGACTGCAGAGTGCGATTCCTGCCCCCTCCTATTGTTTCTTAGTCACAACTCCCCCCACCCAATCCAGAAAAGCAACCCGATCCCCCCACTTCCCTCCCCCAATGGCCCATCTGACTCAGCCATTATCACATGACTACCTCATGAGGAAACTGCCCTGTGTTATTTCCAACCTTTGCCAGATCCAACAATTTAGGAGTTAGATTACATTCTAACGCCTTATTGAATTCAGAACAATGTGTAAGGAGGCTGCTGGCCCATTCTTGTGTTGCAGGCCTCCAGACCTCTTGTGGGGGAGGCACGCGAAGAAGAGCCTCAGATTGCAGGATGAACACTTGCATCACTTGCTACAACTAGCAGTGACAAATATGGAATCGGATATTGACCATCTCATTAGCCAAAAGCAGGCCCATACTTCCCATTGAAATACTTATAAGTTTATGTTGATTAAAATCGTTATTCATTTTAAATATTGTATTGTTTTTCCTGTTTTTTGTGCACCACAAATAAAATATGTGCAGTGTGCATAGGAATTCGTTCATATTTTTTTCAAACTATAGTCTGGCCCCCAACACTGTCTGAGGGACAGTGAACTGGCCCCCTGTTTAAAAAGTTTGAGGACCCCTGATTTAATTGTTCCCAGAGTGTGAGCCTTTTGAAACCATGTGGTTCCACCTTCTTCTCCCTGACCCCCTTCAGGTATTGCCAACCAGTAACTCTCCCATTTTGCTGCTTTTAATATAAAAATGCCATGCCATGCCTGCCATGTTCATGTTTATATTTCATTTGTAAGCAGCTTAAACTAATCTAGATAGATAGATAGATGCCATGCGCTGCTCCCAGCCTTAATTTGTATGATTTTACACACAAACTCAATCCAAGAGTTATTCAAATTAATCCAAGGAGGGAAATTTCAAGGTACACCAGACTCTGCCTTGCTCTGCTGTCTTCAACCATGTTCTGGCAAAAAGATTCCTATCTGAATGTTCTTTACGCCCATTTCTTTCTTTCTCTTCCTACCCCGCTTAAAAAAAAAATCCAGTTTAATTTAATGCCAGTGGCTTCATTTTTTTATTTTAAATGATTTTCAACAAATTCATAGCTTATTTCTTTTAAGAGAAAATGAGGGGGGAAATCAATGGAAAATCAGTCTAAATTCTTTATTCAGGTTCAGAACAAGTAGACAAGAATTAAACAAAGAAAGAAAATATATGAATACACACACACAACATAAAATCTGCTTTAACATATTAACAGATATTTTAACTACTTAAATTGTGGGTTTTTCAGTGACATTCAGCAGTAGACTAAATAATGAAAAATCATTAAATAACTCTACACCTATTTTATTGAGAAATCGCAGGTCCCAACTTTTGAGAAATTACATCTTGAGTAACAGGCAAGGGGATGGATTGCCTTGTGGATCATAGATTGGAATAAGTCCTTTGATCCCCACCCCAGCTCTGTCTCCTGAAAGGTTGATGTGAGGGAGTTGAAGACTCAGCCCCAGATGTCCAGACACAATTCTTGGTTTCTATGTTTCCTGGACAAGAATTGCGTTTGGACAATCAGAAGCAAAGGTTCCAGGATCTCTCCGTGTTTTGTGTTGACATCTCTCTTACAGGGAGAGAAATAAAATTAAACAGCAGCAACAACAACAAACAAAAATAGATATTTTCCTAGGAAAAACCACAGCATGCCCAAACTGTCCCCTTGATCACTTTTGCACTCCTTCTTCTCCCTCTCCCTCTCCCCTTCCTCTCCCTCTCCCATTTCTCTCATCCTGCCTCCTGCCTCTCTCTTCCCCCTCCTTCATTTCTCACGATTAATCTAATCAGATCGTTTTGGCAGGGCATGAGTGGGGGAGGGGAGTGAAAATGTGTTTTAGGGAATCTATCCCTTCTAAGCATCTGCTGTTGCCTATGCCTGTGAAACTGACTAGGCTTTCAAAATAAGAATGTCCAATTTGTTTAAATGATAAAGTAAAATTGATTGAGTGGGGTGGAGGTGGCTCACACCCTCTTACACACATAAACCCCAGATAAGTTTTGAATAAATCATTGTTGATCCCCTTCCCTGTGGGTGCAGTGAGAAATATCATCTAAGAGGTAAAAAACCTATTTTCCTTCTGCTTTTTAAAATGGGATCTTGGAACAGGTCATCAGCCTCTGAAACCCCACCCCCGAGTATCCTGCAAAGAACACTGTTTTCATTGCCCACCACCACCTCGTCACAAACATTCAAAATAATGGTTTTAAAAAGAAAAATATTTTATTTTATTTTTTAAAATATACACTGTGGTTCTGTATTTTGGACCATTTCATTCCCAACTTGGTCTTACAGGACCAGCAAAAAGGAAATGGAATTTAGAACTATATTCCACAATCATCACCCTTTTTCCAAATTTAGTTTTTCCCTGTAAAATTAGATGCAATTTTCCTGCTTTTACCAGCAAAGATCAAACATCCAGTTTACAGGATGAAATTCCCCACTCAAACAAAACAAAAACAAAACAATCAAATCCTACCTATCTTATTTCGTTTCTGTTTTATTTGCATGATCAAAAACAGGATTCAAAAGGTCAGCATCAAATGGTCCATTCTATTGTCTGTCTCCTTCTCCGCCCCTCTTCCAAACCTGAAGGCTCATATTTGCAGTGGTTCGGAGTTTTGTTTTTATTGCTGTAATAAATATTCTAGAATTGGCATGAATCTATGGGGATGCAAATTAGAAAGACTTTCACTTTTTTGTAAAGAAGTGGTTAAGTGCTGATTTGCCTTTCTTTCCCCTTCAAATAGTTAGTCTTATCTCATATGAGACACAGCTTCCCCTGTGGAAAATTGCAGAAAGGGTCCAAGTGGAGATTTAAATTTCATTTTAGCTGATTTGAAGTATCTGGCCCACACGGAACTGGTCTAAACCTAAAGCAGAATCGCTAGCAGAAAGGAAAATATTGCTCCACATATGCAGGAATGCATGCAATGTGTGAAGTTTAAAGTCTTACTAGCTAATTATAGGCAATCCTGGGGGGGGGGGGGGGGACAGAGAGATGGAACATTAATGTTTTAGAAACCCACACAATTGATGATGATCTTAATAATGATAATAACTTTAAAATAAAGCAAAGCACAGCCACAGCAGTTTGGAGCAGGAGCGACTAAATCCCAACAGATACAGCTGTTGACCTGTTAGTTAGATATGTACATTTACTCCCCTGCTGTATATATACCCAGAGATATTCCCTCTCCTTGCAATTTCCTAGATTTTTCCATCCAGATACTAGTGATACTATAAATTCCCTGCTAGACGATTGGAAAGAAAAGCAACCAGAAATTTAAAAACACAAACAAAAATGAGAGAAGGATAATAGAAAATAACAATAGTATATTTCTTAACATTGGTCTACAAAAGTACTCCCTAAAGTAATATCTAAGCATGGTTGCCCACCCCACCCGCATTGCCACCCATACAATGTGGAGTTTCCTAATTACCAGCTGAGTTCCTTTGCTCCTTTATACCTGTTACTCGTTTTCTTCCTTCCAAATCAGGCAGCATGCACACGGATGTTGGCCAAGACCTATCTGCTCACAGGCATCCCCAACTGACTTTTTTTTTTGGGGGGGGGAGAGAAGTGGAGTATCCAGAGGCTGGGTGTTTTCCTTCCAAATGTCCCCCTTGGGCCCCTCCCCAAAACTTCTTCACTGATTGTTTGCCTCTGGGTTGTTTTTTAATTTTAAAAAAACCCCACCATCTCTCTCTCTTTCTCTTTCTTCCCTGCTCAGCTCCCGCAAATCCATTTGAGCTGGCAGCATCCGCTGCCAGGGATGCAGCAGACGAGCTCTGGTATGGTCCAAAACTGGCTCCAGAGCCAGCTCCAGAGCTCTGATGCAGGAAGTCACGCAGGAGACAGTGGACTGAAGGCAGCGGCTGGTTGGGCCAAGGTCTTTACTGGAGCCCCAAAACAATAAGTGTGTTGCAGAGGCGGGCTAGCAAAGAATGGGGGTGGCCTGCAATTGGTGCTGGATTTGAATAACCCACAGTGTGATAAATGTCCATTGTGTTTTAGGGGGTAATGAATCTCTTGCTCTCTTCAGAGCTCAGAAGCAACAATAGCTGCAACCTGGAGCTGGCCATCTATTAAATACACAACCCCAAAGCCTGGGCCTGAAGTTAAGGAAGCCAACCAGGGCTGTTTAATCAGCTAATGATGTTGTGTGTGTGTTAATTTCTGTTTATTATTAACAGCACCATAAAGTTTGTTGACAATGATATTATCCTAAACAATCAGGAATCCATACTGTCTGTCTCTTAAATGCAGCAGCCTTGATAAAGACTCCATTTTCTAAGGTTTTGTGCCACAGTTACTATTTTCTTTAGCACTGTGAAATCATAGAATCATAGAATTCTAGAGTTGGAGGAAACCACAAGGGTCATCTAGTCCACCTCCCTTCAGTGCAGGAATCTTTTGCCTAACATGGAACTCAAACCCACAACCCTGAAATTAAGAGTCTCATGCTCTACCAATTGAGACAGCAGCCATGCTTAGAATACACACTACTCTTCCTTAGATTCTAATCCCTGGACAGTCTGACACATAGTTTTTAACACAAGCTTAATTTAGCACATCAAACTGTGATGCAGATACAAACTAAGAATACAGGCTATTATGTTCTACAGCTCAAGATTTGGCAGAAGTGTGATTTTACAGTCAGAAGTGGACACACTATCTTTAAGGGATAGAAGAAGCTTTATGATAGATGCACTGTGGCTGCTGATAACCTCTTAATAAACTACTCTGCTCAGTACTCCTCTTGAGTTATTTCTGGAAATAACTGAAAAAGTGTTTTTTTATTCTAATAAGCATTCCCAGATGAATGTACAAGTCTTTGCTATGGATGTTCACTTTGCAGTCATAGAATCATAGAACTGTAGAGTTGAAAGGGACCCTGAGGATCATATAGTCCAACCTCTTGCAATGCAGGAATATACAGCTGTCCCATATGGGGATTGAACCTGTGACCCTGGCATTATCAGCACCACACACTAACCAAGTGAGCATCTTGTTATTTTTTCTTCTGTTTTTATTGTATTTTGTACATCACATTGGGACATATATGGAAGGCAATTAATAATTACTAATACTCCCCAGACTACTGAACAGCATTTTAAAAAATCTGGACACACTTTCTGGCAGCTTTCAGCAGAGATTAAAGTTTGCATCTTACTGGGAATAATCTTAATGGTGACACAGAATCACTGCAATAAGTGAACTGAACCTTGAAAGTAAGTTGAACACACTCTTTCTTTACATCACCCAAAATAGGAAGTCATATATTTTGGTAGTGTAAAAAAATTAAAGAAATTCTGGAATTGTGTGTTTGACATGATACAAGAAAGCACTGGCTACAGCTTGCCACACATTCTGAAAACAGTTCTTCTTTGCTATCTGAGATTGGAGGTGAGACCAACAGACTTAGAAGTGATTGCAACTCTTCTAGTGCGAGCCAGAATTTGCATTGCTGAATACTGGAAGACAGAAATGACACCCCCCCCCAGGCCCCACTAAGAGAAAAAGTATGGCAAGTGGTAACATGCAATAAAGTGACATACTCAAGTAGAGAAGTCAGAAAGCAAAAAGAGAGCAGTTCTTAGAAAGAAGGATCCTTTTCATAAATTATTGGAATGAAAAGGTTGCAAACATCATCCTTCTCCCTCTTAACCTTTTCCCAACTTTCCTTTTTTTCTTCTCCCCCTGCCTTCTCTTTTCCTCTCTTTTTTTCTGTGGTGCCCTCTATCTTATGTGCCCTATCTTGGTTATTACTACTATTTGTTTTGTTTCAATGCACCTCTCTCTACTGGTTTCCCTTTGTGTGTGTATGTGTGTTTGTGTGTGCGTATGTGTGTGTGTGTCTTTTGGATTTAATTAAAACAATGCTGAAAAAGCACTAAGATGCCTGAAAATTATATGACAATACAAAAGTGTTAATCTGAGCTTTAAAAAAAACTATATAAAAATAAATAATTAGGAAGTCATTTAATGACACACAAGGAGATCCAAACACATAACCGGGGGTGGGGTGGGCATAATCCCAAAAGATTACATGATATTGGAAGTCACCTTTCCTAGTGGAGGCTCTCTTTACCTTGTGCTCACATCAACAGCATCTGCATATGTTTCCAAATATGCCATTTACTATTTGCTTTTAAAAGAAATTTAGCTCATCTCTACTTTACAAAGACTAGCACCCCGCCCAAGCTCAGCACAAACTTCAGTGATGACATCAGCAATTTAACTTGTGTAATGTATCTGTCAATTTTTAATTTGCAAAAAGTATGCACTGTTCTTAAAATTGTAGGGTAACCGGACTCATATAACCAGCATTCTTGAGTCTAAGTAATGCATGAAGGGGCTAATGCCATTTAGTAAGCTGTCCTGCCTGGTTTAGCCTGTCACTTCTCCTCACCTTGCGAGGAAATGGGCAACCAAGCCTTTCTGTTGGAATCAGTCTACATGTGAATTGTGTGTGTGAGGTGGTCTGAGTTGGTAGTTCCAGAGCAGCCGCATGGCTTTAACCAGCCTCTTTGGTTTCAGACAAGCATTTTTGTATACCAATAGTTTAGGAAGTTTTACCATTTTGTAAACAAGCAACATTTTACTGCCTGTGCAACTTTTTCTGACTGCTGTATGGGAAAACGCCTTAATCTGACCTTTGAAGAATTTTGTAAGTAAACCATTTTATAATTTACCAAATGTGTCGTCTATCTGTGTGCTAGGGAAGTGGGATACTTTGTGACTTACTTGAAACACACATTTGAAAGGTTATAAAGCTTATATTTCCATGTTTTCCTTTGCTGCATGTTTTGCCATGTTAAATCTCTGCTGGGATTCTCTCATCAAAGACTACCTACTCTGAACATGGGTCTTGGCTTCCAGAATTCCAACAAAACTGCATCCATCTATAGCTTACATTATATTACTATTAAAGCTGATATCCATGTTTCCATAACCAATCTCATGTACAGTGTTCCACGTCCCTGTTGGGATACTGCCAGGGAGACAAAGGCCATCATGGTTCCACGTCGCCTCCAGACGATTCATCGATCTCCCGTAGATACAGTATCAGTCAATTAGCGACACGAAGCTTCAAAAATAGCTTTCCACATTCCAGAGCTCATGCACGCTCTATCAGCAGAGTTCGCACAACGAAAGATGCACTCAGGAGAGCATATTTACAAGTTTATTCAGCGTTGGTCAGAACAAAGAAAAAAACATGACTGCCTGCTTCGATGTCTCAGGCACAGACAGAGAGAAACGAAAGCATAGACAAAACATATACTTCCTGTGAACAGGAAATACGCAGACTCTGTGACTCACAAAGCCTGCTCCCTTTTAAGGTGGAATGGAAATATCCTAACATCCTCCCCCTTTCCGTGTAACCTGTAGTACCTGTGGTTCAACCCAATTGCAACCTCTGTACGTAAACCTTAAGTTGTTCTCTGTTAACAACCTTAGACAACAGATTAGCAGGAATTTCATTTCCTGCCATGTAGGACACCTGAATGAGTCCTTTCTTTTAAGGTGGAACGGAAATATCCTAACAGTCCCAGCTTGAAGGCAGTAGTCATCCTTATGTTTTTCCTTCATATAAGTGTTTGTGAAAGTAAATGAATAGAAAGTGTTAGGAAAGGATACATATTTCTGCAGGTCTAATATATAATAGTTCACAGCTCAAATTGTGTCTTTTTCTCATGCAAAAAACATTGTCCCATGTAAACTCACCTAGCTAAAACACACACACCCTCTCCACTTATAAGTCAGGCCATATTGCCTAACATGCAACCCAGTCCTACTCATGTCTACTCAGCAGTAAGCCCCATAAGATGTAATGGCTTTACTACAAGAGTGTAATCTTAGCTTTTTAAGACACACATCCTCTGCAGCCCTTCAAACATATGTTATATGTTTGGAAAAATTATGCATCTTTTTAAACACAGCCTTTGCGGGATGCAAATACAGCCATTCCAAAGATGGCTGGGCTGTGGTAGTGGAAGGTAACAGCTGAGGAGTCACTAGTTTGAAGAAAATAGCTTAATAGATATTTGAAGATTCTATCACCTTACTGATAAAGAGCTAACTTTCTATTCTCATGTTAATAAGTCATACTTCTGTAAAGATTTTCCTAATTATTTCATGTCTAGCAGCAAAGACTATTGAAACTACAATCCATGTAATGTCTTATGCTTTTTTAAAATAATTTTTATTACTTTCAATTACAATAATCCAATAAAAGCCTCATTATAACAATGCCAAGTTATAATACCATTAATAATGCCAATCATTCAAAAGCCAAATTATACAATTTAGGTGGCCCTCCGCATGCTAGAATTGATGGTTTGATGATTTACTATATTTCTGTATTCCAAAATCTTATAAATTTCCGTTACACTCCAGTCAGAATAACAAACCCTTATACCACAACTGCAATTTTAACGACTTCCATTCGCAGTAACACATTAAATGATTTATAGTCCTACAGGTGAAGAATTTAAACTCTCTCTTTGTTCTTCTTGTGTGTGGCAATTATTCTGTCCATTATGTTTCTTTCTGTCCTTGTAATATAATATGTCTGTCTTTTGTCAGTTGTTGCTGTTCTCCATAATGCCTTGGGCGGAGCTAGTGTTCCATTGTTGTTTCAAAAGTTCTCCATTGCTCTGTCCCGAGCTTCATTGTTTTGCAACATTAGTAGCAGCTGCAAAAATCATATTGTCCCAAAGAATATCCTGTTTTCGTCATTTTTCTGGGATTCAGAAATGGATAGCAACCCATAGCCTATTTGTCTGAAAAACTAACCACTATGGAACAAGGTTTGCCTCTCTGCATGCGAGCAGTAGTGATTTGATTACAAAAGCTGACAAGTTCACCTTTGGACAAGAAACCACGTGTGTCACTCCTCATGCTGTACCAGCTTTGTTGGACATGAAGGGGACTTATTTTCTATCCCAAGCAAAGATGATGAAATGCCAAGCATTGCTAATGCACCCACGATTGCAGTTCCGAGTCACTGAGGCTCTTAACCCGGCTACGCTACTACCTATGGTACCTATGGGGAAATATAGGCCCCCAACACATGACTGCATACAAGTAATGGATGAAGTATATTCAAGTAGGCCTGATTTGAAGGATGAAGCAAATCCCAGATGGCCCTCCTGGTTCATGGATGGTAGTAGCTTTATAGAGGACGGACAACGGAAAGCGGGATACGCAGTGGTGGCCCTAGAGGAATAAATCATAGAAGCTCTCCCACTCCCGCCTGGGACATCAGTCCAACTAGCTGAGATTGTGGCTCTAACCCGTGCTCTACAACTGGCTGAAGGCACAGACATCAACATATACACTGATTCAAAGTATGCTTTCCTCAACCTGCATGCCCACAGGGTACTCTGGAAGGAGCGTGACATGCTCACATCAAAAGGAAGCCAAGTACAACATCCCCAAGCCCTCATGGATCTTTTAACTGCAGTATGGGCACTCAATCAAGTGGCCATGATACATTGCTATGGACATCGGACTGGACCGAGTGATATGGCTAGAGGAAATCGCCTAGCAGATAAAACAGCTAAACAGGCAGCGAGACAACTGGCACCTGTTTTCTTCATAGGATCTCTGATACCAGAAAAGATTGTGGACACTAGCCTCAAACCACTGTACGCAATACAAGAGCTACTGATGGCAGAGTCTGATAAGTTGGCTGTTACTGAAGAAGGATGGTATCTTACTCCTGACAACCGATTGTGGGTGCCGGAGTCTCTGGGCCCGCAGGTCGTGTGGCGGTATCATGACTCCTGTCATGTAGGGCCAGATGCTCTAGCCAAACAACTTGGGAGCTGTTACTATATATCCAAGGTGTACCATTTGGCAAATCAGATCTCGAGACGGTGTATCCTCTGGCAGAAAAATAATCCCAGGACTGGACCCTTACCTCCTTCCGGGATTCAGCATCAAGGGACGGTTCCCATGGAAGACTTAGTTATAGATTTCACTGAATTGCCTAGATGTGGGTTATACCACTACCTCTTGGTGGCTGTGTGCACATACACAGGGTGGACAGAGGCGTGGCCCACCAGATCAGAAAAAACGTCCGAAGTCACCAGGTGTTTGTTACAGGAAATTATTCCCCGTTACGGCCTGCCCCGTTCCTGCTAACTAGCAGTAACTTTGCAGATAAACTGGAAATTACACACAGCTTATAGGCCACAAAGCTCTGGAAAAGTAGAGTGCATGAACAGGACTTTAAAAAACCAGCTGGCAAAATTAACCCAAGAAACTGGGTCAGATTGGGTTGCCATGTTGCCTCTTGCCCTACTCCACGTACGAAGTCTTCCTGCCAAACATACCCGTCTGTCCCCATTTGAGTTAATGTTTGGTAGGCCTGTGCCTTACGTACGCATGATATCTCCAATCACAAGTTATGATATGGATGTTGAAAATTATGTGCAGTCACTCTCCCAAGTTTTCTCTTTTCTTAACAGGTGGACCCATGCTCGAACCCCTTGTGTCTTGGTCGAGCCCCTGCATCCCTATGAACCAGGTGATGAGGTGTGGATAAAAGATTGGGCCCAGACCCCATTGAAGCCTTGTTGGAAGGGACCCGATACCATTTTGCTATCCACTCCTACAGCTGTTAAAGTCACTGGCATCACCCCTTGGGTCCACCATACTCGTGTGTGTAAAGAGGGCAGTTTCAGATTGGACTGTTACTACTGATCAACACCAGCCCCTTCAACTCACCATTTCACCATTTCCACCAGATGACCTCCCTGCTGGTGCCACCCCCGGACAGCTGGCACCTCTACGCACGGCAGAAGAATCCAGCGTGGCCTAAAATAGGACAATTTCTTTCATTTCTTTTCTTTTCTTTCCCTTTGAATTTACGGCTTTCTGGGAGGTGCCCTGAGTAGATTATAGGTAATAGATTATAGGTAATAGATGATAGATGGGGCTGCGGGTGACCATGGTTTTCACCAGGATGGTATTCTTCTTTCTGGCCGTCGGCGCGCCTGAACCACTTAAGGTGACCAAGCAGCTAATGAGAGAGACCCAGCAGCTAATGAAAGAGTGGGGTGCCCACAACACGTATAATAAATGGCTGCAAATGGCGGAAATGGTAGCCTATTCTGCAAACCGAACCAATTGTACGGTCTGCACTCTGGGACCTACAGATGCTTTGGGAGGGATGCCCCTCCTCCCTGTGCCTTGGAATGAGTCCGCAGTTACGGCCCCAATTTTTGGGTTCCACTCTCTAGGATATAAATCTTCTTTATGGAACCGTTCTATCCCCTTCCGGGTTCACCGAGTTACCGGATGGCTCTGTGTGAACCAGTCCAAGAGCGGCAGTAACAATCTGACATATGTGGGAACCTCCCGTTGTAATCACACTTTCCCAGCCCAGACCATCATAACTGAGTCTGATGCACCAGGAACTCCTTCTGATTGTAATCTAACTAACTGCCTAACGCACTTGGTGTGGGCTTCAGAAGGGGGAAGAAGTGTCTCCGCTCAAGGACATGATGTGTATTGGGTATGTGGTAAGCAGGCTTATCATATCCTCCCAAAGGGGTGGTATGGAGTGTGCTTCCCAGCCTCCTTAATTCCTCCCATGTGGATTTATGAGCCGTTCACCACTGCACTCCGTCGGAAAGCACGCTCGGCTGACATAGCAGCAATTGCAAGAGGCAGCTCCCAAACTTGGGGAAAGGATCAGTGGCCTCCAGAAAGGATAGTCGCCCATTATGATCCGGCTTCTTGGAATCCGGGAGAATTAATAATGCAGGCAAGGGAGCCAATTTATAATTTGAACTGCATTATTAGACTCCAAGCGGTAGTAGAGATTGTCGCCAATGCCACAGCCACAGCCCTCCGGTTAATCACCACCCAATTAGATGAGACCCACACAGCGGTCCTCCAACTCCGCTTAGGGATGAACTTTCTCCTGGCTAAACAGGGCAGGTTTTGTGCTGCGTTAAATTTGACGGGAGGAGCCTGTTGCTTTAACATCTCTGACCATGGTGAAGCTATCTAAAATTTGGCTGCAGAAATAGAGAAAGTGGCCCATGTTCCTGTCCCAACGTGGAATGGATGGGACATATCCTGGCTGACTGATTGGTTTCCGAACCTAGGGTGGTTTAGAGGATTTTTAATGATGCTAATGGGCCGCTTGATAATCTTGCTTCTTCTCTGCTCCTGTATCCCCTGTTTATTGCAATGTTTTCAAAATATGATGCATAAAATGATGTCACGAATGATTCGACCCCAGATTGTAGCACTGGCATGAGAATACCGGCCAGTACATTGGGACGAGCCGGAAGGCTGTCCAAAAGAAGAGGAGGGAATGAAGGGACAGGTTACCCAAACCTGATTGTGCAGCTACCCTAACCAGGCCCCAAAACTCTCAAATTCCTTCTTCAAGGATCCATTAGCTAAAATCCATTAACTTGAGCTCTATAAAACAGGAACCAGCTGTACAAACAAAGCCATCTCCTTTATCAGTCCATGAAGGCTTAATGATGGATGGCCTTGTCAGTTCCGAGTGGAGACGGAATGGCAGATTGGGGGCTTATCTATCTTGTAGGTTGTAAATATCCTGACCACTCTGATGCACAGACCTTGCAAGACAGGCTGTCAACCCCCGTGCCCGGGGATGGCGCCAGGAGACTCCTATAGTTAATTGACCTTCTTACCCTAAGATAAGAGTACAGGAACAGGGATATCTGTTTATGCTCAAGGATGCAAACTTACATGTACAAACTCATGGCTCCTGGATTCCTGGGGAGGGGGAAAGGGGCACTGAAAAGGGATATAAGCTGTATGAAACTGCCCTTTCAGTGTGCTTGCTGTGAACTAATCACGCAGTGCCTTTCTGCTGCTCCGGAGAGCAGAAATAAGCTCTTTCTCTGAACCAACCTCGGTGTCTCTTGACTCCCTCCCAGACCCAGACCCAACCAATGGGAAAGGTCTAAAAGGCTACAATAGTCCTACAGGTGAAGAATTTAAACTCTCTCTTTGTGCTTCTTGTGTGTGGCAATTATTCTGTCCATGATGTTTCTTTCTGTCCTTGTAATATAATATGTCTGTCTTTTGTCAGTTGTTGCTGTTCTCCATAATGCCTTGGGCGGAGCTAGTGTTCCATTGTTGTTTCAAAAGTTCTCCATTGCTCTGTCCCGAGCTTCATTGTTTTGTTTTGTTTTGGTTTTTTTTTTAGAAGTTTTTTCGCATTTCTTTTTTTTTAATAAATGTTTATTAAAATTTTTCCATCTTAGTAAAAAAAAACAATCAAAAAAGGAAAAAAGAAAAAATTAAAAAAACACACATAAAGTTTACAATCCATATTTTCCATGACATATTTCCCTGACTTCCCCACACCTCCCCTTCTTATATTCCAATTCAAATTGTTAGTTCAGCAAGTTCTTATCCCCAATTTTTGACCTTTTTATATTTAGTTCATTTTGAATAAAAAAAACCAAAAAACCCCCATTTTAACTTATAAACATCCGTATTTATACATCAATACTCATTCTTAAAACCTTTTTCTAAAGCCGACCCAAATTCCCTTCCACGAATTCCCCAATTTTCTTACTAATAGCAAAACAAAAGAAAAGAAAAACAGATTATAGTTATACACCCTTTGGATTCTCAAACCCCGCCACCCCCTTTCCCGGTTTCAATCCCCAACAAAAGTCCATCAGTCTTAATCTACTGTCAGCCTGGAGACCTCACATCCGAGGCTCTTAATTCTCTCTCAGTTCCTCTCTGCCGGTTTTTTTGATAGTCTTTAGTATTAAACACCAGATCTCGGAGAAGCTCTGTCCCCATAAAGTCCATGTTTCTTCCAGCCAGACCTCCATACTTGAAAAAGGAGCCCAAATCTTGTTTCTTACTCCTTTTAAGTCCAGTTGTCCCGAAGCCTCTAACTTCCACCTTGATCAAATTTGTAATCCATAGGTCTTCAGATCTCCACATAAGGAGATCTCTCCATTCTTCAATCTCCAATTCAAACCAGATTTTCATCATCCAGTATTTATTTTCCTTTGTATCCGTCATGTCAGGCCTCTGGCTCGATTTCTTATTTTCCTTTGTATCCATCATGTTAGGCCTCTGGCTTTCCTTTGTCATCTGCAAAATTACAGCTCCTCCTTCCTTTTCTTCAGAATCAACATATGTCTCCTTCTCCATACTCTCAAAACTCTCAAATGTCTCTTTTTGTCCAGCTGCATGGGCTTCCTGAGTCAAATCCTTATCAAATTCAATGATATTATTTACTGTTAAGTTCAGAGTTGCAACATTTGTAGCCAAAACATCCATTTGGCCTTGTAACTTTCCCAAGAGAACAAAAGCTCTGTTCAGCCCAGCTTGAATTTTCCCTTCTCCAGCCATTCTTGTAATGTCCCAAATCCCCCTCTAGAGGGATTTTGGTTACTTAGTATTCTTTCCAGTTCAAATCCAAAAGTCAAGTTAGTTTGTATCAGTTCTTCCTTATTTTCAACAAAATATAACCAAATTGCAACAAATATTTCCAGCAGAGACAACAAAAACAAAGTTCTCTTTTTCCTTCTTGACAGCTAATTTTGACAGCTGTCAAACTCTTCTATATCTCCTCAACAGGCTCTCTCGCGGATCACTCCCGGGTCCGGGGGGGTGGCACTTCAGCTCTCAAAGTTAGCTCTTATCCTCCGATAAGGTTATTTATGCTTATACTGCCAAATCGTGAAATTAATGTCTTTTACCCAATGAAGAAAAAGAAATTCTCTCAACCTTAGTTAACTAGTCCTTGCTTTAAAATATTTACAAGACGGGGAGGCGGACTTCCTGTTTGCACCTTCCCCGATCGTGCCAAATTTAACAAAAAAATTTCCTTTACAAGTCCAATTTCCGTACTACTCACGGGTTGTTACTTTTAGAGTCCAATTGTTCACAAGAAGAAGTCAGCGCTCTCCGACCATGGCATGCGGCTTCACTCCGCAGGAGGAGCAGTCGACTCTCAGCACCGCGCCGCTCACCCCGTCCCCCGTTCCGAAGCCTTTAAAAAGGCTCCTTCGCAGGTCGGGGGGCGCAAATGGTGCCCGCCGAGTCACCAGGTTCACAGGCTTCAGTGCCTGTGATTTCTGAGGGTCCCCGCGTCGCCGCAGCGGCCAGACCCAGCTCCTGCGCAGCCGATTCCCTCCGGAGCTCGGAGGGAATCCGCCATTAGCCGGTCGCGCTAACCCGGAAGTTCGAGCTTCATTGTTTTGCAACATTAGTAGCAGCTGCAAAAATCATATTGTCCCAAAGAATATCCTGTTTTCGTCATTTTTCTCTCAGTCTGGGGAGTAGAGCAAGCTGTCAGACTTCAAAGAACTGAATAATTAACCTGTCACAAGATGTGTGCTGTCTTCCAGGTGCAAAGATTCACGATGTGACAAAGAATTTGCTGAGTTTTATAAAGCCCACTGACTGCTTCCCTTTCCTTCTGATTCATGTGGGTACTAATAATACTGCCACACACTGTGTACAACACATAGCAAGGGACTATGAGACCCTGGTAAAGGTAAAGGACCCCTGGGTGGTTAAGTCCAGTCAAAGACGACTATGGGGTTGCAGCACTCATCTCGTTTTCAGGCCGAGGGAGCTGGGGTTTGTCCACAGACAGTTTTCCGGGTCATGTGGCCAGCATGACTAAACTGCTACTGGCGCACAGAGGACCATAACAAGTGCCAGAGCGCATGGAAATGCTGTTTACCTTCCCGCTGCAGCAGTACCTATTTATTTACTTCCGCTGGCATGCTTTCAAACTGCTAGGTTGGCAGGAGCTGGGACAGAGCAACTGGAGCTAACCCTGTCACGGGGATTTGAACTGCTGATCTTCCGATCAGCAAGCCCAAGAAGCTCAGTGGTTTAGACCACAGCGCCACCGACGTCCCTATGAGACCCTGGGCAGGGACCTGAAGAGACTTCGGACACAGGTAGTCTTTTAATCACTCCTTCCTATTGAAGGTCGTGGCCCAGGAAGAGATAGGAAAATACTTGAGGTAAACCAGTGGCTGTGCAGGTGGTGTCATCAGGAAGGATTTGGCTTCTTGGATCATGATCTCCGCTTCCTTGAAGAAGGACTTCTGGCAAGAGATGGGCTGTGCCTCACAGCGGTTGGTAAGAATGTGTTTCCTAAGAGTCTCGCAAACCTGATCTGGAGAGCTTTAAACTAGATCTTGAGGGGGAGGGAGACAATATTACAAATGACAGAAGAGCACCTGGCACTGGGGATAATAGCTTCATTGTTGTACAGGTGGTGCTCTAGAAACCTGCTAAAGCGTAAGATACTACA